>NW_028225182.1:35958463-36488463 GCF_052327205.1 Somniosus microcephalus
TACAAAAGCCAGGCTGACACTCCCAGTGCTGCACTGTCGGAGGTGCCATCTTTCGGATGAGAAGTTAAACCGAGGCCACTTCTGGCCCCTCGGGTGGATGTAAAAGATCCTGTGGCACTTTTTGGAAGAAGAGCAGGGGAGTTCTTCCCTCTGACCAATTGTTATCCATCAGCCAACATCATAAGATGATCTGGCCATTATCACATTGCTGTTTGTAGGCTCTTGATGGGCTGCCATGTTTCTGACAACAGTGACTACATTTCAGAAGTAATTCATTGGTTATGAAGTGCATTTTTTAATTTGTTCATGGGATGTGGGTGTCACTGCCAAGACCTGCATTTATTGCCCATGCCTAGTTAGGCTTGAAGGTGGTGGTGGTGGTGGTGAGCTGCTTTCTAGTCCAGCTGCAGTTTGTGCAGTTGGGCAGGGAGTTGTAGGATTTTGACCCAGCGACTATGAAGGGACGGCGATATATTTCCAAGTCAGGATGGTGTGTGACTTGGAGGGGAACTTGGAGGTGCTGGTGTTCCCATGCGCCTGCTGCCCTTGTCCTTCTAGCTGGTAGAGGTCATGGATTTGGGAGATGCTGCCGAAGAAGCCTTGGTGAGTTGCTGCAGTGCATCTTGTAGATGGTACACACTGCAGCCACAGTGTGCCGGTGGTGGAGGGAGTGAATGTTTAAGGTGTTGGTGGGACATCCTGAACATGGTATGGTGCTGTATAAATAAAAGATTGTTCTTTCTAAACATCTCTGACGTGAGTGTGGGACCTACAATAAAAAATAATTATGTCTAACCAACATACTAGGTCCCCAAGTGGGATTGAGTTGCCGTACTGGATCTCCAACATCAGGTGGGGCTAGAATCTACACAAACTTAACGAGCACACTTTTGTATCTCTCGTGGCCGACCCTGGTCAGTGAATGCTGGCTGAAATCTGCAGTAGGACTGTTGTCAATACTTAACCACTTACATTTATGTCGCCCCTTCAACGTACTGAAATTTCCCAGAAGCGCTTTCAATTAAAATTTGACACCAAGCCACATAAGGAGATATTTGGGCAGATAACCAAAAGCTTGGTCAAAGAGGGAGGTATTAAGGAGCATGGAGCGCTGGAGAGGTTTTGGGAGGGAATTCCAGAGCTTGGGGCCCAGGCAGCTGAAGACAAGGCCGCCAACGGTGGAGCGATTGAAATCTGGGATCCTCCAGAGGGCAGAATTGGAGAAGTGCAGATATCTCGGAGATGGGGGTGTTGTAGGGCTGGAGGCCTCAGGATGTCCCAAAGCGCTTTACTTTTGAAATGGAGTCACTGTCGTAATGTGGGAAACGCAGCAGCCAATTTGCAAGCTTCCAAAAACAGCAATGTGAAAATGACCAGATAATCTGTATTTAGCGATGTTGATTGAGGGATAAATATTGTCCCCAGGACACTGGGGAGAACTCCTCCTGCTCTTCTTCCAATAGCAGCCGTAGGATCTTTTACATTCACCTAAGAGGGCAGATGGGACCTCGGTTTAACGTTTCACCCAAAAGATGGCACCTCTGACAGTGCAGCACTCCCTCAGCATTGCACTGGGAGTGTCAGCCTGGATTATGGGCTCAAGTCTCTGGAGTGGGACTTGAACCCTCGACCTTCTGACTCAGAGGCAAGTGTGCTACCGGCTGACACCTTTAAGATGATCTACTGTTGGGGCAGGTTTCCGGTTTATTGATAACATCTGCAATTATATGGTTCCTTACCACGTTAAAATGCCTCACAACACTTCAGGCAGTGAATTACATTTGAAGATCAGAGACTCTTCTGCCTGCGATGGGGGTAGAAACTTTTGAGCACGTGCGGTGGGAGCGGTTTTCTGTCGGACCGCCAATCAGATGCGTTTGTTGGCTCAGGTGTCTCTGAACCCCCGAGGTTCGCAGCGCAGCGGGAGGCCGTTCAGCCCATCAAATCAGTGCCAGCTCTCTCTCTCCGATGCAGCAATCCAAACCTGCCTCTCCGAGACTTCCAGTGCAGGGGTCGTAGTCATGTCCTCGACTCAGCGGCTGAGCGTTCCGGCTCACGATGGTCAGGCAGTTCCCACTTCAGCCCTGTCTTTTTTGTTGGCATTTCATCACAAAGACTACGCAAAAAGTGTCAGGCAGATTGCTGGGAGGACTGTGCCAAGGCCCCATTGCCATGGGAACAAGCTGGCTTGGTTAGGCAGTGTAGGCCACACCTGTCCAAAATGGTAAATCAGCCGTCACTGTCCAAAACTAATCCCACTGATCTACTCTCTTCCCATAGCCCTGTATAAATGCCAAACTAACCCCACTGCCCCGCTCTCTCTCCATAGCCCTGTGTCAATCCCAAACTAATCCCACTGGCCCGCTCTACCCGAATAGCCCTGTATCAATCTCCAAACTAATCCCACTGCCCCGCTCTCTCCCCATAGCCCTGTATCAATCCCAAACTAACCTGACTGCCCCACATGGTCCCCATAGCCCTGTATCAATCCCAAACTAATCCCACTGCCCCGCTCGCTCTCCACAGCCCTGTATCAATCCCAAACTAATTCCACTGCCCCGCTCTCTCCCCACAGCCCTGTATCAATCCCAAACTAATTCCACTGCCCCTCTCTCTCCCCATAGCCCTGTATCAATCCCAAACTAACCTGACTGCCCCACATGGTCCCCATAGCCCTGTATCAATCCCAAACTAATCCCACTGCCCCGCTCTCTCCCCATAGCCCTGTATCAATCCCAAACTAATTCCACTGCCCCGCTCTCTCCCCATAGCCCTGTATCAATCCCAAACTAATTCCACTGCCCCACTCTCTCCCCATAGCCCTGTATCAATCCCAAACTAATCCCACTGCCCCGCTCTCTCCCCAAAGCCCTGTATCAATCCCAAACTAATTCCACTGCCCCACTCTCTCCCCATAGCCCTGTATCAATCCCAAACTAATTCCACTGCCCCACTCTCTCCCCAAAGCCCTGGATCAATCCCAAACTAATCCCACTGCCCCGCTCTCTCCCCATAGCCCTGTATCAATCCCAAACTAATCCCACTGCCCCGCTCTCTCCCCATAGCCCTGTATCAATCCCAAACTAATCCCACTGCCCCGCTCTCTCCCCATAGCCCTGTATCAATCCAAAACTAATCCCACTACCCCGCTCTCTCCATAACCCTGTATCGATCCCAAACTAATCCCACTACCCCGCTCTCTCCATAACCCTGTATCAATTCCAAACTAATTCCACTGCCCCGCTCTCTCCCCAAAGCCCTGGATCAATCCCAAACTAATCCCACTGCCCTGCTCTCTCCCATAGTTTTGTATCAATCCCAAACTAATCCCACTGCCCTGCTCTCTCCCCATAGCCCTGTATCAATCCCAAACTAATCCCACTGCCCCGCTCTTTCCCCATAGCCCTGTATCAATCCCAAACTAATCCCACTGCCCCGCTCTCTCCATAACCCTGTATCGATCCCAAACTCACCCTTGCCTCTGACTCAGACGGTTGTGGATTTAAGTCCCACTCCAGAGACTCGAGCATAATAATCTAGGCTGACACCCCAGGGCAGGACTGAGGGAGTGCTGCACTGTCGGAGGTGCCGTCTTTCGGCCGCAATGCTAAACTGAGGCCCCGTCTTCCCTCTCAGATGGACGTAATAGATCCCATGGCCACTATTTCGTAGAAGAGCAGGGGAGTTATCCCCAGGTGTCCTGGCAAATATTTATCCCTCAATCAACATCACTAAAAACAGATGATCTGGTCATTATCACGTTGCTGTTTGTGGGAGCTTGCTGTGCGCAAATTGCTGCTTTCTTTCCGACATTACAATAGTGACTGCGCTCCAAAAAGTACCTCATTGGCTGTAAAGCGCTTTGGGATGTCCTGAGGTTGTGAAAGGCGCTATATAAATACAAGTCTTTATTTCTTTCTTTTACAGGCGACTTTGGGCCGATGGTTCCCAAAGCTCTCCAACCAATGGGGGCACTTTGGTTTGGTTTTTGGTTGATGACATCGCCCAGTGTCTTTCTATTGATGGTTTTGGAGAAGGTCAACCCAATCTCTGCCTCTTTCTTTATCATAGGCAACGGCCTATTAAAAGTCAACCATGTGCTCCCTTTTTAAAGGGTCGCAAACGATAAGGTCTGTAAATTAACATAAATTTGAAAGGAACCTTAACAAATCAAATTAAAATTTGTTTGCCGGGGATGATGATGCACTCCATTTTCCGCGGCGCCCACCGGTCGCGGAAGGCCTCAAGCGTGCCAGTGGATTCCGCGTACTCCATATCCAGGGCCACCCGGGCGCGAACGTGGCCGCGGAAGAGAGGCAGGCAATCGGGCAGCTCTTTCCCACCCTCTTTCCAGTTGCCTGTTGACACAGCCGAGGCGAAAACTCCCTTTCGTCTTTTGTGTCGCCGCGAGATCACCGGGACAAGCTCTGGTTCAACCTGGATGCGTTCCGCTTCTTTGAGGATGCCAGGGACCTGGTAAGATTTGGCCAGATGTTGGAATGTAAGACGGTGAGCGTTGACGCTGAGTAACTCCTGGATGTGTCTCCTGCAGATCTTCATCAGTTGCCACCTGAGAGTAGCTGCAGCAGATCAAAGGCCGGATTCGGTCAACAAAGCCTGTTCCTTCCACAAGCCAGCCAACCGGTGAGAGGAATCTACCCCCGAATGGTGGACCTCTTTCTTTTTGGCGTATGGATGCATTCTGACTGATGGCTTGCTTCCTTGTTTAGATGGTCCCTGGTGAACGAGTTGGGCCTGTCCCTGGTGGAAGGATCCAATGAGGTTTGTGCCTGTTGTGATGGGGGCAACTGCAGGGGCGAGAGATTGCGATCTGGAGGAAGACCACACTCCAGGTGCAGGAGGGAGGTCCCATCTGAGCTTGGAATGTTGTGTTGGGTGTTGAGGGTGAAGAAGGATGTTTTGTAACTGGATGGAACTAATTGTTGCAGAGTCTGAGCCTGTGTGGGAGAGTGAGGCCTCACTTGGACCTCTGATCGTTCTGGATGTAGATCTGGACCTGGTTCATTCGGTGGATAGTGAAGCTGTTGGGACTCGTGAGGATGTTCCGAGTTCTTATCGAGGTGAGTGTTGATTGTATGAAAACCCAATTCCAGTCCTGTGACTCCTGACTCCATATTGGCTTCTCGTTCTCGGCAGGTGATGTGGGTTCTGAGCTACTTCTGGTCGTGGCTGTGACGTTGGCAGCTGGGGTCCTGATCTCCACCTCTCTGGTGGCTTTCCTACTGTCCAGGAAACACAACTGAATCCTCTCCCTCAATTGAGCTGCTTTATTTGTCAAAAAATGCTTCAATAAAATTGAAATGTGACTTGGTTGAGTTACAGTCTTTGGTGTTGAACTGGTTTTTAAATACACTGTCATGGTGGTTTGACCTAAGTTGTCTAAATGACACTAGACCAGTTTTGGAGGCCTATATTTAACTGACAATTTCACCACACACCGCTCAGTTTTGGGTAGTTGAAAGTAGGCATTTGCACCTGGAATAAGATTGTGGCCTTAATAGGATGGCAACTGGAATCATACAGCACAGAAAGAGGCCATTCGGCCCATCGTGCCTGTGCTAGCTCTTTGAAAGAGCTCTCCAATTAGTCCCACTCCCCCCGGCTCTTCCCCATATCCCTGCCATTTTCACCTCTTTGTATTTATCCAATTCCCATTTTTGAAAGACACTATTGAATCTGCTTCCACCGCCCTTTCAGGCAGCGTGTTCCAGATCACAACTTCTTCTTTATATTAGAAGTCTCCTCATCTCTGGCTCTCTTGTCAATGACGTTATTTACTAACCCTTCTGTCAGTGGAAACCGTTTCTCCTTATTTACTTTAATCAAAACCCTTACCACTTTGAACCCCTCCCTTCACCTTCTCTGCTCTAAGGAGAACAATCCCAGCTTCTCTGCAGTAATATTGTGACCTTTGTAAAGGGATGAAAGCGATGGGGAGTTTCTACCATCTTTCTAGAGCGAGTAGATGGGGTTACAGACACCCAGCTAGGAGTCTGCTGTGAGAAGGTTCCAGTCCCACATCGGGGTCAAGAGACTAGACCAAAGCAGCATCTCCTTAATTGGCCATCTTGCTCCATGTCCGCTGGCGGTAGGTGTGTCTTGGCCTCGTACTGTCACTCTGCTGGCTCTGTTCCACATTTAACATCCCTTAAAGGTTAGTTACAATTGCCTTTTTGAATATAGTGATGTAACCTACCACCCACCATCACACATGGGTGGGTAGTGGAATCAAACAGTGCTGAGGGGATTGGTAAATGATCAATGATCTTTTTCATTGCACTCTGGCTTCTGGTGCATTTCCCCCACCCGCCCAAAATCCTTCGCCCACCCCACCTCCCATCACCCCCTGTTGGTGGCCGTGCCTTCAGACATCTAGCCCCTAAGCTCAGACATTCTCTCCCTAAATCCCTCAACCTCTCCTCCTAATACATTGCTTCAAACCTACATCAGTGTCCAGGCATTTACCTGTCCTAATGTCTCCTCCTTTGACTCTGTCACGTTTTTGTCTGATTTACGTGAGTTGAATGCTTTGCTTAGTTGAACATTGGGCGGTGTAACAAGGCACCACTGCAACCAGATGGTGAGGATAAAGGGGCAGGAATATAAGATGGCCATTAACAGATCAAATTAAGAATTTAGGAGGACATTCTTTACACAGAATGTGGAACATGGAGTGGTTGAAGCAGATATATTTGGAGTTGAGATACAGATCGACCATGATCGAATTGAATGGCAGAACAGGCTCGAGGGCCTGAATGGACTCCTCCTGTTCATTTGTAAAGGAGGCTGGTAGCATAGATGAGGGAGAATGAAATAGAGGGCTCTGTGGGGTGGGGAGTTAGATAGAAAGCAAAGCACGCTCTACGCTGTCCCATCAAACACTCCCAGGGCAGCAAGAGTACGGGTTAGATACAGAGTAAAGCTCCGTCTACACTGTCTCATCAATCACTCCCAGCGCAGGTACAGCATAAGTTAGATACTGTTGTGTCCCCTTGTGTTTTTATTACTATGTAATACAGACACTTTTAACTCATTTTTAGTTTACAGCTTTTACTCAGTGCTTTCATGATGTTGCTGCCGCATGGTGCGGAGTGATACAAGATGTCCGACCTTGCACTGTGCACTGCCTGACACAGTGTGCCACATAGCAGTATAAATGCACTAACCAAAGTAGTTCCATATAACAATGTAACAAGTAGTTCCATTTAACAATGTGATAATATAACGATGTAACAGATACAGGTTACAGCATGAGTTAGATACAGAGTAAAGCTCCCTCTACACTGTCCCATCAAGCACTCCCAGTGCAGCTACAGCGCGGGTTAGATACAGAATAAAGCTCCCTTTACAATGTCACGTCAAAATCCCCCAGGGCAGGTACAGCACGGGTTAGATATAGAGTAACGCTCCCTCTACACTGTCACTTCAAACAGTCCCAGGACACGCACAGCATGGGTTAGATACAGAGTAAAGCTCCCTCTGCACTGTCCCATGAAACACTCCCAGGGCAGGTACAGCACGGTTAGATACAGAGTAAAGCTCCCTCTACACTGTCCCATCAAATACTCCCAGGACAGGTACAGCACGGGTCAGATACAGAGTAAAGCTCCCTTTAAACTGTCCCATCAAACACTCCCAGGGCAGGTACAGCATAGGTTAGATACAGAGTAAAGCTCCCTTTAGACTGTCGCATCAAACTCTCCCATGGCAGATACAGCATGAGTTAGATACAGAGTAAAGCTCCCTCTACACTACCCCATCAAACGCTCCCAAGGCAGGTACAGCACGGGTTAGACACAGAGTAAAGCTCTCTTTACAATGTCCCATCAAACACTCCCAGGGCAGGTACAGCACGGGTTAGATGGAGAGTAAAGCTCCCTCTACACTGTCGCATCAAACACTCCCAGGGCAGGTAGAGCACGGGTTAGATACACAGTAAAGCTCCCTGTGCTCTGCGCAAACAAGGTACCAAATCCCAACCTCAGAGGATCAGAGCCTATTAACCACCTCCCTCAGATTTCATGTTCCCACAGCTCGGCCATTTGTGGATCCTCCCCTTCCTTCACTCCACCGTTGGCACCTTGGGATGTTTTTCTGCATTAAAGGTGCGATATGATGACAAGTTGGCGTTGTTGTTCCAGTGTGACAGTCTCCATTTACCATCACACTCTTTATCAGACTGTATGAAACAGGACAATTGCAATTAGAGTGACTTTGCCTCTATTTTGGGGTTTTAATTGGATAGACTGTTTCCCCCTCGTGATGTCCTTTTAGTTATCAGCAGGGACGGGGGAGCTTGTCCTGTTTTGCAGACTACGAGTTAGGGGCAGTGGGTGAAGCTCAGGCCCACACTGATCATCTATAAGGGGTCCTCCCCACAAGGGACAGGACACCACTAACAAGAACAAAGAGTCTGTCCGAACTAATGTCCCACAGTACATATCAACTGATTAAGGTCCAACTTTCCGATCCGGTTCAATGAGGCAATGATCCCGTCCGGATCCAGCCACTTGTAGAAGCTTCTGGAAAACCCATTGGACTCCGAGTGTTTGCACGCCAGGCTCCCTGGAGAGGGAGCGGGCAATGCCCACCGGTACACTCGAGGCCTCCCGCAACCGAGGGGCACCGCAGGGAGTGGAGAGTCTTATCGACACGAGTAACATAATTATGATTTACTTTTATGAGTTTCCTGTTGTTTTGTCGAAAGAACATTCTGTGTTTGAGTTCCTTTGTTAGTTGTGCCAACTTAAAGAGGGAGGCCAGGTGTAAATTCGTTCCTCTGTTGATGACACCGGGACAACCCATGTCATTTTATGGCTCAATTAAAGAAATCCACATTAGACATAGAAACATCGGAACAGGAGGAGGCCATTCAGCCCCTCGAGCCTGTCGCCTCATTCGATGAGATCATGGCTGATCTGGGACCTAACTCCATATACCCGCCTTTGGCCCATATCCCTTAATACCTTTGTTTATCAAAAATCTATCAATCTCAGATTTAAAATTAACAATTGACCCAGCAACAACTGCCGTTATCGGAAGAGAGTTCCAAACCTCTCCCACCCTTTGTGTGTAGAAGTGTTTCCTAACTTCACTTCTGAAAGATCTGGCTCTAATTTTTAGGCCATGTCCCCTTGTCCTGAACTCCCAACCAGCGGAAATAGTTTGTCTCTGTGTACCCTATCGGTTCCCCTTAATATCTGGAAAACTTCAATCAAATCACCCCTTAACTTTCTAAATTCCGAGCTTCTCACCATTGGGAAAGTACGCTGATCTATCCTTTTTCGATCCAAAGTGGATGACTACTGTATTAATGGTGCCCATCAAAATGTGCCCTTGTGTGACTCTTTCAGGTGGGGGTGATTGACCAAATTGTAATAGGCCCTCCTGGCAATAAATCCATCAGTTCTGTCTTTTTCCTTTTTTTATTATTTTTTTTTCTTTTTTTTCAAGTTTTATTTAAAGTTTTATTAATTTACAGTTGATTAGTTTAATCAAAAGAGCACCCCTATTGGTCGAATGTTTTCTTAAGTTACAGTCAATTGCTTTAATCAAAAAGAGCAGCCAAATTTTAAATTAATTTGTTAAGGTTCCTTTAAAGTTTTATTTATAAACTAATTGGTTAATCACCCACACAAAAAAGATTACTGTAGATTTGCTTAACCACCCAATCAAAAGGGTCACTCCGATTGGTTGAATTAAAATAGGCCCTCCTGGCAATAAATCCATGAGTTCTGTGATCCTCTTTTGGTAAAACCATAAATTTAGACAGATAAAAAACTGTAAATAAACCATTAAAACTGTAAATAAACCAATCAAACTGTAATAAACCAATAAAACTTCAAATAAACCTTAATAATCAAATTAAAATTTGGTTCTCCAGCCCAATTATGCACTCCAGTCCCCGCGGCGCCCACCGGTCATGAAAGTGATCTAGCGCGCCGGCGGACACCGCGTGCTCCAGCTCTAGGGCCACCCGGGCGCGAACATGGCCACGGAAGAGAGGGAGGCAATCCGGCCGGACGACCCCCTCGACCGCCCGCTGCCTGGACCAATTAATGGCCTTCTTCGCCAGGCCCAGGAGCAGACCCACGAGGAGGTCCTCCGACCTGCCCGCTCCCCTCCGCACCGGGTGACCGTAGATCAAGAGCGTGGGACTGAAGTGCAACCAAAACTTGAGGAGCAGCCCCTTCAAATAATGAAAGAGGGGCTGCAACCTCTCACACTCTATATAAATATGAAACACGGACTCCTCCAGACCGCAGAACAAACATGCGGTCTGGGAGTCCGTGAACCTACTTAAATACCTATTGCACGGGACTGCCCTGTGCAACACCCTCCAGGCCAAGTCCCCAATAGAACAAGGGAGGACTCCCGCATAGAGAGCCCCCCATTGGGGACCTCCGCCTCCGTCGGAAGGTAAAACTGCACGCCACGGCGTGTCCGGACGGCAGGCGAAGATGGCAAAGTGGAAGGTGTGCAGGAGCAGCCCGTACAGGAAACCCCTCCGTGCGGAATGAAAAGGCACGGAGGGTATTTCCTCGAGACGGCTCAAGTTGTGAGGCGCCGGCTCCCGAGGGGGGGGTCGGGGCTGGGCGCCGACAAGGAATTCCGTCCGAACGGGGGAAAGCTCAGACGGGATCGCCCCACACGCCTGAGCCGCCTCGATACACCTAGTGGTGCCGGGGCACACTTTCGCCTTTATCGACTCGATGGCATCGGCCGCGAGCCGGACGTTTACCCAAGACATGCGCCTCGCCAACTCCTCCGGCGCCATCCAGCCCACTCCTCCGCCATCGAGCAGGTCCCCGACTCGAGTCACCTTGCCAGCCACAGCTCTGTGCTCCGCCAGCCACCCGAACCTGCGGACGTGGAGGTGCGGATTCCTGAACAGTGGCTCCCGAAGGACAGCCACCATTCCTGTCGGGGGAGAGCTGCGCCTGGAAGCGACCCGGTTCCAAACCCATAGCAGTTCCTGGTAGAAGACAGGCAGCCCCCGCAGGCTGGCACGCGTGCCACCCACTTCCACAAACAGGAGCTGCGTGTCATAATTGAGGCCACGCAGCTGGCGGAAAAAATACGTCGCCAGCGCGCACCATCTTGGAGGAATCTCAACGTGCAGGTATCTCTGCAGCGTCTGAAGACGGAAAGTCGCAGCCTGGGTGCGAAGGCACACCAGCGCCTGACCGCCCTCCCTAAGCGGGAGACTCAGAACCGCGGCAGAGACCCAGTGCATCCTGTTGTTCCAGAAGAAGTCGACGAGCTTCTTCTGTATCTTGGCGACAAACGCAGGGGGAGGGATCAGAGTAACCAACCGGTACCACAACATGGCGGCCACCAGTTGGTTTATGACCAACGCCCGACCCCTGTAGGACAACACTCGGAGCAATCCCGTCCAGCGACCTAAGCGAGTGGCGACTTTGGCCTCCAACTCGTGCCAGTTCGCCGGCCAGGCGTCCTCGGCCGGGCTGAGGTAGACTCCCAAGTAGAGGAGGTGCGTAGTGCTCCAGGCGAAGGGCCTGAACTCCTCCGGCAGGGAGTCCACCTGCCACTGACCCACCAGGAGTCCAGAACATTTCCCCCAGTTGATCCTGGCGGAGGATGCGTCCGAGTAAATCTGCTGACATTCCCGCATCCTCCGCAAGTCAACGGGATCCGTGACCATGAGGCGCACGTCATCGGCGTAAGCCGAGAGGACCACCTCCACGCCCGGCCCTTGCAGAGCCAGTCCCATCAACCTCTTCCGCAAGAGGCGCAGGAAAGGCTCCACGCAAATGGCATATAACTGGCCGGACATGGGGCATCCCTGACGCACTCCCCTCCCGAAGCGAAGGGGCGCCGTCAAGGACCTGTTTACTTTAATCAGACACTCCGCGGCAGCGTACAGAAGTCGGATCCGGGCGACAAAATGCGTCCCGAACCCGAATGCGCGCAGAGTCCCGAAAAGATACTCGTGATCCACCCTGTCGAACGCCTTCTCCTGATCTAGGGAAAGGAAGGCGACCGACAGACCAGCCCTCTGGGAATGGTGGAGCAGGTCCCGGACCAGATGGATGTTATCATGAATAGACCGGCCCGGGACCGTGTAGGACTGGTCGGGGTGGATCATGTGGGCCAGCACGGCGCCAAGGCGAGCAGACATGGCCCTGGCAAAAATTTTATAATCCGTGCTGAGGAGGGAGACCGGGCGCCAGTTCTTAAGAAGCCGGAGATCGCCCTTCTTAGGCAGCAGGACAATCACTGCCCTGCGCCACGAGAGGGGCATCTCCCCGGTCGCCAAACTTTCCCCCAGGACCCGCGCGTAGTCGCCCCCCAGGACGTCCCAGAACGCCCTGTGGAACTCCACGGTCAGCCCGTCCAGCCCCGGGGACTTCCCCCTAGAGAGCTGGCGGAGGGCGCCGGTCAGCTCCTCCAGACACAGAGGAGCATCCAATTTTTCGGCGCCCTCCAGGCCGACCTTCGGCAGGTCCTCCCACAAAACTCTGCGCGCGTCCTCGCTGGACGGATCCGGAGAGAACAGAGCCCCGTAATAGGCGCGGGTCTCCGCGCGGATTCCCTCCGGATCCGAGACCGGAGATCCGTCGTCGGCCAGCAGCTCCAGGAGCTGCTTACGGACCCCCCGTCTTTTTTCCAGCGAGTAGAAGAAGGGGGAGCCGCGGTCCAGGTCCCGCAGGAACTGAATCCGCGACCTCACGAACGCGCCTCGGGACCCGACGAGCTGCAGGTCCTTCAGCGCGCCCTTCTTCTCTTCGTACACCAACCGCAGGGCCGGGTCCTCGACGACTTGACCGAGACGGGACTCCAGGTCGAGCACCTCCTTCTCCAACCGCCCGACCCTGGCTTCCCGCCTCTTGGTCGACCCCCTCGCATACTCCTGACAGAAGAGACGGACGTGAGCCTTGCCCACGTCCCACCATAGCCTCAAGGAGGGGAAGCCCCCCTGCTTCCTTCTCCAGCCGGCCCAGAACCGACGAAACGAATCCTGGAACCGCGCGTCCTCCAGCAGCAGGTTGTTAAAATGCCAGTACGCGGACCCCCCCCCCGCGCGCAGCGGAACGAGCTCCGCCCACACCAGGTGGTGGTCCGCGCACGGCACCGGCCGCATGGAAGCCGCCGGAACGCAGGAAACGTATGCCCTGGAAATGTAGAGGCGGTCGATTCTGGACGCACCTCTCCCAGGCCTCACACAAGTGAAAGCGCTGGAGTCGGGATGGAGATTTCGCCAGACGTCCACCAAGTCGAGGGACCCGACCAGGTCACTCAACTTCTCCACCGCCGCCGGGCATCGCAGGTGGCCGGTGCGGTCCCTTGCCTCGAGGGTGCAATTAAAATCCCCCCCGAGGACGACGCACTCGCCCGCGTCGATGGAGCCCAGAAGAGTGGACACTTCTTCAAAGAAGCGCGCTTGCTGCGCACCGGCCCCAGGGGCGTACACGTTCACTAAATGGAGCGGCACGCCCCCCAGGCGAACAGTGACCTGGAGCAAGCGGCCCGGCACGAGCTCCTTGACCCCCAAGATCTCCGGTTGAAAATGCGGGGCCAGCAAAATAGCCACCCCACTGGAAACATTGGAGAGGTGACTCATGCTGACCCCTCCTTGCCACTCCAGGAGCCACGTGGCCTCATCTCCCGGAACGGTGTGGGTTTCTTGCAGGAAGCACACCGCATACTTCCCGTCCCGAAGGACCGAAAAGTTATTAAATCTGCGGCTAGCTTCCCTGCTGCCGTTGATGTTGAGGCTGGCTATGGTTATCTTCATTTCAGAAGCATAATCCAACCCCTACTTAACTCTAACGGGGGAAGGGAGGGCGGCCGCTAGTCGACCGCCACTCCCTTTGCAGCCCAGTGAGGAAGGACCGGAACTGACGCAGCTCGAGCGGGTCCACGCCCGCATCCGCGACCATGGTCTTGAAGGCGACGCGGGCCGACCCGACGAGCAGCGCCAGCCCCGACCATCTATCGAGGGCCAGCCGGGTCCTTTGACGACCCTGGCACGTGGCCACAAAGTCCCGGAGATCCTCAATGGGAATGAGGGGGGTCCCGGCGAGGGGCGCGAGGTCCTCCATCTCCTCATCAGCGATGGAGTCGCATTCCTCCTCCGCCCCCACCACCGAGTCCCCCTCCTCCTCCGGGGGGTCGCCACCGGCGGCCGACCCGTCCGCCACGCGGAGCGCAGCGAGCGGCTCGGCCGCGACGGCCGGCCCCGCCTCCGCCCGGATCCCACCCCCAGGATCGGTAGCGGAGGATTCCTCCCTGGGCTCCTCTAGGGGCGCCGGGCCAGAAGACGGCGGCGGTTCAGAGCCCCCCTCCGCCCCAGGCGCCAGAACGACCGGAGAGATCGGAGAGTAGGTAAAAACGAACCTCTCCATGTCGCCCGGCGCCGGAGACAGAGACAGAGACAGAGGGCCCCCCTCTTCCGCGCCACCGGCCTCCGACCCAGCGGATGGGGTAATTTCGGTCAACCCCTGGACGAGGTCGAGCAGCACCTGGGAAACGACCGGGTCACTTTGGGCGAGCTCATCATCCGAGGACTCGCCCGACCCGGACCCCAGGCCGCCCGACCCGTCGAGGGGTAACGGTACCGATAAGGGGTCTACTGCCGCGGGTTGCTCCGCGACCCCCCCCCACGGGCAGGGTCTCGTCCCCATCCCCGGGAGGCACGAGCTGGGCAGACACCTCTGCCTCAGCCCCCCTAGGGACAGGCGACCCCTGCCGTTCGCCCGTGATGGTATTAGCGGTGGGGTGGGGCGCAGTACCCGCGGCGGGCGACGACTCCCCCTGACCGGAGGGACCTTCCTCCTCCCGGTCCTCCTCCTCATCCAGGGGGTCGCGCCTTCTTTTAAGGGCGGAGGGGCAGAGGGAGACCTCCATTTCCGCAGAGGCCGCCCCTGCTCCCTCCGGCGGAGCGAGTTCTTCGGGTCCCCCGGGCCCGAGCCCGGCCGCAGATTCTGGCGCTACCGCCTCGGCGGTCGCGGCCACAGGCTCGGACACGAGGGCCTCCCCCCCCCCGCACTCCGCGATTAGCGCGGCGACGCTCTCTGGCGTCAGGGACTCCATATTGTGGGGCACGCCCTCCTCGGGGGGACCCGCCCTCCGGTATTTGCTTTTCCCCCGCGCCTTCTTCCCGACCGGACAACCCTCCCCCCCCCCGCCGGAGGCCAGGATGGCATCGACCTCCGACGACGACCGCACCCCGGTGGTATTTGTTTGAGGGGGGGCACGGCTAGACCCGGGGGGAGGAGCGGCGGCGGCGCCAGCTACGGCCACGCCAGACGATCTGGCGGCCTTGGAGGCGGGGCAGTTCTTACGGATATGCCCCACCTCCCTGCAGGCGTGGCACCGCACGCCGTCCGTCGTGTAGAAGACGCGGTACGGGGTGCCCTCGTGGAGGACTGTAAAGGCCCCATCCGTCTCCCCCTCCCGCGCCAGCTGGATAAATGCCTGGCGCCAGAAGGAGAAGACATGGCGAAGGCTGGGTTCCCGGAATCCGAGCGGGATTGGCGTAATCGCCGACCTCACCTCCCCAAGTTGGTGCAAGTGGGGGAGGAGGAGCTCACCGGAGATGAAGGGCGGGATGTTTGACAACACGACCCTCTGCGCGGTGGCCTCAAGAGGGTCCACCGGCAGGAAGGTCCCGCCCACGGTGAGCCCCTGGGCGATGGCCAGGGCCACCGCCCGCTCGGACTCCAGGAAGAACACAGCCTTCCCATACATCCTCGAGGCGGCGAGGATGGCTGAAGGGCCGACAACCCCAGCCATCGCCTTCACACAATCCTCGATTGTCATGTTGGGGTGAGTGTAGCTCTTCACCCCGAGCTTCTTTGTAATAAGTCGGAACGGCGACAGGGCAGCGGAAGGAGCGGGAGCAGCCGCGGCTTTGGCCGCCACCGCCGCATACGTTCTCACTGGCCCCGTCACCGCCGAAGACGTCGAAGCCATACTGGGGTGGTTTGTTTTTTGGGAGCTACACACACCCCAAGTCACAGGCCCTGTGATATTAAGTGGCCTTGGTAGTAAATTAAATGTCTGCCACCGAGCAGAGGGAGCTTAAAGCCAATGGCCCGCCTCTCCCCTTGATGGAATGATTGGGAGAGGGGCCTCCTCCTCTCTGCTCCAAGTGGCTATTAGTGGTTTCAATGGAGGTGCCCTCTGAGAGAGACAAAGGAGAGGGATAAAGAGAGAGAGAGAGAGGGGATGGGTGGGAAGGAGGGGGGCCGCAAAGGCAGGGTCCGCACTCTAGGTGGTTGTTGGTGGGTGGGTGTCAGCAGGGGTGCACTCCCCGATGGTGACAAAGTCTATGCAGATGGTCTTCGGGCAGGGGGAGAAGATGTCTTCGCCTGGGTAGGCTGGAAGAAGCCCAGGCTCAGCCCCACACCAGGTCTTCTTGGTGTAGGTAAGCAAGTAAGAGGCTTCACCTGGGCAGCTCCAGCCGACCCAGGCCAGGCTTCCCGGCCCGTCTTCTTTCCTCCCCCCGCCTAGAATACACAGTCTCTTGGGGAATGCACAAGAACACACCCACCTGCAGATGTTGGGAGTAACGAAGCAGCTCCTCCCCTCCTTCCAGGTAGAAGTTGGCTGGTGTTCCTCTCCCCTCTCTCCTCTCCTGAGATGGAGGCCTCTCCTCTCCTCCTCTCCCTCCAGGCACCTCAGTTGTAGATGGTCTGGCTGTTGGTGGTGCTTCTCCTTCTTGCCAGGTCAGGAGGCCAGCACACTTTTCTTTCCTCCTGCAGCTCAGGGCAAGCCAGAGACAACCTGCAGCTCAGAGCAAGCCAGAGACAACCTGCAGCACTCAGAGCAAGCCAGAGAATGAGGCAACGAGTGCTCCAACAGTTCTGTGATTGGGTAGAAATTGTGGAGATTGGGGTTAATCGGCTCAATGTGACTGCAGGTTGTGTGTATAAAAGGTGCTTGTTGGTGGGTGCAGGGATAGTTGAGTTGTTTAGTATCATGGGGGATTTTGTAGTGAGGGGTTTGCTCCCAGTGCTGGTGTTCGTTGGAGCTGTTTGTTCCTCTGATATTTGGCAACAGTTTGGGGGCCAGAGGTTTCCATGGAGAAGAGTAAAAGCCACCCCTGGGCCTCAGCGAGTCCCTTCTCCTGGGTCTCCCTTTGGCTCCGGTTTCAGTGTGTCTGAGGGGCGCAGTGTGTCTCCACTGCAGACTGTGAGGGTGCAGTGTGGAGAGCACAACCTGCTGGTCAGGGTACAGATGGATTTATTTGGAACCAGGCACCTGATTAAAGCTGCTGACCTGACCCTGGGGACGGCAGGTTGTCCGTCAACCGGGATCTACTCTCAGAACCACACCGTCCTCTTTGACTATGGGCTGCATGAGTGTGGCAGCAGAGTGAAGGTAATGTGATTCCTCAACTCTTGCTCGAAGCTTGGTGTCTGGAATAGACCCAACTTGTTTTTCCTACCCTGATTCCTGTCTCCTGCTTTTAAAACCTCCAGACTTGTGTTGAATTATGTATTGTCCTTTGCTTTAACTGGTTTTCCTGAGTGTCTCCAACTTTGATCTCGGCCTTATTGGCCTTGATCATTCACTTAGTTCTTAACTTTTCCTTCCTTACATCCTGTCTTGTGGATTTTCAGGTCACTGGGGGTTTAGTTATCTACAATATTGAGTTTTTTTTCTTCCACTCCTTTGTATCAGAATACAGGGGAGTCTGGCTTAAATGAGGCTTTAATCTTGTTCTATTCATTGCTCTAAATTATCAACCTGTGGCTCCTTTTTATTGAAGTGAAGCTGTCCTTTCATTGAATCTTTATTCTGTTTAATTGTCTTGTGCTTGCAATCCCCCTCCTTGCATTAGCTACTGAGGCTGCACAACTTCCAACCACCTGAGTAGAATGTTGTCCATTTCTGAACCTGATGTCTTTCAGATGTCTGGAGATTTCCTGGTCTACGCCACCCACCTGAACCACACCCCCAAGGCCCATGGATCTGTCATTGTGAGAACTAATGGAGCTGTCGTTCCCATTGAGTGCCACTATTTTAGGTAAGATTCTTTACACTGTCGCAAATAACGTCTACAGCTGGTGTAGTTCTCTGACCTTGTCCTAAAATGGCTCCGTTGTCTTTCCAGGAAGGGCAATGTGAGCAGTAACCCGATCAAGCCCACCTGGATCCCGTTCAGCTCCACCAAGTCTGGAGAGGGGCTTCTGTCATTCTCTCTGCGCCTAATGAATGGTATGTGATGGGTGGATGGGGAATGATTTCCTGTAGTCACCCACTGGGAGTTGTACCCAGTCTCCAACCCTTGTCCCTCTTGTACTTCAGATGACTGGCTCTCAGAGCGCACCTCGACTGTCTACTACCTAGGTGACCTCATTCACATTGAGGCCTCTGTTTCAATGACCAACCACATGCCCCTGAAGCTCTACATTGATCGCTGTGTCGCTACGTTGAGCCCAGACACGGACTCCACCCCGAGATACAGCATCATTGACTACAATGGGTAAGGAGCGCTCTGCTTTCTCCAGCTGATCCTGTCTCAATGGCTTCTCTTGATTCACTCCATGTCCCTTTCTTAAAATTATTTCTTCAGTTGCCTCCTGGACAGCAAAGCTGAGGACTCCTTCTCAACCTTCGTGTTGCCAAGAGACGAGCGTGAGCTGGACAAGCTCCACTTTGACTTGGATGCCTTCCGCTTCTTTGGCGATGATCGTTCCTTGGTAAGAGGAAGCCGACCACTGCAAAGTATTTACAGCCAATCTGCATAACTGGGTTGTGCTCCACATGAGTGTCCTCCCACTCCTCTTCATCTAACTCTCCAACATATCCTTCTATTCCTTTCTCCCAGCTGTGTTTATCTAGCTTCCCCTTAAATGAATCTACACTATTCGCCTCAACCACTCCCTGTGGTAGCGAGTTCCACATTCTCACCACTCTCTGGGTAAAGAAGTTTCCCCTGAAATCCCTCTGCTGTATATCCTGTGTAATCCTATGAATCACTAACATTAACCACTTTTCTCTCTGTTTCTAGCCAGCTTGCTATCCATTCTGCTACTTGTCCCCTGAATCCACCTGTTCATTGAGTTCCCAAGTTGGGAGGGAGTCACTATATAATGACTTGTGTTGACTGTGTCCCTCAGATTTTCATCTCCTGTCAGCTGAAGGTTGCTGCAGTGGATCGGAGAGATTCCATGAGCAAAGCTTGTACTTTCCAGAAGATGCAGAATGTGTAAGTGCCCCCTCTCTCCCTCAGGGAAGTGTTGTGTGGGGAAGTGATGCCCAACCTGATTGTGAAACTGATTCTCTTGTTTAGCTGGACCCCATTGGAAGTATCCAACAATGACATTTGTGCCTGTTGTCACTTGGGCAATTGCAGTGCCACAAGGGAGTTTGGATTTGATTCCAGAGGAAGGAGGGATCTTGTACCTGAAGCTGGTAGGACATTGATTCTCTAGATGTTGGAGGTTGCCCTTTACCCTCTCTAACTGGAATGTTTGATATCGCAGGGAGTGATGCTGAATTGAAGTGGGAGGGTGAGGCCTCCCTTGGACCCCTGGTCATTCTGGACACTGATGTGACAGACCTGGCAACCGAGTCCCTTAATGAGGTTGAGCAACGGATGGCGGAGAGGTCTCCAGGTGGTGAGTTGGCCGACTGCTAGTTTCCATTTCCCCCTCAGTATTTCCTTCACTCACTGTTGGTTTCTCATTGCTGTTTAGGTGCGGAGTCTGAGGTGGTCCTGATGGTGGCCCTGACTGTGACTGCTGTCTCTCTGATCTCTGCTTCGTTGATCGCCTTGTTCCTGTACAGGAAACACAAGCAAACCCTGCGCAACAACTTGTGATTAATAAAGTGGTGAAATTAGCAAATCTGTCATGGTTATTGCTTGCACTTGGTCATTGATCAAGGCTGGGGATTTGCATTCTGAATATGGGAAGTTTTCCATATTTATTTACTTCCATTAATGATTCTTGACCCAGTGACATGCCTGCTGAGTGTTTAATCTTTTCACCAGATATCAGGCTACTGGGGTATCTGCCCCATTTCACTAGTTTATTAACAGCAACTTGGAAGTGTTTGCCTGGAGCGAGTTATCTTGGCCTGCTGTTTGTCCCTTGTTAAGGAGGTTTGTGGGGCTCTTGTGGAGTGAGGTTAGTGGGACTGATTATTGAGCCCCATGAAATTGCAACGTTCCTGGAAATTTTAATGCTGGGATTAGTTTATTACTAGAAGTGGAGGTTCTTTAGTCCTCTATAACTGACTGGGATAATAAGTCTACATGGGGTAGATGTCCATATTCTAAAAATGATAGCAGCACTAGCGAGGGTGCAAAAAACATTTACTAGGATGATTCCAGAACTGAGATTATTCTTATTAGGAAAGATTGACCTGTTTGGGTTGCCTTCTCTAGGAAAGAGAAGGCTGAGGGTGTTTAAAATTATGACTGGGTTAGATATAGATGTTTCCACTTGTGGGCAAGACCAGAACTCGGGGCCTGTAACTACAAGGTAGTAACTAACTAATGACTACAATGGTGAATTCAGGAGAAACTTCTTTGCCCAGAGAGTGGGGAGAATGTGGATCTCGCTATCACGGAGTGGTTGAGGCGAATGGTGTAGCTGCATTTAAGGGGGAGCTCTAAGCATAAGGGAGGAAGGATATGCTGTTTGGGTGAGATGAAGGGTGGGAGGAGGCTCGTGTGGAGCATAAACACTGGCGTGGACTAGTTGGGCTGAATAGCCTGTTTCTGTGCTGTCGATGGCTTGTTAACCTGCAGGATTAGTCAGCTGAGAAATTGCATCTCTGAAGGCCCCTTAAATGACTTTCGGTGTTGGCTGTGGCTCAGTGGACAGCACTCTAGCCTGAGTCGGAAGGTCGTAGGTTCAAATCCCACTATAGAAACCTGGAGTACAAAATCCAGGCTGACACTCCCATTGCTGCACTGTCGGAGGTGCCATCTTTCGGATGAGTAGTTAAACTGAGGCCACTTTTGCCCCCTCGGGTGCATGTAAAAGATCCTATGGCACTGTTGGAAGAAGAGCAGGGGAGTTCTTCCTCTGACCAATTGTTATCCATCAGCCAACGCCATAAGATGATCTGGCCATTATCACATTGCTGTTTGTAGGCTCTTGATGGGCTGCCATGTTTCTGACAACAGTGACTACATTTCAAAAGTAATTCATTGGTTATGAAATGCATTTTTCAATTTGTTCATGGAGTGTGGGTGTCACTGGCAAGGCCTGCATTTATTGCCCATCCCTAGTTAGCCTTGAGAATGTGGTGGTGAGCTGCCTTCTAGTCCAGTTGGTCAGTGTGCTGTTGAGGAGTTCCAGGATTTTTGACCCAGTGACGATGAAGGATTGACAAATTAGCAAGTCAGGGTGGTGTGTGACTTGGAGGGTAACTTGGAGGTGGTGGTGTTCGCATATGCCTGCTGCCCTTGTCCTTCTAGGTGGTAGAGGTCATGGGTTTGGGAGGTGATGCTGAAGAAGCCTGGGCGAGTTGCTGCAGTGCATCTTGTAGATGGTACACACTGCAGCCACGGTGCGCCGGTGGTGGAGGGAGTGAATGTTTAAGGTATTGGTGGGACGTCCTGAATCTGGGTATGGTGCTGTATAAATAAAAGACTCTTCTTTCTAAACATCTGACGTGAGTGTGGGACCTACAATAAAAAATAATTATGCCTAACCAACATACTAGGTCCCCAAATGGGGATTCAGTTGCCGTACTGGATCTCCAACAGCAGGTGGGGATAGAATCCACACCAACTTAACGAGCACACTTTTGTATCTCTCGTGGCCGACCCTGGTCAGTGAATGCTGGCTGAAATCTGCAGTAGAACTGTTGTCAATACTTAACCACTTACATTCATGTAGCCCCTTCAACGTACTGAGATGTTCCAAGGTGCTTCACAGAAGCCCTATTGAATAAAATTTGACACCAAGCCACATAAGGAGATATTAGGGCAGATGACCAAAAGCTTGGTGAAAGAGGTAGGTTTTAAGGAGCATAGAGCACTGGAGAGGTTTAGGGAGGGAATTCCAGAGTTTGGGGGCCCAGGCAGCTGAAGGCAAGGCCAACAATGGGGGAGCGATTACATAGAAACATAGAAAATAGGAGCAGGAGTAGGCCATTCGGCCCCTCGAGCCTGCTCCACCATTCAATGCGATTATGGCTGATCATCCAAGTTCAGTACCCGGTCCCTGCTTTTTTCCCCCCACACCCCTTGATCCCTTTAGCCTTAAATATATCCAACACCTCCTTGAATATATTTAATGAATTGGCCTCTACTGCCTTCTGTGGTAGAGAATTCTACAGGTTCGCCACTCTCTGGGTGAAGAAATTCCTCCTCATTTCTGTCCTAAAATGCCTACCCGTTATCCTTAGACTGCGACCGCTGGTTTTGGATGCCCCGACCATCGGGAACATCCTCCCTGCATCTACTCTGTCCAGTCCTGCCAGAATTTGATAAGTGTCAATGAGATCCCCTCTCGTTCTTCTAAACTCCAGCGAGTACAAGCCCAATCGACCCAATCTCCTCTCATACGTCATTCCTGCCATCCCGGGTATCAGCCTGGTGAATCTTCGCTGAACTCCTTCCAAGGCAAGAATAACCTTCCTCAGATAAGGCGACCAGAACTGCACACAATGCTCAAGATGTGGTCTCACCAAGGCCCTGTACAACTGCAGCAAGACATCCTTGTTCCTGTACTCAAACCCTCTCGCTATGAAGGCCAACATACCATTTGCCGCCTTAACCGCCTGCTGCACCTGTATGCTTACCTTCAGCGACTGGTGCACAAGGTCACCCAGGTCTCGTTGCACTTCCCCTTCTCCCAATCTATTGCCATTCAGATAATAATCTGCCTTCCTGTTTTTGCCACCAAAGTGGATAACCTCACATTTATCCACGTTATTTTGCATCTGCCGTGCTTCTGCCCAATCACCCAACCTGTCCAAATCATCCTGTAGTTTCTCGGCATCCTCCTCACAGCACACACGCCCACCCAGCTTTGTGTCGTCTGCAAATTTGGAGATATATCTCGTTCCCTTGTCTAGATCGTTAATATATATTGTGAATAGCTGGGGTCCAAGGACCGATCCCTGCGGTACCCCACTAGTCACTGCCTGCCACTCGGAAAAAGACCCGTTTATTCCAACTCTGCTTTCTATCTGCCAACCAGTTCTCCATCCAAGTCAACACCTTGCCCCCAATCCCATGTGCCTTAAATTTACACGCTAATCTCTTAGGTGGGACCTTATCGAAAGCCTTTTGAAAATCCAGATACACCACATCCACTGATTCTCCCTTATCTATTTTACTAGTTACATCCTCAAAAAATTCCAGTAGATTAGTCAAGCACGATTGACCTTTTGTAAATCCATGTTGACTTTGTCCAATCCGGTCTCTGTTTTCCAAGTGCTCTGCTATTACATCTTTTATAATGGACTCTAGCATTTTCCCCACTACCGATGTCTGTATTTCCCCGTTTTCTCTCTACCACCTTTTTTGAATAGTGGGGTAACATTAGCTACCCTTCAATCCGTGGGTACTGTTCCAGATTCCATCGAATGTTGGAAGATGATCAGCAATGCATCTACTATTTCTAGGGCCACTTCCTTCAGTACCCTAGGATGTAGATTATCAGGCCCTGGTGATTTATCGGCCTTCAATCCCATCAATTTCCCTACAAATACTGATTTCTTTCAGCTCCTCCCTTTCATCGAACCCTATGTTCCCCGACATTTCTGGGCGGTTATTTGTGTCCCCCTTTGTGAAGACAGAACCAAAATATGTATTTAATTGGTCTGCCATTTCTTTGTTCCCCATTATAAATTCCCCAGTTGGGGATGCTCAAGAGGCCAAAATTGGAGGCGCGCAGAGCTTGCGGAGGGTTGTGGGGCTGGAGGAGGTTGGAGGAATTTCAAAACAAGGATGAGAATTTTTAAAATCAAGGCGTTGCTTAACCGGGAATCAATGTAGGTCAGCGAGGGGTGAATGGGACTTGGTGCGAGTTAGGATACGGGCAGCAGAGTTTTGGACGGCCAAAAGATAATGGAGGGTAGAGCGTGGAAGGTCAGCATTGGAATAGTCGAGACTACAGGCGAATAGAGATGTGGCAGTCAGTCTCACCTGGGTTTAGTGAGTGTCTACACAAAGCCTCATACACAACATACAAAAAGTTGATGTGCATTCACACTGAAGTCTCCCAATAAATATGTATAATCACAGAAGTGCTTGTTTGAGTAAACCAGTTAACATTTTATACACAGCCAGCACCCCCCGCCTCACCCCGTAAACAGCTGCCATCAAAGCCCAGTTGCTGTATTATTTTGTGGGTCTGTGCTCGGGTTAGCAGCCCTCCAGGATTGTCCCAGAGTCTCCAGGAATTAAAAGATTCATCTCTGGGAGCCTGGCACGTCCTGAGTTCATGATAGGTGCGGTATTCCCAGAAGGTTGTGGGTTCGAGTCCCACTCCAGTGACGAGAGCACATTAATGCAGGCTGACACTCTAGTGCCACTGCTGAGGGAGCGCCGCACTGTCGGAGGTGTCATCTTTCGGATGAGACGTTAAACCAAGGGCCCGTCTGCCCTCTCGGGTGGATGTAAAAGATCCCATGGCCACTATTTCGTAGAAGAGCGGGGAGTTGTCCCCTGGTGTCCCAGCTAATATTTATCCCTCAATCAACATCACTAAAAACAGATTATCTGGTCATTATCACATTGCTGTTTGTGGGAGCTTGCTGTGTGCAAATTGGCTGTGGCGTTTCCTACATTACAACAGTGACTACACTTTGAAAATTACCTCATTGGCTGTAAAGCGCTTTGGGATGTCCTGAGGCTGTGAAAGGCGCTATATAAATACAAGTCTTTATTTCTTTCTTTCACAGGCGACTTTGGGCCGATGGTTCCCAAAGCTCTCCACCCAATGGGGGCACTTTGGTTTGGTTTTTGGTTGATGACATCACCCAGTGTCTTCCTATTGATGGTTTTGGAGAAGGTCAACCCAATCTCTGCCTCTTTCTTTATCATAGGCAACGGCCTATTAAAAGTCAACCATGTGCTCCCTTTTTAAAGGGTCGCAAACGATGAGGTCTGTAAATTAACATAAATTTGAAAGGAACCTTAACAAATCAAATTAAAATTTGGTTGCCGGGGGTGATGATGCACTCCATTCTCCGCGGCGCCCACCGGTCGCGGAAGGCCTCAAGCGTGCCAGTGGATACCGCGTACTCCATATCCAGGGCCACCCGGGCGCGAACGTGGCCCTGGTGGAGGGATCCAATGAGGTTTGTGCCTGTTGTGATGGGGGCAACTGCAGGGCCGAGAGATTGCAATCTGGAGGAAGACCACACTCCAGGGGCAGGAGGGAGGTCCCATCTGAGCTTGGTATATTGTGGTGGTGTTAGGTGTTGAGGGTGAAGATGGATGTTTTGTAACTGGATGGAACTAATTGTTGCAGAGTCTGAGACTGTGTGGGAGAGTGAGGCCTCCCTTGGACCTCTGATCGTTCTGGATGTAGATCTGGATCTAGTTCATTTGGTGGAAAGTGAAGCTGTTGGGTCTCGTGAGGAGGTTCTGAGTTTTTCTCCAGGTGAGTGTTGATTGTATGAAAACCCAATTCCAGTCCTGTGACTCTTGACTCCATATTGGCTTCTGGTTCTCCGCAGGTGATGTGGGTTCTGAGCTGCTTCTGGTCACGGCTGTGACGTTGGCAGCTAGGGTCCTGATCTCAGCCTCTCTGGTGGCCTTCCTACTGTCCAGGAAACACAACTGAATCCTCTCCCTCAATTGAGCTGCTTTATTTGTCAAATGGTTCAATAAAATTGAAATGTGACTTGGTTGAGTTACAGTCTTTGGTGTTGAACTGGATTTTAAATACACTGTCATGGTGGTTTGAACTAAGTTGTCTAAATGACACTAGACCAGTTTTGGAGGCCTATATTTAACTGACAATTTCACCACACACTGCTGAGTTTTGGGTAGTTGAAAGTAGGCATTTGCACCTGGAATAATATTGTGGCCTTAATAGGATGGCAACTAGATTCATACAGAAGAGAAGGAGGCCATTCGGCCCATCATGCCTGTGCTAGCTCTTTGAAAGAGCTCTCCAATTAGTCCCACTCCCCCCGGCTCTTCCCCATATCCCTGCCATTTTCACCTCTTTGTATTTATCCAATTCCCATTTTTGAAAGACACTATTGAATCTGCTTCCACCGCCCTTTCAGGCAGCGTGTTCCAGATCACAACTTCTTCTTTATATTAGAAGTCTCCTCATCTCTGGCTCTCTTGTCAATGACGTTATTTACTAACCCTTCTGTCAGTGGAAACCGTTTCTCCTTATTTACTTTTATTAAAACCCTTACCATTTTGAACCCCTCCCTTGACCTTCTCTGCTCGAAGGAGAACAATCCCAGCTTCTCTGCATTAATATTGTGACCTTTGTAAAGGGATGAAAGCGATGGGGAGTTTCTGCCATCTTTCTAGAGCGAGTAGATGGGGTTACAGACACCCAGCTAGGAGTCCGCTGTGAGAAGGTTCCAGTCCCACATCGGGGTCAAGAGACTAGACCAAAGCAGCATCTCCTTAATTGGCCATCTTGCTCCATGTCCGCTGGCGGTAGGTGTGTCTTGGCCTGGTACTGTCACTCTGCTGGCTCTGTTCCACATTTAACATCCCTTAAAGGTTAGTTACAATTGCCTTTTTGAATACAGTGATGTAACCTACCACCCACGATCACACATGGGTGGGTAGTGGAATCAAACAGTGCTGAGGGGATTGGTAAAGGATCAATGATCTTTTTCATTGCACTCTGGCCTCTGGTGCATTTCCCCCACCCGCCCAAAATCCTTCGCCCACCCCACCTCCCATCACCCCCTGTTGGTGGCCGTGCCTTCAGACATCTGGCACCTCAGCTCAGACATTCTCTCCCTAAAACCCTCAACCTCTCCTCCTAATACATTGCTTCAAACCTACATCAGTGTCCAGGCATTTACCTGTCCTAATGTCTCCTCCTTTGACTCTGTCAGGTTTTTGTCTGATTTATGTGAGTTGAATGCTTTGCTTAGTTGAACATTGGGCGGTGTAACAAGGCACCACTGCAACCAGATGGTGAGGATAAAGGGGCAGGAATATAAGATGGCCATTAACAGATCAAATTAAGAATTTAGGAGGACATTCTTTACACAGAATGTGGAACATGGAGTGGTTGAAGCAGATATATTTGGAGTTGAGATACAGATCGACCATGATCGAATTGAATGGCAGAACAGGCTCGAGGGCCTGAATGGACTCCTCCTGTTCATTTGTAAAGGAGGCTGGTAGCATAGATGAGGGAGAATGAAATAGAGGGCTCTGTGGGGTGGGGAGTTAGATAGAAAGCAAAGCACGCTCTACACTGTCCCATCAAACACTCCCAGGGCAGCAAGAGTACGGGTTAGATACAGAGTAAAGCTCCGTCTACACTGTCTCATCAAACACTTCCAGCGCAGGTACAGCATAAGTTAGATACTGTTGTGTCCCCTTGTGTTCTTATTACTATGTAATACAGACACTTTTAACTCATTTTTAGTTTACAGCTTTTACTCAGTGCTTTCATGATGTTGCTGCCGCATGGTGCGGAGTGATACAAGATGTCCGACCTTGCACTGTGCACTGCCTGACACAGTGTGCCACATAGCAGTATAAATGCACTAACCAAAGTAGTTCCATATAACAATGTAACAAGTAGTTCCATTGAATAATGTGATAATATGACGATGTAACAGATACAGGTTACAGCATGAGTTAGATACAGAGTAAAGCTCCCTCTACACTGTCCCATCAAGCACTCCCAGTGCAGCTACAGCGCGGGTTAGATACAGAATAAAGCTCCCTTTACAATGTCACGTCAAAATCTCCCAGGGCAGGTACAGCACGGGTTAGATATAGAGTAACGCTCCCTCTACACTGTCACTTCAAACAGTCCCAGGACACGCACAGCATGGGTTAGATACAGAGTAAAGCTCCCTCTGCACTGTCCCATGAAACACTCCCAGGGCAGGTAGCGCACGGTTAGATACAGAGTAAAGCTCCCTCTACACTGTCCCATCAAATACTCCCAGGACAGGTACAGCACGGGTCAGATACAGAGTAAAGCTCCCTTTAAACTGTCCCATCAAACACTCCCAGGGCAGGTACAGCATAGGTTAGATACAGAGTAAAGCTCCCTTTAGACTGTCGCATCAAACTCTCCCATGGCAGATACAGCACGAGTTAGATACAGAGTAAAGCTCCCTCTACACTACCCCATCAAACGCTCCCAAGGCAGGTACAGCACGGGTTAGACACAGAGTAAAGCTCTCTTTCCAATGTCCCATCAAACACTCCCAGGGCAGGTAGAGCACGGGTTAGATACACAGTAAAGCTCCCTGTGCTCTGCGCAAACAAGGTACCAAATCCCAACCTCAGAGGATCAGACCCTATTAACCACCTCCCTCAGATTTCATGTTCCCACAGCTCGGCCATTTGTGGATCCTCCCCTTCCTTCACTCCACCATTGGCACCTTGGGATGTTTTTCTGCATTAAAGGTGCGATATGATGACAAGTTGGTGTTGTTGTTCCAGTGTGACAGTCTCCATTTACCATCACACTCTTTATCCGACTGTATGAAACAGGACAATTGCAATTAGAGTGACTTTGCCTCTATTTGGGGGTTTTAATTGGATAGACTGTTTACCCTTGGGATGTCCTTTTAGTTATCAGCAG
The DNA here is from genome assembly GCF_052327205.1 of Somniosus microcephalus. Lineage (NCBI taxonomy): Eukaryota > Metazoa > Chordata > Chondrichthyes > Squaliformes > Somniosidae > Somniosus > Somniosus microcephalus. Next base: position 35,987,188 of record NW_028225182.1, read on the forward strand.
GGACGGGGGAGCTTGTCCTGTTTTGCAGACTACGAGTTAGGGGCAGTGGGTGAAGCTCAGGCCCACACTGATCATCTATAAGGGGTCCTCCCCACAAGGGACAGGACACCACTAACAAGAACAAAGAGCCTGTCCGAACTAATGTCCCACAGTACATATCAACTGATTAAGGTCCAACTTTCCGATCCGGTTCAATGAGGCAATGATCCCGTCCGGATCCAGCCACTTGTAGAAGCTTCTGGAAAACGCATTGGACTCCGAGTGTTTGCACGCCAGGCTCCCTGGAGAGGGAGCGGGCAATGCCCACCGGTACACTCGAGGCCTCCCGCAACCGATGGGCACCGCAGGGAATGGAGAGTCTTATCGACACGAGTAACATAATTATGATTTACTTTTATGAGTTTCCTGTTGTTTTGTCGAAAGAACATTCTGTGTTTGAGTTCCTTTGTTAGTTGTGCCAACTTAAAGAGGGAGGCCAGGTATAAATTCGTTCCTCTGTTGATGACACCGGGACAACCCATGTCATTTTATGGCTCAATTAAAGAAATCCACATTAGACATAGGAACATGGGAACAGGAGGAGGCCATTCAGCCCCTCGAGCCTGTCGCCTCATTCGATGAGATCATGGCTGATCTGGGACCTAACTCCATATACCCGCCTTTGGCCCATATCCCTTAATACCTTTGGTTATCAAAAATCTATCAATCTCAGATTTAAAATTAACAATTGACCCAGCAACAACTGCCGTTAGCGGAAGAGAGTTCCAAACCTCTCCCACCCTTTGTGTGTAGAAGTGTTTCCTAACTTCACTTCTGAAAGATCTGGCTCTAATTTTTAGGCTATGTCCCCTTGTCCTGAACTCCCAACCGGCGGAATTAGTTTGTCTCTGTGTACCCTATCGGTTCCCCTTAATATCTGGAAAACTTCAATCAAATCACCCCTTAACTTTCTAAATTCCGAGCTTCTCACCATTGGGAAAGTACGCTGATCTATCCTTTTTAGATCCAAAGTGGATGACTACTGTATTAATGGTGCCCATCAAAATGTGCCCTTGTGCGACTCTTTCAGGTGGGGGTGATTGACCAAATTGTAATAGGCCCTCCTGGCAATAAATCCATCAGTTCTGTCTTTCTTTTCCTTTTTTTATTATTTTTTTTCTTTTTTTTCAAGTTTTATTTCAAGTTTTATTAATTTACAGTTGATTAGTTTAATCAAAAGTGCACCCCTAATTGGTCGAATGTTTTCTTAAGTTACAGTCAATTGCTTTAATCAAAAAGAGCAGCCAAATTTTAAATTAATTTGTTAAGGTTCCTTTAAAGTTTTATTTATAAACTAATTGGTTAATCACCCACACAAAAAGAGAGTACTGTTGATTTGCTTAACCACCCAATCAAAAGGGTCACTCCGATTGGTTGAATTAAAATAGGCCCTCCTGGCAATAAATCCATGAGTTCTGTGATTGGGTAGAAATTGTGGAGCTTGGGGTTAATTGGCTCAATGTGACTGCAGGTTGTGTGTATAAAAGGTGCTTGTTGGTGGGTGCAGGGATAGTTGAGTTGTTTAGTATCATGGGGGATTTTGTAGTGAGGGGTTTGCTCCCAGTGCTGGTGTTAGTTGGAGCTGTTTGTTCCTCTGATATTTGGCAACAGTTTGGGGGCCAGAGGTTTCCATGGAGAAGAGTAAAAGCCACCCCTGGGCCTCAGCGAGTCCCTTCTCCTGGGTCTCCCTTTGGCTCCGGTTTCAGTGTGTCTGAGGGGCGCAGTGTGTCTCCACTGCAGACTGTGAGGGTGCAGTGTGGAGAGCACAACCTGCTGGTCAGGGTACAGATGGATTTATTTGGAACCAGGCACCTGATTAAAGCTGCTGACCTGACCCTGGGGACGGCAGGTTGTCCGTCAACTGGGATCTACTCTCAGAACCACACCGTCCTCTTTGACTATGGGCTCCATGAGTGTGGCAGCAGAGTGAAGGTAATGTGATTCCTCAACTCTTGCTCTAAGCTTGGTGTCTGGAATAGACCCAACTTGTTTTTCCTACCCTGATTCCTGTCTCCTGCTTTTAAAACCTCCAGACTTGTGTTGAATTATGTATTGTCCTTTGCTTTAACTGGTTTTCATGAGTGTCTCCAACTTTGATCTCTGCCTTATTGGCCTTGATCCTTCACTTAGTTCTTAACTTTTCCTTCCTTACATCCTGTCTTGTGGATTTTCAGGTCACTGGGGGTTTAGTTATCTACAATATTGAGTTTTTTTTCTTCCACTCCTTTGTATCAGAATACAGGGGAGTCTGGCTTAAATGAGGCTTTAATCTTGTTCTATTCATTGCTCTAACTTATCAACCTGTGGCTCCTTTTATTGAAGTGAAGCTGTCCTTTCATTGAATCTTTATTCTGTTTAATTGTCTTGTGCTTGCAATCCCCCTCCTTGCATTAGCTACTGAGGCTGCACAACTTCCAACCACCTGAGTAGAATGTTGTCCATTTCTGAACCTGATGTCTTTCAGATGTCTGGAGATTTCCTGGTCTACGCCACCCACCTGAACCACACCCCCAAGGCCCATGGATCTGTCATTGTGAGAACTAATGGAGCTGTCGTTCCCATTGAGTGCCACTATTTTAGGTAAGATTCTTTACACTGTCGCAAATAACGTCTACAGCTGGTGTAGTTCTCTGACCTTGTCCTAAAATGGCTCCGTTGTCTTTCCAGGAAGGGCAATGTGAGCAGTAACCCGATCAAGCCCACCTGGATCCCGTTCAGCTCCACCAAGTCTGGAGAGGGGCTTCTGTCATTCTCTCTGCGCCTAATGAACGGTATGTGATGGGTGGATGTGGAATGACTTCCTGTAGTCACCCACTGGCAGTTGTACCCAGTCTCCAACCCTTGTCCCTCTTGTACTTCAGATGACTGGCTCACAGAGCGCACCTCGACTGTCTACTACCTGGGTGACCTCATTCACATTGAGGCCTCTGGTTCAATGACCAACCACATGCCCCTGAAGCTCTACATTGATCGCTGTGTCGCTACGTTGAGCCCAGACGAGGACTCCGCCCCGAGATACAGCATCATTGACTACAATGGGTAAGGAGCACTCTGCTTTCTCCAGCTGATCCTGTCTCAATGGCTTCTCTTGATTCACTCCATGTCCCTTTCTTAAAATTATTTCTTCAGTTGCCTCCTGGACAGCAAAGCTGAGGACTCCTTCTCAACCTTCGTGTTGCCAAGAGACGAGCGTGAGCTGGACAAGCTCCACTTTGACTTGGATGCCTTCCGCTTCTTTGGCGATGATCGTTCCTTGGTAAGAGGAAGCCGACCATTGCAAAGTATTTACAGCCAATCTGCATAACTGGCTTGTGCTCCACATGAGTGTCCTCCATCTCCTCTTCATCTAACTCTCCAACATATCCTTCTATTCCTTTCTCCCAGCTGTGTTTATCTAGCTTCCCCTTAAATGAATCTACACTATTCGCCTCAACCACTCCCTGTGGTAGCGAGTTCCACATTCTCACCACTCTCTGGGTAAAGAAGTTTCCCCTGAAATCCCTCTGCTGTATATCCTGTGTACTCCTATGAATCACTAACATTAACCACTTTTCTCTGTTTCTAGCCAGCTTGCTATCCATTCTGCTACTTGTCCCCTGAATCCACCTGTTCATTGAGTTCCCAAGTTGGGAGGGAGTCACTATATAATGACTTGTGTTGACTGTGTCCCTCAGATTTTCATCTCCTGTCACCTGAAGGTTGCTGCAGTGGATCGGAGAGATTCCATGAGCAAAGCTTGTACTTTCCAGAAGATGCAGAATGTGTAAGTGCCCCCTCTCTCCCTCAGGGATGTGTTGTGTGGGGAAGTGATGCCCAACCTGATTGTGAAACTGATTCTCTTGTTTAGCTGGGCTCCATTGGAAGTATCCAACAATGACGTTTGTGCCTGTTGTCACTTGGGCAACTGCAGTGCCACAAGGGAGTTTGGATTTGATTCCAGAGGAAGGAGGGATCTTGTACCTGAAGCTGGTAGGACATTGATTCTCTAGATGTTGGAGGTTGCCCTTTACCCTCTCTCTCTAACTGGAATGTTTGATATTGCAGGGAGTGATGCTGAATTGAAGTGGGAGGGTGAGGCCTCCCTTGGACCCCTGGTCATTCTGGACACTGATGTGACAGACCTGGCAGCTGAGTCCCTTAATGAGGTTGAGCAACGGATGGCGGAGAGGTCTCCAGGTGGTGAGTTGGCCGACTGCTAGTTTCCATTTCCCCCTCAGTATTTCCTTCACTCACTGTTGGTTTCTCATTGCTGTTTAGGTGCTGAGTCTGAGGTGGTCCTGATGGTGGCCCTGACTGTGACTGCTGTCTCTCTGATCTCTGCTTCTTTGATCGCCTTGTTCCTGTACAGGAAACACAAGCAAACCCTGCGCAACAACTTGTGATTAATAAAGTGGTGAAATTAGCAAATCTGTCATGGTTATTGCTTACATTTGGTCATTGATCACGGCTGGGGATTTGCATTCTGAATATGGGAAGTTTTCCATATTTATTTACTTCCATTAATGATTCTTGACCCAGTGGCATGCCTGCTGAGTGTATTTAATCTTTTCACCAGATATCAGGCTACTGGGGTATGTGCCCCATTTCACTAGTTTATTAACAGCAACTTGGAAGTGTTTGCCTGGAGCGAGTTATCTTGGCCTGCTGTTTGTCCCTTGTTAAGGAGGTTTGTGGGGCTCTTGTGGAGTGAGGTTAGTGGGACTGATTATTGAGCCCCATGAAATTGCAACGTTCCTGGAAATTTTAATGCTGGGATTAGTTTATTACTAGAAGTGGAGGTTCTTTAGTCCTCTATAACTGACTGGGATAATAAGTCTACATGGGGTAGATGTCCATATTCTAAAAATGATAGCGGCACTAGCGAGGGTGCAAAAAACATTTACTAGGATGATGCCAGAACTGAGATTTGGCTTATTAGGAAAGATTGACCTGTTTGGGTTGCCTTCTCTAGGAAAGAGAAGGCTGAGGGTGTTTAAAATTATGACTGGGTTAGATAGAGATGTTTCCACTTGTGGGCAAGACCAGAACTCAGGGCCTGTAACTACAAGGTAGTAACTAACTAATGACTCCAATGGTGAATTCAGGAGAAACTTCTTTGCCCAGAGAGTGGTGAGAATGTGGATCTCGCTATCACGGAGTGGTTGAGGCGAATGGTGTAGCTGCATTTAAGGGGGAGCTCTAAGCATGAGGGAGGAAGGATATGCTGTTTGGGTGGGAGGAGGCTCGTGTGGAGCATAGACTAGTTGGACTGAATAGCCTGTTTCTGTGCTGTCGATGGCTTGTTAACCTGCAGGATTAGTGACCTGAGGAATTGCATCTCTGAAGGCCCCTTAAATGGCTTTCGGTCTTGGCCGTGGCTCAGTGGACAGCGCTCTAGCCTGAGTCGGAAGGTCGTAGGTTCAAATCCCACTATAGAAAGCTTGAGTACAAAAGCCAGGCTGACACTCCCAGTGCTGCACTGTCGGAGGTGCCATCTTTCGGATGAGAAGTTAAACCGAGGCCACTTCTGGCCCCTCGGGTGGATGTAAAAGATCCTGTGGCACTTTTTGGAAGAAGAGCAGGGGAGTACTTCCCTCTGACCAATTGTTATCCATCAGCCAACATCATAAGATGATCTGGCCATTATCACATTGCTGTTTGTAGGCTCTTGATGGGCTGCCATGTTTCTGACAACAGTGACTACATTTCAGAAGTAATTCATTGGTTATGAAGTGCATTTTTTAATTTGTTCATGGGATGTGGGTGTCACTGCCAAGACCTGCATTTATTGCCCATGCCTAGTTAGGCTTGAAGGTGGTGGTGGTGGTGGTGGTGGTGGTGGTGGTGGTGAGCTGCTTTCTAGTCCAGCTGCAGTTGGGCAGGGAGTTGTAGGATTTTGACCCAGCGACTATATGAAGGGACGGCGATATATTTCCAAGTCAGGATGGTGTGTGACTTGGAGGGGAACTTGGAGGTGCTGGTGTTCCCATGCGCCTGCTGCCCTTGTCCTTCTAGCTGGTAGAGGCCATGGATTTGGGAGATGCTGCCGAAGAAGCCTTGGTGAGTTGCTGCAGTGCATCTTGTAGATGGTACACACTGCAGCCAGTGTGCGCCGGTGGTGGAGGGAGTGAATGTTTAAGGTGTTGGTGGGACATCCTGAACGTGGTATGGTGCTGTATAAATAAAAGATTGTTCTTTCTAAACATCTCTGACGTGAGTGTGGGACCAACAATAAAAAATAATTATGTCTAACCAACATACTAGGTCCCCAAGTGGGATTGAGTTGCCGTACTGGATCTCCAACATCAGGTGGGGCTAGAATCCACACAAACTTAACGAGCACACTTTTGTATCTCTCGTGGCCGACCCTGGTCAGTGAATGCTGGCTGAAATCTGCAGTAGGACTGTTGTCAATACTTAACCACTTACATTTATGTCGCCCCTTCAACGTACTAAAATGTCCCAGAAGCGCTTTCAATTAAAATTTGACACCAAGCCACATAAGGAGATATTAGGGCAGATAACCAAAAGCTTGGTCAAAGAGGGAGGTATTAAGGAGCATGGAGCGCTGGAGAGGTTTAGGGAGGGAATTCCAGAGCTTGGGGCCCAGGCAGCTGAAGACAAGGCCGCCAACGGTGGAGCGATTGAAATCTGGGATCCTCCAGAGGGCAGAATTGGAGAAGTGCAGATATCTCGGAGACGGGGGTGTTGTAGGGCTGGAGGCCTCAGGATGTCCCAAAGCGCTTTACAGCCAATGAAGTACTTTTGAAATGGAGTCACTGTCGTAATGTGGGAAACGCAGCAGCCAATTTGCAAGCTTCCAAAAACAGCAATGTGAAAATGACCAGATAATCTGTATTTAGTGATGTTGATTGAGGGATAAATATTGTCCCCAGGACACTGGGGAGAACTCCTCCTGCTCTTCTTCCAATAGCAGCCGTAGGATCTTTTACATTCACCTAAGAGGGCAGATGGGACCTCGGTTTAACGTTTCACCCAAAAGATGGCACCTCTGACAGTGCAGCACTCCCTCAGCATTGCACTGGGAGTGTCAGCCTGGATTATGGGCTCAAGTCTCTGGAGTGGGACTTGAACCCTCGACCTTCTGACTCAGAGGCAAGTGTGCTACCGGCTGACACCTTTAAGATGATCTACTGTTGGGGCAGGTTTCCGGTTTATTGATAACATCTGCAATTATATGGTTCCTTACCACGTTAAAATGCCTCACAACACTTCAGGCAGTGAATTACATTTGAAGATCAGAGACTCTTCTGCCTGCGATGGGGGTAGAAACTTTTGAGCACGTGCGGTGGGAGCGGTTTTCTGTCGGACCGCCAATCAGATGAGTTTGTTGGCTCAGGTGTCTCTGAACCCCCGAGGTTCGCAGCGCAGCGGGAGGCCGTTCAGCCCATCAAATCAGTGCCAGCTCTCTCTCTCCGATGCAGCAATCCAAACCTGCCTCTCCGAGACTTCCAGTGCAGGGGTCGTAGTCATGTCCTCGACTCAGCGGCTGAGCGTTCCGGCTCACGATGGTCAGGCAATTCCCACTTCAGCCCTGTCTTTTTTGTTGGCATTTCATCACAAAGACTACGCAAAAAGTGTCAGGCAGATTGCTGGGAGGACTGTGCCAAGGCCCCATTGCCATGGGAACAAGCTGGCTTGGTTAGGCAGTGTAGGCCACACCTGTCCAAAATGGTAAATCAGCCGTCACTGTCCAAAACTAATCCCACTGATCTACTCTCTTCCCATAGCCCTGTATAAATGCCAAACTAACCCCACTGCCCCGCTCTCTCTCCATAGCCCTGTATCAATCCCAAACTAATCCCACTGGCCCGCTCTACCCGAATAGCCCTGTATCAATCTCCAAACTAATCCCACTGCCCCGCTCTCTCCCCATAGCCCTGTATCAATCCCAAACTAACCTGACTGCCCCACATGGTCCCCATAGCCCTGTATCAATCCCAAACTAATCCCACTGCCCCGCTCTCTCCCCATAGCCCTGTATCAATCCCAAACTAATCCCACTGCCCCGCTCTCTCTCCACAGCCCTGTATCAATCCCAAACTAATTCCACTGCCCCACTCTCTCCCCATAGCCCTGTATCAATCCCAAACTAATCCCACTGCCCCGCTCTCTCTCCACAGCCCTGTATCAATCCCAAACTAATTCCACTGCCCCGCTCTCTCCCCATAGCCCTGTATCAATCCCAAACTAATTCCACTGCCCCACTCTCTCCCCAAAGCCCTGGATCAATCCCAAACTAATCCCACTTGTGGTGTATGTGCCTTTAAGAGCAATGGTGGTGTATGTGCCTTTAAGAGCCCCAGGTGTGCGTAATGCCAGTAATTGCCACTTGGGCTATATAAGCCTGTGTATTGTGTATATCCTTTAGACCACCCCCCAGACTTGCTTAGTAAATACCTATGAACCAACTCCTGTCTTCAGTGTCTTTATCTACACACGGACACTACAGTGGCGACGAAGTGGAAACGGACTTACCTGCAATTCGGCAGCACTCAAGGACATCGATTCCTCCAGCGTCCAGAAGACTCAAGGAAGTAAGAGAAACTGTGGTTTCACCAGCTGGCCAAGCTGGTGGCAGGTACTGCGCTAATCCTTCCTGGGCGTCAGGCTGGGGCTCCAGCGGTGGGCTCTACAGCTGAGACAAGCAGCGAAATCGGAGGCAAGCAATAACGGACTGGGAGGGTGCACTCGGGAGACGGCCGGCGCGGCAAGCAGGTCAGCATTTAGACCTCCGTCGGGAACGAGTCTCCAACAGTGAATAAACGGAAACCACAGTAAAACAGCGTTGTTATCGGTAGCAGCGGCGGGGAAGCGCCATATCGTTGCTACAGAGAGAAAAAAAGCGCCATATCTTTTTTTTGAAATGCCTAAGTCTGGCAATATTGATGCTTTTGATAACAAGATAGAGGATTGGACCACATATGTAGAAAGAGTGGAGGTGTTTTGCACCGCAAATGGAATAGAAGATGAAAAAAAAGCTTCAGTTCTTCTGGATCTAATGGGCGCAGAAACATACAAGCTGTTACGCAACTTAATCACTCCAGCCGAACCGATGGACAAGAATTTTGAAGAGATTGTTGATACCCTACACTGCCAATTCGAGGCAGGACTGGCAGATTCTCTGCAAGACAAATTCATCTGCGATCCCCTAAGTGTAGAAACACAAAAGAAGGTATCTTCTAGAAAAGATTTAACACTGGACAAGGCTTTCAGTGCAATAGGAGTGGCAAAGATAAAGCAAAGGCCACAGGGCTTCGGCACCCATGAAATGACACGGGGTTTCAAGAAATGTTATCGATGCGGCAGATCCAACCATGACCAGAGGGATTGCTGGTTCAAAGAAAAAGCATGCAAGCGATGCGGAAAGATAGGACACATTCCACGTGTATGCCGATCTGAAAATAAAAAATCCACTAACGGGAAAAGAATCAATAAGGAAAAGCACAGAAAGGTACAAATGATGACGGACAGTAGCTCCAAAGACCAGAAGAGTGATAGCGACTCTGGGAACAAGAGACTAAGCTCTCTCAAATTACACAATGTAATTGCCAATGAAGATTACCAAACCATTTGGGTTACCCTCACAATAGCAGGGTCCCCAGTTAAAATGGAGCTAGATACAGGATCAGCTCTAACCGTGATAAATCGACGAGATTACGAGAGGCTATTTTCGCATATACCTCTAAAAGACACATCCATTATCTTAAAAACATATACGGGGCAGAAAGTCTACCCCAAAGGAAAAATAAGGGTGCCTGTGGTATACAACGGCAAAGAAATACAAAAGTTGTATTTATGCATTCTACAAGATGGTGGTCCACCGTTGTTGGGACGTGAATGGATAAGGAAGATACGTTTAGACTGGCACTCCATTCAGGCACTGACGGTGACCAGTAAGGAAAAAAACAATGATGACATCATACCTGAACGATTAAAAGACATCTTGGCCAACGCCAAAGAAGTGTTTCAAGAGAAACTAGGAACCTTGAAAGGCATCACCGCCTCAATAAAAGTGGAAGATGCAGCAATTCCCAAATTTTTTAAGGCAAGACCGGTGCCATACGCAATACGTCCGGCAGTCGAGGCAGAGCTGGAGAATTTGGAAAAGGCAGGCGTATTATCCAAAGTAGATTGGAGCGAATGGGCAACACCCATCGTTCCAGTCATGAAAAAAGCATTGAAAAATAACTCTGAGGAACAGAGAAAAATTCGCATCTGTGGGGACTTTAAGGTGACTGTAAACCCGGTCCTTCACACGGTACAGTATCCTCTTCCGAGGATAGAAGATATTTTCGCCTCACTATCCGGAGGGAAACGTTTCACAAAAATTGACTTGGCACAGGCATATCTACAGATGGAGGTTGATGAGACCTCTAAAAAGTATCTCACAATAAACACACACAAAGGCCTGTACCAGTACAATCGACTGGTTTTTGGAGTAGCATCAGCTCCAGCTATCTGGCAAAGAGCTATGGAGCAAGTCCTGCAAGGGATTCCGGGGACTCAATGCTACCTAGACGACATCCTTATAACAGGAGAAAACGACAACGAGCACCTTGCCAATTTGGAGCAGGTGCTCACTAGGCTGAAAGAACGGGGCCTACGAGCAAATCGCCCCAAGTGCGAATTTTTCCAAAATCAGATATCATATTGTGGCCACATAATTAATAAGGAAGGGTTGCATAAGTCACCTGAAAAAATTGAAGCAGTTATAAAAGCCCCAGCACCGGAAAATGTTTCACAATTAAGGTCATTCCTGGGATTAATAAATTACTATCATAAATTTTTACCGAACTTATCAACTATTCTACACCCTCTTAATGATCTTCTACAGACAGGAGTGATTTGGAAATGGAACGAAGACTGTAAACGTGCCTTCCATAAATGTAAAGACTTAATCACATCCGAGAAAGTTTTGGCTCATTACAACCCATCACTACCAATCAGACTGGCGTGCGATGCATCCCCTTACGGCATAGGAGCGGTATTATCCCATAGATTCCCTGATGGCTCAGAACGGCCGATAGCTTTTGCGTCACGCTCATTAAACTCAGCTGAGCGTAACTATGCCCAAATAGACAGGGAAGCACTCAGCCTGGTATGGGGAGTGAAGAAATTCAACCATTACCTACACGGACAAAAATTTACCTTGCTGACTGACCATCAACCCCTCATCTCCATATTCAACCCTAAAAAAGGTGTCCCCATTATGACGGCACAAAGACTACAGAGGTGGTCCCTTTTTCTAGGGGCACACCAATACAACATTGAATACAAAGGGTCAAAACAGCATGGGAATGCTGACGGTTTATCGCGCCTACCGTTGCCAACGATAGAAGAGGCACCTACAGTAGACCCAGTAGAGATATTCCACTCTACCATAGTGGAATGTCTACCGGTGACAAATTCTGCCATTGAAAGGGAGACAAGAAATGACCCTACTCTCTCACGGGTCTACGATTTAACAGTGAAGGGATGGCCAGCACATGGCGAGCCACTGTTGCCAGCATTCTCGCAAAGAAGAGAACAGCTGTCAGTGTGCCGAGGAACCTTGATGTGTGGATCCAGAGTGGTGATTCCACCCAAACTCCAGGATAAAGTGCTAAAGGAGCTTCACGAGGGGCATCTGGGTGGAGTGAAAATGAAGAACCTAGCTAGGGCGTTTGTATGGTGGCCAGGTATCGATGGAGACATCGAAGAAATGACCAAGAGCTGCCTAGGATGCCAGAAGGTCCAAAACGCTCCACCACAAGCCCCTCTACATCCATGGGAGTGGCCCTCATCTCCCTGGCAAAGGGTGCACATCGACTTTGCTGGTCCATTTATGGACTCAATGTTTCTAATCGCAGTTGATGCACACTCCAAGTGGCCGGAGGTAATAAAGATGTCCTCCACCACCACGGAAAAAACCATCACAGTATTAAGGACCATATTTGCCAGGAATGGGCTGCCGGAACAGATATGTTCTGATAATGGACCGCAATTTGTGTCCGAAGAATTCAGAAAGTTCTTAAAGAACAATGGGGTAAAGCACTACACGTCCGCCCCATACCATCCCGCCACCAATGGATTGGCTGAAAGGTTTGTCCAGACCTTCAAGAAGGCCATAAAGGCCATGAGTAATGAAGACATAAAACTTCAGCACAAGGTGGATAACTTCTTATTTGCATATAGGAATGCAACACATATGGTTACTAACCAAACTCCCGCCATGATGTTCTACAATAGAAACCTAAGATGCCGGCTGGATTTGGTCAAGCCCAACATCCGAAGGGACGTGGAGAACCGGCAGTTTCAGGGCATGAATGAAAAGCCAACTAGGACCTTCCAGATAGGCCAACCGGTTTTGGCCCGGGACTACCGTACCGAGAAATGGCAGCCTGGAACTATCTGCACACGACTAGGACCACTGATGTATACCGTGGACATCGGAGAAAGCATAATAAGACGCCATGCTGACCAAATCATCAAGTCATCCGAAAAGGGACAACCTACACCACCACTCTATACATCTAACGATGAAGTAGATATACCCATATCTACCTCCGATCCGGTGAGACTGGAACCCGATGAACCCGACACTGGCATTCAAGCCGAATCAGCCTTGCCAGAAGAACCTACTACACCACCAGAAACTACTACACCCCCGAGGCGTTATCCGGACCGAGTCAGGAAGCCTCCTGAGAGACTAACTTATAATTAATTAATACAGCAATGTATCTTATTTTGCATATAACATTTAATTAATAATTACTTAAAATATGATGTACTAGTTAGCTAGAAGGGGAGGAATTGTGGTGTATGTGCCTTTAAGAGCAATGGTGGTGTATGTGCCTTTAAGAGCCCCAGGTGTGCGTAATGCCAGTAATTGCCACTTGGGCTATATAAGCCTGTGTATTGTGTATATCCTTTAGACCACCCCCCAGACTTGCTCAGTAAATACCTATGAACCAACTCCTGTCTTCAGTGTCTTTATCTACACACGGACACTACACCACTGCCCTGCTCTCTCCCCATAGCCCTGTATCAATCCCAAACTAATCCCACTGCCCCGCTCTCTCCCCAAAGCCCTGTATCAATCCCAAACTAATGCCACTGCCCCACTCTCTCCCCATAGCCCTGTATCAATCCCAAACTAATTCCACTGCCCCACTCTCTCCCCAAAGCCCTGGATCAATCCCAAACTAATCCCACTGCCCCGCTCTCTCCCCATAGCCCTGTATCAATCCCAAACTAATCCCACTGTCCCGCTCTCTCCCCATAGCCCTGTATCAATCCAAAACTAATCCCACTACCCCGCTCTCTCCATAACCCTGTATCGATCCCAAACTAATCCCACTGCCCCGCTCTCTCCCCATAGCCCTGTATCAATCCTAAACTAATCCCACTGCCCTGCTCTCTCCATAACCCTGTATCGATCCCAAACTCACCCTTGCCTCTGACTTAGACGGTTGTGGATTTAAGTCCCACTCCAGAGACTCGAGCATAATAATCTCGGCTGACACCCCAGGGCAGGACTGAGGGAGTGCTGCACTGTCGGAGGTGCCGTCTTTCAGCCGCAATGCTAAACTGAGGCCCCGTCTTCCCTCTCAGATGGACGTAATAGATCCCATGGCCACTATTTCGTAGAAGAGCAGGGGAGTTATCCCCAGGTGTCCTGGCAAATATTTATCCCTCAATCAACATCACTAAAAACAGATGATCTGGTCATTATCCCGTTGCTGTTTGTGGGAGCTTGCTGTGCGCAAATTGCTGCTTTCTTTCCGACATTACAATAGTGACTGCGCTCCAAAAAGTACCTCATTGGCTGTAAAGCGCTTTGGGATGTCCTGAGGTTGTGAAAGGCGCTATATAAATACAAGTCTTTATTTCTTTCTTTTACAGGCGACTTTGGGCCGATGGTTCCCAAAGCTCTCCACCCAATGGGGGCACTTTGGTTTGGTTTTTGGTTGATGACATCGCCCAGTGTCTTCCTATTGATGGTTTTGGAGAAGGTCAACCCAATCTCTGCCTCTTTCTTTATCATAGGCAACGGCCTATTAAAAGTCAACCACGTGCTCCCTTTTTAAAGGGTCGCAAACGATAAGGTCTGTAAATTAACATAAATTTGAAAGGAACCTTAACAAATCAAATTAAAATTTGGTTGCCGGGGGTGGTGATGCACTCCATTCTCCGCGGCGCCCACCGGTAGCGGAAGGCCTCAAGCCTGCCAGTGGATACCGCGTACTCCATATCCAGGGCCACCCGGGCGCGAACGTGGCCGCGGAAGAGAGGCAGGCAATCGGGCAGCTCTTTCCCACCCTCTTTCCAGTTGCCTGTTGACACAGCCGAGGCGAAAACTCCCTTTCGTCTTCTGTGTCGCCGCGAGATCACCGGGACAAGCTCTGGTTCAACCTGGATGCGTTCCGCTTCTTTGAGGATGCCAGGGACCTGGTAAGAGTTGGCCAGATGTCGGAAGGTAAGACGGTGAGCGTTGACGCTGAGTAACTCCTGGATGTGTCTCCTGCAGATCTTCATCAGTTGCCACCTGAGAGTAGCTGCAGCAGATCAAAGGCCGGATTCGGTCAACAAAGCCTGTTCCTTCCACAAGCCAGCCAACCGGTGAGAGGAATCTACCCCCGAATGGTGGACCTCTTTCTTTTTGGCGTATGGATGCATTCTGACTGATGGCTTGCTTCCTTGTTTAGATGGTCCCTGGTGAACGAGTTGGGCCTGTCCCTGGTGGAAGGATCCAATGAGGTTTGTGCCTGTTGTGATGGGGGCAACTGCAGGGGCGAGAGATTGCGATCTGGAGGAAGACCACACTCCAGGTGCAGGAGGGAGGTCCCATCTGAGCTTGGAATGTTGTGTTGGGTGTTGAGGGTGAAGAAGGATGTTTTGTAACTGGATGGAACTAATTGTTGCAGAGTCTGAGCCTGTGTGGGAGAGTGAGGCCTCACTTGGACCTCTGATCGTTCTGGATGTAGATCTGGACGTGGTTCATTCGGTGGATAGTGAAGCTGTTGGGACTCGTGAGGATGTTCCGAGTTCTTATCGAGGTGAGTGTTGATTGTATGAAAACCCAATTCCAGCCCTGTGACTCCTGACTCCATATTGGCTTCTCGTTCTCGGCAGGTGATGTGTGTTCTGAGCTGCTTCTGGTCGTGGCTGTGACGTTGGCAGCTGGGGTCCTGATCTCCACCTCTCTGGTGGCCTTCCTACTGTCCAGGAAACACAACTGAATCCTCTCCCTCAATTGAGCTGCTTTATTTGTCAAAAAATGCTTCAATAAAATTGAAATGTGACTTGGTTGAGTTACAGTCTTTGGTGTTGAACTGGTTTTTAAATACACTGTCACGGTGGTTTGACCTAAGTTGTCTAAATGACACTAGACCAGTTTTGGAGGCCTATATTTAACTGACAATTTCACCACACACCGCTCAGTTTTGGGTAGTTGAAAGTACGCATTTGCACCTGGAATAAGATTATGGCCTAATTAGGATGGCAACTGGAATCATACAGCACAGAAAGAGGCCATTCGGCCCATCGTGCCTGTGCTAGCTCTTTGAAAGAGCTCTCCAATTAGTCCCACTCCCCCCGGCTCTTCCCCATATCCCTGCCATTTTCACCTCTTTGTATTTATCCAATTCCCATTTTTGAAAGACACTATTGAATCTGCTTCCACCGCCCTTTCAGGGCGCGTGTTCCAGATCACAACTTCTTCTTTATATTAGAAGTCTCCTCACCTCTGGCTCTCTTGTCAATGACGTTATTTACTAACCCTTCTGTCAGTGGAAACCGTTTCTCCTTATTTACTTTAATCAAAACCCTTACCATTTTGAACCCCTCCCTTGACCTTCTCTGCTCTAAGGAGAACAATCCCAGCTTCTCTGCATTAATATTGTGACCTTTGTACAGGGATGAAAGCGATGGGGAGCTTCTGCCATCTTTCCAGAGCGAGTAGATGGGGTTACAGACACCCAGCAAGAGTCCGCTGTGAGAAGGTTCCAGTCCCACATCGGGGTCAAGAGACTAGACCAAAGCAGCATCTCCTTAATTGGCCATCTTGCTCCTTGTCCACTGGCGGTAGGTGTGTCTTGGCCTGGTACTGTCACTCTGCTGGCTCTGTTCCACATTTAACATCCCTTAAAGGTTAGTTACAATTGCCTTTTTGAATATAGTGATGTAACCTACCACCCACCATCACACATGGGTGGGTAGTGGAATCAAACAGTGCTGAGGGGATTGGTAAATGATCAATGATCTTTTTCATTGCACTCTGGCTTCTGGTGCATTTCCCCCACCCGCCCAAAATCCTTCGCCCACGCCACCTCCCATCACCCCCTGTTGGTGGCCGTGCCTTCAGACATCTGGCACCTCAGCTCAGACATTCTCTCCCTAAATCCCTCAACCTCTCCTCCTAATACATTGCTTCAAACCTACATCAGTGTCCAGGCATTTACCTGTCCTAATGTCTCCTCCTTTGACTCTGTCACGTTTTTGTCTGATTTACGTGAGTTGAATGCTTTGCTTAGTTGAACATTGGGCGGTGTAACAAGGCACCACTGCAACCAGATGGTGAGGATAAAGGGGCAGGAATATAAGATGGCCATTAACAGATCAAATTCAGAATTTAGGAGGACATTCTTTACACTGAATGTGGAAATGGAGTGGTTGAAGCAGATATATTTGGAGTTGAGATACAGATCGACCATGATCGAATTGAATGGCAGAACAGGCTCGAGGGCCTGAATGGACTCCTCCTGTTCATTTGTAAAGCAGGCTGGTAGCATAGATGAGGGAGAATGAAATAGAGGGCTCTGTGAGGTGGGGAGTTAGATAGAAAGCAAAGCACGCTCTACGCTGTCCCATCAAACACTCCCAGGGCAGCAAGAGTACGGGTTAGATACAGAGTAAAGCTCCGTCTACACTGTCTCATCAATCACTCCCAGCGCAGGTACAGCATAAGTTAGATACTGTTGTGTCCCCTTGTGTTTTTATTACTGTGTAATACAGGCACTTTTAACTCATTTCTGGTTTACAGCTTTTACTCAGTGCTTTCATGATGTTGCTGCCGCATGGTGCGGAGTGATACAAGATGTCCGACCTTGCACTGTGCACTGCCTGACACAGTGTGCCACATAGCAGTATAAATGCACTAACCAAAGTAGTTCCATATAACAATGTAACAAGTAGTTCCATTTAACAATGTGATAATATAACGATGTAACAGATACAGGTTACAGCATGAGTTAGATACAGAGTAAAGCTCCCTCTACACTGTCCCATCAAGCACTCCCAGTGCAGCTACAGCACGGGTTAGATACAGAATAAAGCTCCCTTTACAATGTCACGTCAAAATCTCCCAGGGCAGGTACAGCACGGGTTAGATATAGAGTAACGCTCCCTCTACACTGTCACTTCAAACAGTCCCAGGACACGCACAGCATGGGTTAGATACAGAGTAAAGCTCCCTCTGCACTGTCCCATGAAACACTCCCAGGGCAGGTAGCGCACGGTTAGATACAGAGTAAAGCTCCCTCTACACTGTCCCATCAAATACTCCCAGGACAGGTACAGCACGGTCAGATACAGAGTAAAGCTCCCTTTAAACTGTCCCATCAAACACTCCCAGGGCAGGTACAGCATAGGTTAGATACAGAGTAAAGCTCCCTTTAGACTGTCGCATCAAACTCTCCCATGGCAGATACAGCATGAGTTAGATACAGAGTAAAGCTCCCTCTACACTACCCCATCAAACGCTCCCAAGGCAGGTACAGCACAGGTTAGACACAGAGTAAAGCTCTCTTGACAATGTCCCATCAAACACTCCCAGGGCAGGTACAGCACGGGTTAGATGGAGAGTGAAGCTCCCTCTACACTGTCCCATCAAACACTCCCAGGGCAGGTAGAGCACGGGTTAGATACACAGTAAAGCTCCCTGTGCTCTGCGCAAACAAGGTACCAAATCCCAACCTCAGAGGATCAGAGCCTATTAACCACCTCCCTCAGATTTCATGTTCCCACAGCTCGGCCATTTGTGGATCCTCCCCTTCCTTCACTCCACCGTTGGCACCTTGGGATGTTTTTCTGCATTAAAGGTGCGATAAGATGACAAGTTGGTGTTGTTGTTCCAGTGTGACAGTCTCCATTTACCATCACACTCTTTATCAGACTGTATGAAACAGGACAATTGCAATTAGAGTGACTTTGCCACTATTTTGGGGTTTTAATTGGATAGACTGTTTCCCCCTCGTGATGTCCTTTTAGTTATCAGCAGGGACGGGGGAGCTTGTCCTGTTTTGCAGACTACGAGTTAGGGGCAGTGGGTGAAGCTCAGGCCCACACTAATCATCTATAAGGGGTCCTCCCCACAAGGGACAGGACACCACTAACAAGAACAAAGAGTCTGCCCGAACTAATGTCCCACAGTACATATCAACTGATTAAGGTCCAACTTTCCGATCCGGTAAAATGAGGCAATGATCCCGTCCGGATTCAGCCACTTGTAGAAGCTTCTGGAAAACCCATTGGACTCCGAGTGTTTGTGCGCCAGGCTCCCTGGATAGGGAGCGGGCCGTGCCCACCGGTACACTCGAGGCCTCCCGCGACCGGTGGGCACCGCAGGGAATGGAGAGTCTTATCGACACGAGTAATAATATGATGATTTACTTTTATGAGTTTCCTGTTGTTTTGTCGAAAGAACATTCTGTGTTTGAGTTCCTTTGTTAGTTGTGCCAACTTAAAGAGGGAGGCCAGGTGTAAATTCGTTCCTCTGTTGATGACACCGGGATAACCCATGTCATTTTATGGCTCAATTTTAAAAAAAACACATTAGACATAGGAACATGGGAACAGGAGGAGGCCATTCAGCCCCTCGAGCCTGTCGCCCCATTCGATGAGATCATGGCTGATCTGGGACCTAACTCCATATACCTGTCTTTGGCCCGTATCCCTTAATACCTTTGGGTATCAAAAATCTATCAATCTCAGATTTCAAATTAACAATTGACCCAGCAACAACTGCTGTTAGCGGAAGAGAGTTCCAAACCTTTCCCACCCTTTGTGTGTAGAAGTGTTTCCTAACTTCACTTCTGAAAGATCTGGCTCTAATTTTTAGGCCATGTCCCCTTGTCCTGAACTCCCAACCGGCGGAAATAGTTTGTCTCTGTGTACCCTATCGGTTCCCCTTAATATCTTGAAAACTTCAATCAAATCACCCCTTAACTTTCTAAATCCCGAGCTTTTCACCATTGGGAAAGTACGCTGATCTATCCTTTTTCGATCCAAAGTGGATGACTACTGTATTAATGGTGCCCATCAAAATGTGCCCTTGTGCGACTCTTTCAGGTGGGGGTGATTGACCAAATTGTAATAGGCCCTCCTGGCAATAAATCCATCAGTTCTGGCATTTTTTTCCTTTTTTTATTCTTCTTATTTTTTCTTTTTTTGTCAAGTTTTATTAAAAGTTTTATTAATTTACAGTTGATTAGTTTAACCAAAAGAGCACCTCTATTGGTCGAATGTTTTCTTAAGTTACAGTCAATTGCTTTAATCAAAAAGAGCAACCAAATTTGAAATTAGTTTGTTCAGGTTCCTTTAAAGTTTTATTTATTTACAGACTAACTGGTTAATCACCCACACATAAAAGTGTACAGTTGATTGGTGTAACCACCCAATCAAAAGAGTCACTCCGATTGGTCGAATTAAAATAGGCCCTCCTGGCAATAAATACATGAGTTCTGGCATTGGGTAGAAATTGTGGAGCTTGGGGTTAATTGGCTCAATGTGACTGCAGGTTGTGTGTATAAAAGGTGCTTGTTGATGGATGCAGGGATAGTTGAGTTGTTTAGTATGATGGGGGATTTTGTAGTGAGGGGTTTGCTCCCAGTGCTGGTGTTAGTTGGAGCTGTTTGTTCCTCTGATATTTGGCAACAGTTTGGGGGCCAGAGGTTTCCATGGAGAAGAGTAAAAGCCACCCCTGGGCCTCAGAGAGTCCCTTCTCCTGGGTCTCCCTTTGGCTCCGGTTTCAGTGTGTCTGCGGGGCGCAGTGTGTCTCCACTGCAGACTGTGAGGGTGCAGTGTGGAGAGCACAACCTGCTGGTCAGGGTACAGATGGATTTATTTGGAACCAGGCACCTGATTAAAGCTGCTGACCTGACCCTGGGGACGGCAGGTTGTCGGCCAACTGGGATCTACTCTCAGAACCACACCGTCCTCTTTGATTATGGGCTGCATGAGTGTGGCAGCAGAGTGAAGGTAATGTGATTCCTCAACTCTTGCTCTAAGCTTGGAGTATGGATTAGACCCAACTCTTTATTCCTACCTTTGGTGAAATGTCATTGATGTTGAGGAGATTCCTGTCTCCTGCTTTTAAATCCTCAGACTTGTGTTGAATTATGCATTGTCCTTGGCTTTAACTGGTCTTCCTGAGTCTCCAACCTTGTGATCTCAGCCCTATTGGCCTTGAGCCTTCACTTAGTTCTTCAAACTTTTCCTTCCATACATCTTGTCTTGTGGATTTTCAGGTCCCTGGGGATTCAGTTTAATGGTTCAGTTATCTACAATATTCAGTTTTTGTCTCTCTGTCTCTCATACAGAGGAGCTGTGATTAAATGAGGATTTAATCTTGTTCTTTTCATTGCTCTAAATTATCAACCTGTGGCTCCTTTTATTGAAGTGAAGCTGTCCTTTCATTGAGTCTTTATTCTGTTTAATTGTCTTGTGCTTGCAATCCCCCTCCTTGCATTAGCTACTGAGGCTGCACAACTTCCAACCACCTGAGTAGAATGTTGTCCATTTCTGAACCTGATGTCTTTCAGATGTCTGGAGATTTCCTGGTCTACGCCACCCACCTGAACCACACCCCCAAGGCCCATGGATCTGTCATTGTGAGAACTAATGGAGCTGTCGTTCCCATTGAGTGCCACTATTTTAGGTAAGATTCTTTACACTGTCGCGAATAACGTCTACAGCTGGTGTAGTTCTCTGACCTTGTCCTAAAATGGCTCCATTGTCTTTCCAGGAAGGGCAATGTGAGCAGTGACCCGATCAAGCCCACCTGGATCCCGTTCAGCTCCACCAAGTCTGGAGAGGGGCTTCTGTCATTCTCTCTGCGCCTAATGAACGGTATGTGATGGGTGGATGGGGAATGATTTCCTGTAGTCACCCATTGGCAGTTGTACCCAGTCTCCAACCCTTGTCCCTCTTGTACTTCAGATGACTGGCTCACAGAGCGCACCTCGACTGTCTACTACCTGGGTGACCTCATTCACATTGAGGCCTCTGTTTCAATGACCAACCACATGCCCCTGAAGCTCTACATTGATCGCTGTGTCGCTACGTTGAGCCCAGACGAGGACTCCACCCCGAGATACAGCATCATTGACTACAATGGGTAAGGAGCGCTCTGCTTTCTCCAGCTAGTCCTGTCTCAATGGCTTCTCTTGATTCACTCCATGTCCCTTTTTAAAAAATTATTTCTTCAGTTGCCTCCTGGACAGCAAAGCTGAGGACTCCTTCTCAACCTTCGTGTTGCCAAGAGACGGGCGTGAGCTGGACAAGCTTCACTTTGACCTGGATGCGTTCCGCTTCTTTGGCGATGATCGTTCCTTGGTAAGAGGAAGCTGACCATTGCAAAGTATTTACAGCCATTCTGCATAACTGGCTTGTGCTCCACACGAGTGTCCTCCCACCCCTCTTCATCTAACTCCAACATATCCTTCTATTCCTTTCTCCCTGATGTATTTATCTAGCTTCCCCTTAAATGCATCTACACTATTTGCCTCAACCACTCCCTGTGGTAGCGAGTTCCACATTCTCCCCACTCTGGGTAAAGAAGTTTCCCCTGAAATCCCTCTGCTGTATATCCTGTGATCCTATGAATCACTAACATTAACCAGTTTTCTCTGTTTCTAGCCAGCTTGCTATCCATTCTGCTACTTGTCCCCTGAATCCACCTGTTCATTGAGTTCCCAAGTTGGGAGGGAGTCACTATATAATGACTTGTGTTGACTGTGTCCCTCAGATTTTCATCTCCTGTCACCTGAAGGTTGCTGCAGTGGATCGGAGAGATTCCATGAGCAAAGCTTGTACTTTCCAGAAGATGCAGAATGTGTAAGTGCCCCCTCTCCCTCAGGGATGTGTTGTGTGGGGAAGTGATGCCCAACCTGATTGTGAAACTGATTCTCTTGTTTAGCTGGGCTCCATTGGAAGTATCCAACAATGACGTTTGTGCCTGTTGTCACTTGGGCAACTGCAGTGCCACAAGGGAGTTTGGATTTGATTCCAGAGGAAGGAGGGATCTTGTACCTGAAGCTGGTAGGACATTGATTCTCTAGATGTTGGAGGTTGCCCTTTACCCTCTCTAACTGGAATGTTTGATATTGCAGCGAGTGATGCTGAATTGAAGTGGGAGGGTGAGGCCTCCCTTGGACCCCTGGTCATTCTGGACACTGATGTGACCGACCTGGCAACCGAGTCCCTTAATGAGGTTGAGCAGCGGATGCAGGAGAGGTCTCCAGGTGGTGAGTTGGCCGACTGCTAGTTTCCATTTCCCCCTCAGTATTTCCTTCACTCACTGTTGGTTTCTCATTGCTGTTTAGGTGCTGAGTCTGAGGTGGTCCTGATGGTGGCCCTGACTGTGACTGCTGTGTCTCTGATCTCTGCTTCTTTGATCGCCTTGTTCCTGTACAGGAAACACAAGCAAACCCTGCGCAACAACTTGTGATTAATAAAGTGGTGAAATTAGCAAATCTGTCATGGTTATTGCTTACATTTGGTCATTGATCACGGCTGGGGATTTGCATTCTGAATTTGGGAAGTTTTCCATATTTATTTACTTCCATTAATGATTCTTGACCCAGTGGCATGCCTACTGAGTGTATTTAAGCTTTTCACCAGATATCAGGCTACTGGGGTATCTGCCCCATTTCACTAGTTTATTAACAGCAACTTGGAAGTGTTTGCCTGGAGCGAGTTATCTTGGCCTGCTGTTTGTCCCTTGTTAAGGAGGTTTGTGGGGCTCTTGTGGAGTGAGGTTAGTGGGACTGATTATTGAGCCCCATGAAATTGCAACGTTCCTGGAAATTTTAATGCTGGGATTAGTTTATTACTAGAAGTGGAGGTTGTTTAGTCCTCTATAACTGACTGGGATAATGAGTCTAAATGGGGTAGATGTCCATATTATAAAAATGATAGCGGCACTAGTGAGGGTGCAAAACATTTACTAGGATGATGCCAGAACTGAGATTTGACTTATTAGGAAAGATTGACCTGTTTGGGATGCCTTCTTTAGGAAAGAGAAGGCTGAGGGTGTTTAAAATTATGACTGGGTTTGATAGGTTAGATATAGAGATGTTTCCACTTGGGGGCAAGACCAGAACTCGGGGCCTGTAACTACAAGGTAGTAACTAACTAATGACTCCAATGGTGAATTCAGGAGAAACTTCTTTACCCAGAGAGTGGTGAGAATGTGGATCTCGCTATCACGGAGTGGTTGAGGCGAATGGTGTAGCTGCATTTAAGGGGGAGCTCTAAGCATGAGGGAGGAAGGATATGCTGTTTGGGTGAGCTGAAGGGTGGGAGGAGGCTCGTGTGGAGCATAGACTAGTTGGACTGAATAGCCTGTTTCTGTGTTGTCGATGGCTTGTTAACCTGCAGGATTAGTCACCTGAGGAATTGCATCTCTGAAGGCCCCTTAAATGGCTTTCGGTGTTGGCCGTGGCTCAGTGGACAGCACTCTAGCCTGGGTCGGAAGGTCGTAGGTTCAAATCCCACTATGAAACCTTGAGTACAAAAGCCAGGCTGACGCCCCCAGTGCTGCACTGTCGGAGGTGCCATCTTTCGGATGAGAAGTTAAACCGAGGCCACTTCTGGCCCCTCGGGTGGATGTAAAAGATCCTATGGCACTTTTGGAAGAAGAGCAGGGGAGTTCTTCCCTCTGACCAATTATTATCCATCAGCCAACATCATAAGATGATCTGGCCATTATCACATTGCTGTTTGTAGGCTCTTGATGGGCTGCCATGTTTCTGACAATAGTGACTACATTTCAAAAGTAATTCATTGGTTATGAAATGCATTTTTTAATTTGTTCATGGGGTGTCACTGGCAAGGCCTGCATTTATTGCCCATCCCTAGTTAGCCTTGAGAATGTGGTGGTGAGCTGCCTTCTAGTCCAGTTGGTCAGTGTGCTGTTGGGGAGTTCCAGGATTTTGACCCAGTGACGATGAAGGATCGACGATATACTTGCAAGTCGGGATGGTGTGTGACTTGGAGGGGAACTTGGAGGTGGTGGTGTTCCCATATGCCTGCTGCCCTTGTCCTTCTAGGTGGTAGAGGTCGCGGGTTTGGGAGGTGCTGTCGAAGAAGCCTTGGTGAGATGCTGCAGTGCGCCAGTGCTGGAGGGAGTGAATGTTTAATGTGTTGGTGTGACATCCTGAATCTGGGTATGGTGCTGTATAAATAAGATTGTTCTTTCTAAACATCTGACGTGAGTTTGGGACCTACAATTAAATATAATTATCCCTAACCAACATACTAGGCCCCCAATTGGGATTCAGTTGCCGTACTGGATCTCCAACAGCAGGTGGGGATAGAATCCATACCAACTTAACGAGCACAGTTTTGTATCTCTTGTGGCTGACCCTGGTCAGTGAATGCTGGCTGAAATCTGCAGTAGAACTGTTGTCAATATTTAACCACTTACATATTTATGTAGCCCCTTCAACGTACTGAAATGTCCCAAGGTGCTTCACAGAAGCCCTATCGAATAAAATTTGACACCAAGCCACATACGGAGATATTAGGGCAGATGACCAAAAGCTTGTTCAAGAGGTAGGTTTTAAGGAGGAGGGAGCGCTGGAGAGGTTTAGGGAGGGAATTCCAGAGTTTGGGGCCCAGGCAGCTGAAGGCAAGGCTGCCAATGGTGGAGCGATTACATAGAAACATAGAAGATAGGAGTAGGCCGCTTGAGCCTGCTCTGCCATTCAATGCGATCATGGCTGATCATCCAAATTCAGTACCCGATCCCTGCTATCTCCCCATAACCCCTTGATCCCTTTAGCCTTAAGAAATGTATCCAACTCCTTCTTCTTGAATATATCTAATGAATTGGCCTCTGCTGCCTTCTGTGGTAGAGAATTCCACAGGTTCACCACGCTGTGGGTGAAGAAATTCCTCCTTCAGCGACTGGTGCACAAGGTCACCCAGGTCTCGTTGCACTTCCCCCTTCTCCCAATCTATTGCCATTCAGATAATCTGCCTTCCTGGTTTTGCCACCAAGTGGATAACCTCACATTTATCCACGTTATATTGCATCTGCCATGCTTCTGCCCAATCACCCAACCTGTAAATCATCCTGTAGTTTCTCGGCATCCTCCTCACAGCACACACGCCCACCCAGCTTTGTGTCGTCTGCAAATTTAGAGATATTATATCTAGTTCCCTTGTCTAGATCATTAATATATATATTGTGAATAGCTGGGGTCCAAGGACCGATCCCTGCGGTACCCCACTAGTCACTGCCTT
Source organism: Somniosus microcephalus (assembly GCF_052327205.1). Taxonomy (NCBI): domain Eukaryota; kingdom Metazoa; phylum Chordata; class Chondrichthyes; order Squaliformes; family Somniosidae; genus Somniosus; species Somniosus microcephalus. The sequence goes on from NW_028225182.1 coordinate 36,012,739, forward strand.
CCACTCAGAAAAAGACCCGTTTATTCCAACTCTTTGCTTTCTATCTGCCAACCAGTTCTCTATCCAAGTCAGTACCTTGCCCCATCCCATGTGCCTTAACTTTACATACAAATCTCTTATGTGGGACCTTATCGAAAGCCTTCTGAAAGTCCAAATCCACCACATCACAGAAACCCCCACAGTGCAGATAGAGGCCATTTTGGCCCATCGTGCCTGCACCGACACATATCGCACCCGATCCCCGTAACCCCTACACCAACACATATCCCACCCTATTATTGAACGCAGCAACAGCCCGTGGCGCGCCCAAGTGGTGGTGGTAAGGGGTAGCGAGAAGAAACGGATGGTGATCGACTATAGCCAAACGATCAACAGGTACACCCAACTAGACGCCTACCCGCTACCCCGCATATCAGAAATGGTGAACCAAATCGCCCAATACCGGGTGTTCTCCACCATCGACCTCAAGTCAGCGTACCACCAGCTCCCTATCAGACCAGAGGACCGCCCGTACACCGCCTTCGAGGCGAACGGACGCCTCTACCAATTCCTCAGAATCCCCTTTGGGGTGACGAACGGGGTCTCGGTCTTCCAGAGGGAGATGGACCGCATGGTCGATGACCACCACTTGCAGGCAACCTTCCCCTACCTCGACAACGTCACCATCTGCGGTCACAACCAGCAGGATCACGACTCGAACCTCGAGAGGTTCCTGAAAACCGCACAAAAACTCAACCTCACTTACAACGAGGACAAGTGCGTTTACAACACCACGCGCCTCTGCATACTAGGCAGCGTGGTGGGGAATGGGGAAATCGGACCAGACCCCGACCGATTGAGCCCCCTACGGGAGCTGCCCCTGCCCAACACTCCCAAAGCCCTGAAAAGGTGCCTGGGGTTATTTTCTTATTATTCCCAATGGGTCCCCAACTACTCCGACAAAGCCCGCCCCCTCTTGAAAGCATCCTCTTTTCCGCTCTCTGCTGAGGCCCACGCCGCCTTCAAAAGCATTAAGCGGGATATTGAGCGAGCCACGCTACAGGCAGTGGACGAGAACACTCCCTTTCGAGTGGAAAGTGATGCGTCTGACTTTGCCTTGGCGGCCACCCTCAACCAGGCGGGGCGGCCCGTAGCTTTCTTCTCGAGGACCCTCCAAGGGCCCGAGATCAGACACTCCTCCGTGGAAAAGGAGGCCCAAGCCATCGTGGAGGCAGTGCGCCACTGGCGCCACTACCTAGCCGGCAAACGCTTCACCCTACTTACCGACCAGCGGTCGGTAGCGTTTATGTTCAATAATAAAGAGGGGGAAGATTAAAAATGATAAGATTCTTAGGTGGCGGATCGAGCTCTCCACCTTCGATTATGACATCATTTACCGGCCAGGGGCCCTTAACGAATCCCCCGACGCCCTCTCACGAGGGATGTGTGCCAGCGCCACCGGGGATCGGCTACAGACCCTCCACAACGACCTCTGCCACCCAGGGGTCACGCGGCTGTTCCACTTCATAAAGTCCCGTAACTTACCCTACTCGATTGAGGAAGTTCGGTCTCTGACCAGGAATGCCGCACTTGCGCTGAGTTCTCCCTTATCTATTTTACTAGTGACGTCCTCCAAAAATTCCAGTAGATTAGTCGAGCATGATTTACCTTTTGTAAATCCATGTTGACTTTGTCCGATCCTGTCTCTGTTTTCCAAGTGCTCTGCTATTACATCTTTTATAATGGACTCTAGCACTTTCCCCACTACCGATGTCAGGCTTACCGAGACCTGTAATTCCCCGTTTTCTCTCTACCACCTTTTTTGAATAGTGGGGTAACATTAGCTACCCTTCAATCCATGGGTACTGTTCCAGAGTCCGTCGAATGTTGGAAGATGATCAGCAATGCATCTACTATTTCTAGGGCCACTTCCTTAATTACGCTAGGATGTAGATTATCAGGCCCTGGGGATTTATCGGCATTCAATCCCATCAATTTCCCTAACACCATTTCCCTACAAATACTGATTTCTTTTAGTTCCTCCCTTTCATCGGACCCTATGTTCCCCGACATTTCTGGGAGGTTATTTGTGTCCCCCTTTGTGAAGACAGAACCAAAATATGTATTTAATTGGTCTGCCATTTCTTTGTTCCCCATTATAAATTCCCCAGTTGGGGATGCTCAAGAGGCCAAAATTGAAGGAGCGCAGAGCTTGCGGAGGGTTGTGGGGCTGGAGGAGGTTGGAGGGATTTCAAAACAACGATGAGAATTTTTAAAATCAAGGCGTTGCTTAACCGGGAATCAATGTAGGTCAGCGAGGGGTGAATGGGACTTGGTGCGAGTTAGGATACGGGCAGCTGAGTTTTGGACGGCCTCAAGTAAATGGCGGGTAGTGCGTGGAAGGTCAGCATTGGAATAGTCGAGACTACAGGCGAATGGAGATGTGGCAGTCAGTCTCGCCTGGGTTTAGTGAGTGTCTACACAAAGCCTCATACACAACATACAAAAAGTTGATGTGCATTCACACTGAAGTCTTCCAATAAATATGTATAATCACAGAAGTGCTTGTTTGAGTAAACCAGTTAACATTTTATACACAGCCAGCACACCTCGCCTCACCCCGTAAACATCTGCCATCAAAGCCCAGTTGCTGTATTATTTTGTGGGTCTGTGCTCGGGTTAGCAGCCCTCCAGGATTGTCCCAGAGGCTCCAGGAATTAAAAGATTCATCTCTGGGAGCCTGGCACGTCCTGAGTTCATGATAGGTGCGGTATTCCCAGAAGGTTGTGGGTTCGAGTCCCACTCCAGTGACAAGAGCACATTAATGCAGGCTGACACTCTAGTGCCACTGCTGAGGGAGCGCCGCACTGTCGGAGGTGTCATCTTTCGGATGAGACATTAAACCGAGGGCCCGTCTGCCCCCTCGGGTGGATGTAAAAGATCCCATGGCCACTATTTCGTAGAAGAACAGGGAGTTATCCCCTGGTGTCCTAGCAAATATTTATCCCTCAATCAACATCACTAAAAACAGATTATCTGGTCATTATCACATTGCTGTTTGTGGGAGCAGGCTGTGTGCAAATTGGCTGCCGCATTTCCTACATTACAACAGTGACTGCACTCCAAAAAGTACCTCATTGGCTGTAAAGCGCTTTGGGATGTCCTGAGGCTGTGAAAGGCGCGATATAAATGCAAGTCTTTCTTTCTTTTACAGGCGACTTTGGGCCGATGGTTCCCAAAGCTCTCCACCCAATGGGGGCACTTTGGTTTGGTTTTTGGTTGATGACATCACCCAGTGTCTTCCTATTGATGGTTTTGGAGAAGGTCAACCCAATCTCTGCCTCTTTCTTTATCATAGGCAACGGCCTATTAAAAGTCAACCATGTGCTCCCTTTTTAAAGGGTCGCAAACGATAAGGTCTGTAAATTAACATAAATTTGAAAGGAACCTTAACAAATCAAATTAAAATTTGGTTGCCGGGGGTGATGATGCACTCCATTCTCCGCGGCGCCCACCGGTCGCGGAAGGCCTCAAGCGTGCCAGTGGATACCGCGTACTCCATCTGCAGGGCCACCCGGGCGCGAACGTGGCCGCGGAAGAGAGGCAGGCAATCGGGCAGCTCTTTCCCACCCTCTTTCCAGTTGCCTGTTGACACAGCCGAGGCGAAAACTCCCTATCGTCTTTTGTGTCGCTGCGAGATCACCGGGACAAGCTCTGGTTCAACATGGATGCGTTCCGCTTCTTTGAGGATGCCAGGGACCTGGTAAGAGTTGGCCAGATGTTGGAAGGTAAGACGGTGAGCGTTGACGCTGAGTAACTCCTGGATGTGTCTCCTGCAGATCTTCATCAGTTGCCACCTGCGAGTAGCTGCAGCAGATCAAAGGCCGGATTCGGTCAACAAAGCCTGTTCCTTCCAGAAGCCAGCCAACCGGTGAGAGAAATCTACCCCCGAATGGTGGACCTCTTTCTTTTTGGCGCATGAATGCGTTCTGACCGATGGCTTGCTTCCTTGTTTAGATGGTCCCTGGTGAACGAGTTGGGCCTGTCCCTGGTGGAAGGATCCAATGAGGTTTGTGCCTGTTGTGATGGGAGAAACTGCAGGGCCCAGAGATTGCGATCTGGAGGAAGACCACACTCCAGGGGCAGGAGGGAGGTCCCATCTGAGCTTGGTATGTTGTGGTGGTGTTGAGGGTGATAATGGATCTTTTGTAACTGGATGGAACTAATTGTTGCAGAGTCTGAGCCTGTGTGGGAGGGTGAGGCCTCCCTTGGACCTCTGATCGTTCTGGATGTAGATCTGGACCTAGTTCATTCGGTGGAAGGTGAAGCTGTTGGGACTCGTGAGGAGGTTCCGAGTTCTTATCGAGGTGAGTGTTGATTGTATGGAAACCCAATTCCAGTCCTGTGACTCCTAACTCCATATTGGCTTCTCGTTCTCGGCAGGTGATGTGGGTTCTGAGCTGCTTCTGGTCGTGGCTGTGACGTTGGCAGCTGGGGTCCTGATCTCAGCCTCTCTGGTGGCCTTCCTACTGTCCAGGAAACACAACTGAATCCTTTCCCTAAATTGCGCTGCTTTATTTGTCAAATGGTTCAATAAAATTGAAATGTGACTTGGTTGAGTTATAGTCTTTGGTGTTGAACTGGATTTTAAATACACTGTCATGGTGGTTTGAACTAAGTTGTCTAAATGACACTAGACCAGTTTTGGAGGCCTATATTTAACTGACAATTTCACCACACACTGCTGCGTTTTGGGCAGTTGAAATTAGGCATTTGCACCTGGAATAAGATTGTGACATTAATAGGATGGCAACTAGAATCATACAGCACAGAAAGAGGCCATTCGGCCCATCATACCTGTGCTGGCTCTTTGAAAGAGCTCTCCACATTTAACATCCCTTAAAGGTTAGTTACAATTGCCTTTTTGAATATAGTGATGTAACCTACCACCCACCATCACACATGGGTGGTTAGTGGAATCAAACAGTGCTGAGGGGATTGGTAAAGGATCAATGATCTTTTTCATTGCACTCTGGCCTCTGGTGCATTTCCCCCACCCGCCCAAAATCCTTCGCCCACCCCACCTCCCATCACCCCCTGTTGGTGGCCGTGCCTTCAGACATCTGGCACCTCAGCTCAGACATTCTCTCCCTAAAACCCTCAACCTCTCCTCCTAAGACATTGCTTCAAACCTATATCAGTGTCCAGGCATTTACCTGTCCTAATGTCTCCTCCTTTGATTCTGTCAGGTTTTTGTCTGATTTACGTGAGTTGAATGCTTTGCTTAGTTGAACATTGGGCGGTGTAACAAGGCACCACTGCAACAAGATGGTGAGGGCAAAGGGGCAGGAATATAAGATGGCCATTAACAGATCAAATTAAGAATTTAGGAGAACATTCTTTACACAGAATGTGGAACATGGAGTGGTTGGAGCAGATACATTTGGAGTTGAGATACAGATTGACCATGATCAAATGGAATGGCAGAACAGGCTCGAGGGCCTGAATGGATTCCTCCTACTCCTATGTAAGGGGAGGCTGGTAGCATAGATAAGGGAGAATGAAATAAAGGGCTCTGTGGAGGCGGGGGGTTAGATACAAGGTAAAGCACGCTCTACACTGTCCCATCAAATACTCCCAGGGCAGGAACAGCACAGGTTAGATACAGAGTAAAGCTCCCTTTAAACTGTCCCATCAAACACTCCCAGGGCAGGTACAGCACAGGTTAGGTACAGAGTAAAGCTCTCTCTACAATGTTTCATCCAACACTCCCAGGGCAGGTAGAGCACGGGTCAGATACAGAGTAAAGCTCCCTCTACACTGTCCCATCAAACACTCCCAGGGCAAGTACAGCACGCGTTAGATACAGAGTAAAGCTCCCTTTAAACTGTCCCATCAAATACTCCCAGGGCAGGAACAGCACAGGTTAGATACAGAGTAAAGCTCCCTCTACACTGTCCACATCAAACACTCCCAGGGCAGCTACAGCACGCGTTAGATACAGGTTACAGCACGAGTTAGATACAGAGTAAAGCTCCCTCCACACTGTCCCATCAAACACTCCCAGGGCAGCTACAGCACGCGTTAGATACAGAGTAAAGCTCCCTTTAAACTGTCCCATCAAACACTCCTAGGGCAGGTACAGCACAGGTTAGGTACAGAGTAAAGCTCTCTTTACAATGTCCCATCAAACACTCCCAGGGCAGGTAGAGCATGCGTCAGATACAGAGTAAAGCTCCCTCTACACTGTCCCATCAAACACTCCCAGGGCAGCTACAGCACGCGTTAGATACAGAGTAAAGCTCCCTTTAAACTGTCCCATCAAACACTCCTAGGGCAGGTACAGCACAGGTTAGGTACAGAGTAAAGCTCTCTTTACAATGTCCCATCAAACACTCCCAGGGCAGGTAGAGCATGCGTCAGATACAGAGTAAAGCTCCCTCTACACTGTCCCATCAAACACTCCCAGGGCATGTAGAGCACGGGTCAGATACAGAGTAAAGCTCCCTGTGCTCTGCGCAAAAAAGTTATCAAATCCCAACCTCAGAGGATCACACCCTATTAACCACCTCCCTCAGAATTCATGTTCCCACAGCTCCGGCCATTTGTGGATCCTCCCCTTCCTTCACTCCACCATTGGCACCTTGGGATGTTTTTCTGCATTAAAGGTGCGATATGATGTAAGATTTGAAATTTTCAGCAATAATCACGCAAGAAAACAGGATAAAATAAGACAATTTATTGACCAAAGTAAGCTTGCACAGAAAAACCTTTGATAAAAGGGCATACAAAATGGCCGCCGGGCCTCGTGATCAGTTTCTGGACCATTTGATTTCTGTTACTGCAAGCCAGACAGGCTTGTTGATTGAAGACAGTAAGCCCGCGAAAGCCAGTATCGGGAAACCGAAACTCAGGGAAACAGCATACATATTCAATAGATTCTAAGTACAAGACAGTTTCAGGCAAACAGGATGGGGCCCATCAAGATATGGGCGGACAATGAATGAACACTTAAACCCATTTAATTTACAAAGGAGAAACCGTTTAACAGCCATCAAGGGAAATCTCCAGACCGATCAATATGCGAACCGAGTTACGGTGACAAAGTAAAAGACATTAAAAGACATTATCGGCCAGGAAGGCCAGTTAAGTTATCACCGGCTCCCGTTACAAGACAAAGCGCCCCTGCAGAGATTTCTGCCCACCAAAATATTACAAAGACTGGACTATGATCTGGCGGGAGATAAGGCTGGCCCAAAAAGGGTATAAATATGGATTTTGAAAAGTCCATCAGCGCCTCTTCTACCTCGATAGCTTCGGAATTCGATCAGGAAGTTTCGGACGGACATTTCGGAAAGGACAACGTGGTCGGTGTTCAGCCAGACAAGGCTTGGCCACGACGAGAAGACGACGAGGGTGGCCCGGGTACCGTTGTCGGGAGATCATCGACGACCCAGGCCGAAGAAGAAGACGCCCTCAGGAAAACCGACGATCCAGGCCGGAGAGAAAGGACATTCCGGGCCTAGCACTTCCGTGCCTCAACATCCCATCGAGGTGTTGTTCTGTTCCATGAACCCAAATCCACAACAGACTTGGTGGATTTCAGCCATGACGAGCGCTCACCGAGGCTGTGTCCACTGCCTCATCGCCTGAGAGAGAGAGAGAGAAAAACAAGCTGCGCCAGAAGTTTCCAAATCCACGTGACGACGGAAAGCTGTGCCAGAAAGGCTGCGAACCCCTCCTTTTTGCGATTCTGATAGTGGTGACCATGATCCCGAGTTCCTCAAGTCGAAACTGAGTTTAGGTATTAGGGGAGGGAGTAAGGTTAAATCGTAATGTGTTTCCCCTTTTACGACGTTCCCCATTTCCATAGAGTCAAGTTCATAAATTTGTGCATGATTGTAGTTACTTTAATCTGTGCCTATGACATGTATTTTGTAATGCTTCAAACTGTTTAAAAATAAAAGCATCCATTTCGTGCTGTTCAACCTGGTCTATTGAGTCCTTTCTCTGCACTACAGTTCTCTGCATCTAAGTCCAAGGTCTAGAACTGTAGGGGAGAGTGGGTCGAACCACTCAAGGGTAATTATTGCACAAAGCCTGGCAGGAAACCAGAACGAGCAAGAGAAACCCCCTACAGAAATGGCGACCGCGGCAGGACCTTGGCAGCAGGAAAGTAGTGTGTTAGATCAAGGCCTGAATAAACGAAATGTGATGGATGAAAGAATAGCGGATTATGTTTTTGGAAAGGTAAACCTCACAAAACAATGGATATCTGACCTATTAAGGGACAGGCGCCCGCTAGACGCAGCCATCAAGTGGACAGAAAGCAAAGAGCACAAAAGATCTGTAGAAAAGGCGGTCTGGCTGATGTGCTACAAGAAGCAAGTCCAGCTTTTGGACCAAGTCGTTGTAGCACAGACGGCCCAGATCAAAGGGTTATTAGCAGAAGTAGAGGAAAAGGTTGCGGGAGGTCAAAAATTGATTGAATCGCTTAACGCGCTGAATCAGGAACGCCAATCCACAACTCACTGCCACGAAACCTGGGTAGAGTATTTAAAATGTCAGGTCATTGAAGCCAAGGCCTGTGAAGGTAGAATGAGAGAAAGGTGTTTCCGTCTAGCTAAGCAAATAGAGACCCAAGAGGAAAGACTTCTGGGAGCCAGGGCAGCATATAAGATGGCCATGGAGGATAGATCTGAGAGCACTGACCACAGCGCTTGCCGCCGGGAGCAAGAGGACCTGAGAACGGCCCTAGCCAAGGCAAACGGGTTGGTGTGTCTCATAAACCCACCAGCGAGCCAGCTATTGCTAGCCAAGGAATCCAAAAGACCGATTCCACAAGAGATAGTTCAGGAACCAACCCCCGAACCCTCTGCGCCTCCTGCTTATGATGAGTCTTGGACTCCGGGAAAGGAAACGGAGACGGTAGATGAAGGGATTCTTGAGGAAGAGCCACCCCAGGTAGCAGAGTCAGGACCGGCACCGATGTGTCCCACGCGACACCGGAGGCTCGGTCCAGGCGCCAATGATGGCGAGGACGGACCCCTTGTGAACCAGGTCATAATGCCCCACAGCGCACAACAGCTGAGGGCAATGATAAGTCACATCCCAAAACTCACCGAGTCAGGATATCCCTCCGTCCATTTTAGGGACATGGAGCAGACCGCAGCAGTTAATGACTGCGACGGGGTTGAACAGTCTAAGATGCTGCTGTTCTCCCTGGACAGCTCGCTCCTCCAGTGTCTCCCTGACGAGAGCAAGAGAGGGCACAGGGAATATGGGTTGTTACGGGACGAGATCCTGAAGATTATAAGAGAGGGTGACGGAACTCCGTTCCTCCGTTTAGAAAAGACAGTGCAGCTAGAAGGAGAACCCCCACGGGTTTTCGCCGGAAGGTTGTGGCCCGTGTATCGGCGCAGCTGCCCGGGAGGACCGGACCGGAACGTGCTAAATGATGAACAAAGGGCTCATTGGCTCCGGTGCCTGGTAGCAGGTTGCTTGCCAATAGTGAGGGAGCAGGCCAAAGCATGGTTTGACCCCACTAACGCCCGCTCCACGGAAGACGTAGTGCTCGATCAGCTCACGATCAGTTACAGGAACAACAACGCCTGTTTTAAAAGGAAAGGTGCATGAGGTGAGGCCTGCAGCTTCTGCTAAAAAGGAATGGCATCAGGAGGGGAATCGCCCTCCCCAAGCCAAAAGCAGTTGTTACGGGTGTGGGAAGGAGGGTCATTGGCGCAAGGACTGTAGAAATCCATGGAAGGATAATAGGGGGAGATTCCCCGCAGCCCAAGCCCAAGCCCAGACCGTTGCCCCAGCACCAGCCCAAAACCCAACCGTAGCCCCTGCCCCAGCAACAGGAGGTGGTGCGGTTGTGGATCCCGCTACGATTGAGTCAATTTTAGAGACTATGCGGTCTCTGATGACCTCGCAGGGGAAGGTAGCAGTCGCCAACAGCCCTATCGCTCCCGAGACCCCAACTGAAGCACCTAAATGACTGACGCCTGCGCAGCCCGTCTACTTGTGTCCGCTCCGCTATGACGCCTGGAGAAGACCTGTGGTGGAAATGGAGGTGGAAAGGGAAAAGGGTAGTTACCTGTTGGATACGGGAGCTTCGTGCACCGTGATCCACACAGCTAGACCTTTTGCCTCACCTCTGTCCACCCAGGCTCCATTCTCAGTAGCGGGTTTCACAGGCAGAGAACAGACTGGCGCGTACTCCATCCCGCTCTCCATTCATTTGGGAGCACTCCACACCACATGGACGTGTATCCTATTGAAGTGGAGTGAGGGGGGTGGAAAAGGCATCCTCGGGGCTGATTTCTTGGTGGAACACAGGATCCTCGTGGACCTGAGAAATCACTGTCTCTGGGGAGCCGAGAGCGGTTTAGGTAAGGTAGTTGTAATCCCAGGGAGGGAAGAAAAGGGGGCCCTGTGCACCATGAAGCCGTCAGGAGGTTACGATCTCGAGCTCATGGTAGCGAACGTCCCAACGGACTTGCAGGCGTGTGTGTCGGAAAATCTGACCGCGTTTGCCACCCACAAGCACGACTGTGGGAGAGTCACTGGGTTTGAAGTCAGCGTAGACGGGGACCCCATGATCCGACCCCAAAAACAGTATAACTTCCCCAAGGAGGCAGAACCCGACATGGAGACCGCAATATCTTCATTGGTGCAGCAGGGCGTATTGAGACCAATAGCCACTCACGTGAACTCCCCCTTATGGCCGGTAAAGGAGCCGGACAATTCGTGGAGAGCCACGGTGGACTACAGAGTCCTCAATAGTAACATCCCAGCCTGCGCGCCCACGGTAGCAGCAGTTGCAGACCTAATAGGGAGTATTCCAGCATCGGCGACCACGTTCACGGTGCTGGATATCTCGAACGGTTTTTGGTCCATTCCGCTGCGGCGGGAGGATCAGTACAAGTTTGCCTTTACTTTCAAAGGGCAACAGTACACTTGGAACTGCTTGCCACAGGGTTTTACAACAGCCCCAGCATTTTCCATCAATGCATGGCGGGGAGTTTAAAAGAATTTAGCCAGCCCAACCGGATAGTACAGTATGTGGACGACTTACTCCTGTTCACGGACACAAGGGAGGAGCACGGCCCACTATCAGCCGAATTATTGGAGCTGTTAGAAAGGAAGGGTTTCAAAGTAAACCCAAAGAAAGCACAGATCGGCCAGCAGGAAGTCAAATTCCTGGGTCTGGCCATCTGCGCTGGAGAAAGAGCCATAGATAAGGCCAGAAGGGAATCAGTACAAGATCTGCCGATCCCCAACACAGTAATGGGTGTAAGGTCCTTTTTGGGATTGACCGGGTACTGCAGAGATTTCATCGAGGACTATGCTGCCACAGCAGCCCCGCTACTCCGACTCTTACACAAGGGAATCGAGTGGTCTTGGGAGAAGGGGTGCCAGGCAGCATTTGAGAAGTTGAAAAGAGATCTGCAGACCGTGCCAGCCCTAGGGGCCATAGATGGGGGAGAGGAGTTTTTCCTGGAGGTAGCCGCTAGTGGGGACAGCCTGAGCGCCGTGCTGCTCCAGGAGCGGCACGGCAAGCTGAGGCCGGTAGTTTATTCCTCCAGGGTGCTCACGGATGTAGAGAGGAGTTTCTCCAATTGCGAACGGCATCTCCTGGCCACGCATTGGGCTGTGAACAGATCAGTGATCTTCACAGGAACCTCTCCCATCACGCTCCTCACCCATCACACCCCCACAAAGATGCTTCTGGATGGAAGGATTAAGGATGGGACCGTAAGCAGCGCTCGGACTGCGCGCTGGACCCTCCTCCTTTCCCAGATGGATCTCAGAGTTAAAGGCCTCTGCGAGCCAAAGCTCGCAGCCAACATGGTATATCCCGGAACAGCCCATCGGTGTTCCGTAGAAGGGGTATGGGAGGTCAACATAGGTTTACGGGCCGGGATACACCCCGCAGGCCGCGAAATCTACGTAGACGGTTCCAGCACTGTATCTGCTGGCGAACAACTCACAGGGTGCGGAGCTTATGACTCTGCGGCAAACATTGCCCTGGCAATTAAGCTCCCCAGCACTATGAGCGTACAGCAGGCTGAACTGTCCGCGGTGGCGTACGTGGTTACCCACCCCGAGATTTTCCCAACCCCATACACGATTTGCTCAGACAGCATGTTCACATGCAATTCGTGTACGGAGTACCTCGCCATCTGGTCCCGCCGCGGATATACCTCTGCGGACGGGCGGCCTTTAACAGTTAAGCCCTTGCTGGAAAAGTTCCTGGCAGCTGTGGGGGAGGAAGGGAAAGTGTTCATCCATAAGGTGAAGGCTCATTCCACCACAGAACCCCGCAGTCAGGGCAACCAGCAGGCGGATGCGCTAGCCAGGGAGGGTGCCCGCAACGGCATTCTCTGGGACCCCTATGGACCCGGATCCGTGGCGGCGATCCAAGGCAGGGAGGGAATTCCAGGGAACACAGGGGTGACACCGCCCCCAGACCTAAAGACCGTCCAAACCCTGGATCCCGCCCTAAAAACAGTCCTAAAAGCCATCACAGAAGGCAAGCAGGTAGAGGGTCCGTACAGTACGGCAGCCCTCTCAGTCAAAGAAGGCATGTTGTTCCGAGAGGAGCAGTGGGTTGTGCCGCAGCAGCACCGGAGGGAATTCCTGCAACTGGCCCACGAGGGTCCAGGGGCGGGACACCCCGGGCCTGAGGTTACCTGGCAACGGGTAGAGCAGGCGGGATGGTGGCCGGGACTTCGGGACGATGTCCGCGAGTTCTGCACAAGCTGTCTTGTGTGCGCTGCAACAACCCAGACCCCCACAAAAGGAAGGTGCCCATGGGGCACATCAGGAGGGTAGAGGGACCATGGCAGTCGATTCAGGTAGACTACATAGGGCCCCTTGTCCTGGTAGATGTGTTCACCAAATGGGTAGAAACTTTCCCGTGCAGAACAGCTACGGCACTGGGCAATGCTAAGATCTTGATTCGGGAAGTGTTCTCACGGTGGGGACTCCCCCGTTGTGTAGAGTCCGACCAAGGGAGTCAGTTCACCGGTCAAGTAATGCAGAACGCCCTCATGCTCTTGGGCATTGAGGAGAAGTGGCACGTAGCATACAATCCCCAGTCATCCGGGATTGTTGAACGCATGAATCGGACCCTCAAGGAAAAGCTGAGGAAAGAGACAATGGGCTCGCCCCAGAAATGGGCGGAGGTCCTGCCTTTAGACCTCATGGGGATCCGGGCCAGCCAGTCCAAAAGTACGGGGTATTCCCCGCACGAATTAATGACTGGAAGGATCATGCGAACACCCACCCATGTACTAGCCCCGGTGCTCACTGAGGGCCAGCTCCGAGAGGTGAAGCGAGACAAATTCGTCCAAACCCTTTTGGAGCGCCTGAAACAGATTTATGGGCAGGCGGCTGGGAACATGGGAAGACAGCATCGGGGAAACCGACTGTTACTGGAACCTCGTAAGCAACAAGAGTGGGTAGTCGGAGACCAGGTCATGGTCCGAAACTATGCCAGGGTAGGGAGTTTTGAACCATTGTACATGGGGCCTTACAGCATTGTAGACAAGGCCAGCCCCATGGTTTATGCAGTGAAGGTGCCCCGACGTACCAAATGGTTTCACATTAACCAGTGTAAACTGTTTAAATCGGGTGCACAAGGGCCAACAACAGGGACCAGGTCTGAGAACAAAAATCCTCAGCCTGTAACAGAGTCACAGACCACACAGGCTGGAACAGTAGCCTGCGTGAAGGGAGGGGCCACCCCATCGGAGTGGGAGGTCTCCCCTCTAATTTGGGATTCGGACGAGGAAGAGCCCGAACAGCTCGACCTCGCCTTAGACCCGATCACGGAGGAGGAAGAGTCAGAGGACGACGATCCCGCCCTCGACTCATGCTTGGGGGAGGTGGGGAATGGGGGCGGAGACTCACTACCTGTAGGGACAGGTGAGGTGGAGTCGGAAGCCACAAATCCCGGCCCCGGGGGGGCGGAGCCTGAGGGAGGGGAGCTGGAGCCGGCAGCTGTGGTGGAACCACAGGCTGTGACGGTGACAGTCCCAACCCCTGGTCCATCAGCCCCGGGAGCCTCACCCAAAGCAGCCCCTCGTAGGTCGACTCGAGCGCCCCAGCCCAGAAAGTTTTGGTCAGATTCTCCCCATCCTTCCCAACCTCGGTCTAGAGCAGCCCCAGAAAGGCATGGTTCCCGTTCAACAGCGACAGGCTGCGGGGGATCAAAGCCGAAGGTCAGTGCAGCCCCACCACAGGGTGCAGCACGCTGCAGCCCTCACAGGAATTCAGTAGGCCGCCCGGCGGAGGGCGGTGCTGTACATAAGTTAAGTTAGGTAATTATGATGATAGTTTAAGGAATATAAAGTTTACGGTGTTAAGAAATGTTAAGAGTACGATTTTGAAGTCTGCCCGGTATGTGTGCTTGTTTGGAAGCGGGGTCTAGGAACCCGCGCGTCCATTTAATTAGGCCAGCACCTATTGGGAGCCTGGCTACATCATTTTATTGGTTACAGAAACCTGGGATATGATGAAAAAGATTCTCATCGTGTTCGTAGCGATCGGGTGCGGGTGGGCCTACCGGGGCCGCACCAAGGACGTCATCATCTTCGGGTGTTCCGGGGACACGGCCCCCATCGCGACGGATGGGACAGGGGAGCGAGAGGTTGAGGAAACCGCCACCTACTTCCACCAGGGGAGATGGCCAGGTTGGCTGGGGACGAATTCTACGGAATACTCCAGCAATTTCGGTTTTGCCTACCAAGAGACTTCGTTAACGTGCCCTCGGGTGAGGATCCTTGCACCCAGAGTCAGCGTTACCGTGGGAAAGAGGATCTGTCTGGTGTGTAATGGGAACGTACCACTAAGGCGATGGTGGTGGCTGCGAAAGCTGGGAAAGGACATGAAGAACTCTACGGTCGAGTGGGAGCGACTGGGTAATAATACCCATCGGACTATTACGGGGACTCACGGACAATTACGTGTGTGTTGGGACAAATGGTGGGAACCAGATGAAGGAATATATGTCTGTATGTGGGGTTCAAAACGCGTTTGCCCCAAGGGCGTATCCATCTTCTTCCAGAGGCAGTGGCAGGATGAAGGAAAGGGGATGAGATGGGATGTCAGCACTCGGGCGTGCGGAGCCCCATACTCCCCTATTCCGGTAAACGCCACTGAACTCATCACCCGCCCACGCAAGCCCCTGCCCACGCTTCCGGCGGCACTAGCCCAGAAAGAAGGGTGCCCCACCACCACCAAGGGACCCGGGAACGGTTTAGTATTGGTAGCCACCGGTCAGGTGCTGTACCAAGGGGTACACTACGCGGTAGCCTCAGTGATTTTAAACCTCACTGAGGTACGATTGCCGGAGTGGTGTCCCAAAGAAACGGAACAATTATACCAGGTCCTGTTAACCCGAATGTTTAGACAGTTTTACGAGTTTGACTTTGCCGACATCGACAAAGACAAATTATACACCACACCACCGGAAGTTTTGGATCGAGTCGGGAGGCAAAGAAGGGGTACAGTAAATGACATATTCACTGCTTTTAATACCGGGACATCTGTCGTCAACGCTCCAGATAACGTGGAGCTGCAGACACAGATCAACGGTTTAAAAGCCCAGTTAAGGAACATACTAACAGACGAAAATAAAGTAGTGGGTTCTGAGTTACATGAAGACCAGGCCATGACACTACACTTTAAGGAAATAATAGCTGAGCTGGAGAAACACGCGAGAACGGTAAATGTGCTCATTAAGGAGGATCGGAATGCGTCCGATCAAGCTGCGCAAAACGAGGCCTGTGTGGCTATACGGGGCGTGGTTACTGGGCGAGGGCCGCAGTAATCTTGAGGATTTAAAACAGGGTTTGGTCCCGTCCTGGATCAGCAACAAGCACTTGCAAGCGCTCCACCCTTTTGAGAATGCATTAAGCCCGTGCCAGCTCAGGCTAGCTGCAGAAGCGTACCCAGTCCCAGTGGACTGCGGACGTTCGAATCATACTATCATGGGAATAGTGGTAAGAATGCCGGTGTTGGGTCCCGCAGCAAAGCCCGCCCCGGTATACAGGGTGGAGAACATTGGAGTCATTCAGGGGGGCGCGCACATTCGTTACGCAGTGGTCCCGCCTTACGTCATCAGATGGGAGCGTACGATGACAGGCACCGACCTCTCGGGGCGTCGGAGCCGGGGAGCACACATCATCCTGTGTCCCCAGCACTTGAATGCCTTTTTGAAACCACAGTGCGGGTTCTGAACCGCTAGCGCGAAGCCGATAAATTGCTCCATGGAGGCAATGGCAGAGGACCATGTGCCCCCGCAGGTAGCATATATCGGGGGTGGGACATACTGCGTCACCACTGCAGCGCCTCACTACCGCTACGGACAGCACGAGTGGCGTTCGATCAGTGATAGCAGTTTCTGTTTCAAACCCAGGGCCGAGGTTCAAGTGGCACAACAACGAATTGTCCCCATTCCTGCACCCTCCACCGTTCACCTCACTGTAAAAGAGAATTTCACGGACTTACAACGATTCGTCGCGCATTTTGGTTATGTAATTCCCCCTCTTCCCGAACACCTCACCAAGATTTTAAAAGCCGTTATAGTTTCACAGAAACATTTTTACACACTGGAGCAGAAGACTTTAGAGATAGGAAAAGACATATTGGACATAGTCATCCCACTATGGTGGGACTTGTTCACTAACATAGAGATCCCGGCCTGGATTAGAATAGCATCCCACATCCTAGTAGTGTGTCAGGTTTTAATTGTGATATTTTTGCTGTTCGTCCATTGCAAGAGAGGCAAACGCCTCCAGAGGCATGAGAACACAGGAGAATGGAGAGAACACTATGTGCGAATGGGGGAAGAAGACACCCCACTTTAAGCTGCTAGTATTGAAAGTTAGGCGTCCCTCCATTTTTAGATTTTGGCCATTTGCACGTTTTCTTTTAAGTGTATGAATATTGTTATGTTATTAGTCGTTGTTAAGTTTTTGGATTAATAAAAGGTGTATGCAGGTGGTGCAAGAGGGTATCAACCCCTGCACATCTGACAGATGAATGTGTTATAGTTTAAGAAGTACTGCCTATGATTGTCCAAATGTGCACAAGGTCATTTTCGTTTTTTTCGGAAATGGGAACTGCATGTGTCGTGAGGGTCATAGATAGTTAAATGCCAGGAATGTTTGGATGTGGGGAATCAGGGAAAATTTGCTCACCAAGGATCATTGCTACCTCTAGCAAGCTATCAGTATCACAGGGGGGCCTGTAAGATTCGAAATTTTCAGCAATAATCACGCAAGAAAACAGGATAAAATAAGACAGTTTATTGACCAAAGTAAGCTTGCACAGAAAAACCTTTGATAAAAGGGCATACAAAATGGCCGCCGGGCCTCGTGATCAGTTTTCTGGACCATTTGATTTCTGTTACTGCAAGCCAGACAGGCTTGTTGATTGAAGACAGTAAGCCCGCGAAAGCCAGTATCGGGAAACCGAAACTCAGGGAAACAGCATACATATTCAATGGATTCTAAGTACAAGACAGTTTCAGGCAAACAGGATGGGGCCCATCAAGATATGGGCGGACAATGAATGAACACTTAAACCCATTTAATGTACAAAGGAGAAACCGTTTAACAGCCATCAAGGGAAATCTCCAGACCGATCAATATGCGAACCGAGTTACGGTGACAAAGTAAAAGACATTAAAAGACATTATCGGCCAGGAAGGCCAGTTAAGTTATCACCGGCTCCCGTTACAAGACAAAGCGCCCCTGCAGAGATTTCTGCCCGCCAAAATATTACAAAGACTGGACTATGATCTGGCGGGAGATAAGGCTGGCCCAAAAAGGGTATAAATATGGATTTTGAAAAGTCCATCAGCGCCTCTTCTACCTCGGTAGCTTCGGAATTCGATCAGGAAGTTTCGGACGGACATTTCGGAAAGGACAACGCGGTCGGCGTTCAGCCAGACAAGGCTCGGCCGCGACGAGAAGACGACGAGGGTGGCCCGGGTACCGTTGTCGGGAGATCATCGACGACCCAGGCCGAAGAAGAAGACACCCTCAGGAAAACCGACGATCCAGGCCGGAGAGAAAGGACATTCCGGGCCTAGCACTTCCGTGCCTCAACATCCCATCGAGGTGTTGTTCTGTTCCATGAAACCAAATCCACAACAGACTTGGTGGATTTCAGCCATGACGAGCGCTCACCGAGTCTCCTGAGTCTCCAACCTTGTGATCTCAGCCCTATTGGCCTTGAGCCTTCACTTAGTTCTTCAAACTTTTCCTTCCATACATCTTGTCTTGTGGATTTTCAGGTCACTGGGGATTCAGTTTAATGGTTCAGTTATCTACCATATTCAGTTTCTCTCTCTCTCTCTCTCTCTCTCTCTCTCTCATACAGAGGAGCTGTGATTAAATGAGGATTTAATCTTGTTCTTTTCATTGCTCTAAATTATCAACCTGTGGCTCCTTTTATTGAAGTGAAGCTGTCCTTTCATTGAGTCTTTATTCTGTTTAATTGTCTTCTGCTTGCAATCCCCCTCCTTGCATTAGCTACTGAGGCTGCACAACTTCCAACCACCTGAGTAGAATGTTGTCCATTTCTGAACCTGATGTCTTTCAGATGTCTGGAGATTTCCTGGTCTATGCCACCCACCTGAACCACACCCCCAAGGCCCATGGATCTGTCATTGTGAGAACTAATGGAGCTGTCGTTCCCATTGAGTGCCACTATTTTAGGTAAGATTCTTTACACTGTCGCAAATAACGTCTACAGCTGGTGTAGTTCTCTGAACTTGTCCTAAAATGGCTCCATTGTCTTTCCAGGAAGGGCAATGTGAGCAGTGACCCGATCAAGCCCACCTGGATCCCGTTCAGCTCCACCAAGTCTGGAGAGGGGCTTCTGTCATTCTCTCTGCGCCTAATGAACGGTATGTGATGGGTGGATGGGGAATGACTTCCTGTAGTCACCCACTGGCAGTTGTACCTAGTCTCCAACCCTTGTCCCTCTTGTACTTCAGATGACTGGCTCACAGAGCGCACCTCGACTGTCTACTACCTGGGTGACCTCATTCACATTGAGGCCTCTGTTTCAATGACCAACCACATGCCCCTGAAGCTCTACATTGATCGCTGTGTCGCTACGTTGAGCCCAGACGAGGACTCCGCCCCGAGATACAGCATCATTGACTACAATGGGTAAGGAGCGCTCTGCTTTCTCCAGCTGATCCTGTCTCAATGGCTTCTCTTGATTCACTCAATGTCCCTTTTAAAAAAAATTATTTCTTCAGTTGCCTCCTGGACAGCAAAGCTGAGGACTCCTTCTCAACCTTCGTGTTGCCAAGAGACGGGCGTGAGCTGGACAAGCTCCACTTTGACCTGGATGCGTTCCGCTTCTTTGGAGATGACCGTTCCTTGGTAAGAGGAAGCCGACCATTGCAAAGTATTTACTGCCATTCTGCATAACTGGCTTGTGCTTCACACGAGTGTCATAGAGTCATAGAGTCATAGAGTAATACAGCACGGATAGAGGCCCTTCGGCCCATCGTGTCCGCGCCGGCCATCAAGCCCTGTCTAGTCTAATCTAATCCCATATTCCAGCATTTGGCCCGTAGCCTTGTATGCTATGGCATTTCAAGTGCACATCCAAATGCTTCTTAAATGTTGTGAGGGTTTCTGCCTCCACAACCCTTTCAGGCAGTGAGTTCCAGACTCCAACCACCCTCTGGGTGAAAAAGTTCTTTCTCAAATCCCCTCTAAACCTTCCGCCCTTTACCTTGAATCTATGCCCCCTAGTTATTGACCCCTCTACTAAGGGAAAAAGCTCCTCAGCATCCATCCTATCTATGCCCCTCATAATTTTGTACACCTCAATCATGTCCCCCCTCAGCCTCCTCAGCTCCAAGGAAAACAAACCCAACCTGCCCAGTCTCTCTTCATAGCTGAAGCGCTCCAGCCCTGGTAACATCCTGGTGAACCTCCTCTGCACCCTCTCTAACGCGATCACATCCTTCCTGTAGTGTGGCGACCAGAACTGCACACAATATTCCAGCTGTGGCCTAACCAGTGTTTTATACAGCTCCATCATAACCTCCTTGCTCTTATATTCAATGCCTCGGCTAATGAAGGCAAGTATCCCATATGCCTTTTTTACCACCTTATCCACCTGTTCCGCCGCCTTCAGGGATCTGTGTACTTGCACACCCAGATCCCTCTGACCCTCCGTCTTGCCTAGGGTCTTTCCATTCATTGTGTATTCCTTTGCCTTGTTAGTCCCCCCAAAGTGCATCACCTCGCACTTTTCCGGGTTAAATTCCATTTGCCACTGTTCCGCCCATCTGACCAACCCATCTATATCGTCCTGCAGACTGAGGCTACCCTCCTCGCTATTTACCACCCTACCAATTTTTGTATCATCCGCGAACTTACTGATCATACCCTTTACATTCATATCCAAGTCATTAATGTAGACCACAAACAGCAAGGGACCCAGCACCGATCCCTGTGGTACCCCACTGGCCACAGGCTTCCAGTCACAAAAACAACCTTCGACCATCACCCTCTGCCTTCTGCCACTAAGCCAGTTTTGTATCCAATGTGCCAAGGCACCCTGGATTCCATGGGCTCTTACCTTCTTGACCAGTCTCCTGTGCGGGACTTTATCGAAGGCCTTACTGAAATCCATGTATACCACATCCACTGCGTTACCCTCATCCACACACCTAGTCACCCCCTCAAAAAATTCAATCAAATTAGTCAGACATGATCTTCCCTTGACAAAGCCATGTTGACTATCCCTGATTAATCCTTGCCTCTCCAAGTGGAGACAAATTTTGTCCCTCAGGATTTTTTCCAATAATTTTCCTACCACTGATGTTAGGCTCACTGGCCTGTAGATCCCCGGTTTTTCCCTACTACCCTTCTTGAATAATGGTACTACATTAGCGGTTCTCCAGTCCTCTGGCACATCCCCTGTGGCCAGAGAGGTCCTGAATATATGTGTTAGAGCCCCCGCAATCTCCTCCTTTGCCTCACACAGCAGCCTGGGATACATTTCATCCGGGCCTGGGGATTTATCAATTTTTAGGCCAGCTAAAACCGCCAATACCCCCTCCCGCTCGATGTTAATATGTTCGAGCATATCACAGTCCCCCCGCCCTATTTCTATGTCTACATCGTCCTTCTCCATAGTGAAAACAGATGCAAAAAATTCATTTAGAACCCCTCCTACATCTTCCGGCTCCACACACAGATTGCCACTTTTGTCCCTAATGGGCCCTATTTTTTCCCTAGTTATCCCCTTACCCTTAATATACTTATAAAACATCTTCGGATTTTCCTTTATTTTGCTTGCCAGTGTTATTTCATGGCCCCTCCTTGATCTCCTAATTTCTTTTTTAAGTATCCCCCTGCACTTTTTGTACTCCTCTAGGGCTTCCTCCGTCTTTAGCCTTTTGTATCTACCAAAAGCCCTCCTTTTTTTCCTAATCCATTCTCGTATATCCCCTGTCATCCAAGGTTCCCTGTGGTTTTTGGAACCACCCTTGACCTTTACGGGAACATGTTGCCATTGTATGATCTCAATCTCCCTTCTGAAAGCCTCCCATTGCTCCGATGCGGATTTTCCTACAAGTAGCTGATCCCAGTCCATTTTGGCCAGATCCTGCCTTATCCTATTAAAATCGGCCTTCCCCCAATTTAGAACCTTTATTTCCGGCCCATCCCTGTCCTTTTCCATGGCCACCTTAAATCTTACCATATTATGGTCACTATCACCAAAGTGCTCACCTACTAGCACTTTTTCCACTTGGCCGGCCACATTCCCTAGAATTAGGTCCAGTACCGCCCCCTCTCTTGTAGGACT
Source organism: Somniosus microcephalus (assembly GCF_052327205.1). Lineage (NCBI taxonomy): Eukaryota > Metazoa > Chordata > Chondrichthyes > Squaliformes > Somniosidae > Somniosus > Somniosus microcephalus. The sequence goes on from NW_028225182.1 coordinate 36,034,579, forward strand.
TTCTACATGCTGGCTCAAAAAGCTCTCCTGGATGCACTTTAAGAATTCTACACCCTCTGAGCCTTTCACACTCTGACTATCCCAGTTAATATTGGGGAAGTTGAAATCCCCCATTATTATTACCTATTATTTGCACATTTCTCTGAGATTTGCCTACATATCTGTTCCTCTATCTCCCCCTGACTGTTTGGAGGCCTATAGTACACTCCCAGCAAAGTGCTTGCCCCCTTTTTGTTTTTAAGCTCCACCCATATGGCCTCATTAGAGGACCCTGCTAATATATCATCCCTCCTTACTGCAGTAATTGACTCCTTAATTAATATTGCGACACCCCCTCCTCTTATACCTCCCCCTCTGTCTCGCCTGAAGATTCTGTACCCCGGAATATTGAGCTGCCAGTCTTGCCCTTCCCTCAACCATGTCTCCGTGATAGCAACAATATCATACTCCCATGTGTTTATCAACACCTTCAGTTCATCCACCTTATTCGCAAGACTCCTTGCATTAAAATAGATGCCATCCAGCCTTGCCCTTATATATTTGCCCTGTCTACCAAGCTGACTTGTTTTTTTCTCTATAATTGGCAGCACATCCCCCCCTATTTCAGCTCCCCTCTGTAGCCCATCCCCCTGCCAAGTTAGTTTAAACCCCCCCCCCCCCCCCCCAACAGTGCTAGCAAACCTCCCCGCAAGGATATTTGTCCCGCTCTGGTTCAGGTGCAACCCGTCCGACTTGTACAAGTCCCACCTTTCCCAGAAGCAGGCCCAGTGATCCAGGAAAGTAAAACCCTCCCCCCTACACCAACTCTTTAGCCACGCATTCATCTGCTCTATCCTCCCATTCCTATACTTACTAGCACGTGGCACTGGGAGTAATCCAGAGATTACAACCTTTGAGGTCCTGCTCTTTAATCTGTTACCTAGCTCCCTAAATTCTTGATGCAGGACCTCATCCCTCTTTTTACCTATGTCCTCCCACCCCTCTTCATCTAACTCCAACATATCCTTCTATTCCTTTCTCCCTGATGTATTTATCTAGCTTCCCCTTAAATGCATCTACACTATTTGCCTCAAACACTCCCTGTGGTAGCGAGTTCCATATTCTCACCACTCTGGGTAAAGAAGTTTCCCCTGAAATCCCTCTGCTGTGTATCCTGTGATCCTATGAATCACTAACATTAACCACTTTTTTCTGTTTCTAGCCAGCTTGCTATCCATTCTGCTACTTGTCCCCTGAATCCACCTGTTCATTGAGTTCCCAAGTTGGGAGGGAGTCACTATATAATGACTTGTGTTGACTGTGTCCCTCAGATTTTCATCTCCTGTCACCTGAAGGTTGCTGCAGTGGATCGGAGAGATTCCATGAGCAAAGCTTGTACTTTCCAGAAGATGCAGAATGTGTAAGTGCCCCCTCTCTCCCTCAGGGATGTGTTGTGTGGGGAAGTGATGCCCAACCTGATTGTGAAACTGATTCTCTTGTTTAGCTGGGCTCCATTGGAAGTATCCAACAATGACGTTTGTGCCTGTTGTCACTTGGGCAACTGCAGTGCCACAAGGGAGTTTGGATTTGATTCCAGAGGAAGGAGGGATCTTGTACCTGAAGCTGGTAGGACATTGATTCTCTAGATGTTGGAGGTTGCCCTTTACCCTCTCTCTAACTGGAATGTTTGATATTGCAGGGAGTGATGCTGAATTGAAGTGGGAGGGTGAGGCCTCCCTTGGACCCCTGGTCATTCTGGACACTGATGTGACAGACCTGGCAACCGAGTCCCTTAATGAGGTTGAGCAACGGATGGCGGAGAGGTCTCCAGGTGGTGAGTTGGCCGACTGCTAGTTTCCATTTCCCCCTCAGTATTTCTTTCACTCACTGTTGGTTTCTCATTGCTGTTTAGGTGCTGAGTCTGAGGTGGTCCTGATGGTGGCCCTGACTGTGACTGCTGTCTCTCTGATCTCTGCTTCTTTGATCGCCTTGTTCCTGTACAGGAAACACAAGCAAACCCTGCGCAACAACTTGTGATTAATAAAGTGGTGAAATTAGCAAATCTGTCATGGTTATTGCTTACATTTGGTCATTGATTTAAGGCTGGGGATTTGCATTCTGAATGTGGGAAGTTTTCCATATTTATTTACTTCCATTAATGATTCTTGACCCAGTGGCATGCCTGCTGAGTGTATTTAATCTTTTCACCAGATATCGGGCTACTGGGGTATCTGCCCCATTTCACTAGTTTATTAACAGCAACTTGGAAGTGTTTGCCTGGAGCGAGTTATCTTGGCCTGCTGTTTGTCCCTTGTTAAGGAGCTTTGTGGGGCTCTTGTGGAGTGAGGTTAGTGGGACTGATTATTGAGCCCCATGAAATTGCAACGTTCCTGGAAATTTTAATGCTGGGATTAGTTTATTACTAGAAGTGGAGGTTCTTTAGTCCTCTATAACTGACTGGGATAATAAGTCTACATGGGGTAGATGTCCATATTCTAAAAATGATAGCGGCACTAGCGAGGGTGCAAAAAACATTTACTAGGATGATGCCAGAACTGAGATTTGGCTTATTAGGAAAGATTGACCTGTTTGGGTTGCCTTCTCTAGGAAAGAGAAGGCTGAGGGTGTTTAAAATTATGACTGGGTTAGATAGAGATGTTTCCACTTGTGGGCAAGACCAGAACTCGGGGCCTGTAACTACAAGGTAGTAACTAACTAATGACTCCAATGGTGAATGCAGGAGAAACTTCTTTGCCCAGAGAGTGGAGAGAATGTGGATCTCGCTATCACGGAGTGGTTGAGGCGAATGGTGTAGCTGCATTTAAGGGGGAGCTCTAAGCATGAGGGAGGAAGGATATGCTGTTTGGGTGAGATGAAGGGTGGGAGGAGGCTCGTGTGGAGCATGGACTAGTTGGACTGAATAGCCTGTTTCTGTGCTGTCGATGGCTTGTTAACCTGCAGGATTAGTGACCTGAGGAATTGCATCTCTGAAGGCCCCTTAAATGGCTTTCGGTCTTGGCCGTGGCTCAGTGGACAGCGCTCTAGCCTGAGTCGGAAGGTCGTAGGTTCAAATCCCACTATAGAAAGCTTGAGTACAAAAGCCAGGCTGACACTCCCAGTGCTGCACTGTCGGAGGTGCCATCTTTCGGATGAGAAGTTAAACCGAGGCCACTTCTGCCCCCTCGGGTGGATGTAAAAGATCCTGTGGCACTTTTTGGAAGAAGAGCAGGGGAGTTCTTCCCTCTGACCAATTGTTATCCATCAGCCAACATCATAAGATGATCTGGCCATTATCACATTGCTGTTTGTAGGCTCTTGATGGGCTGCCATGTTTCTGACAACCGTGACTACATTTCAGAAGTAATTGATTGGTTATGAAGTGCATTTTTTAATTTGTTCATGGGATGTGGGTGTCACTGCCAAGACCTGCATTTATTGCCCATGCCTAGTTAGGCTTGAAGGTGGTGGTGGTGAGCTGCTTTCTAGTCCAGCTGCAGTTGGGCAGGGAGTTGTAGGATTTTGACCCAGCGACTATATGAAGGGACGCCGATATATTTCCAAGTCAGGATGGTGTGTGACTTGGAGGGGAACTTGGAGGTGCTGGTGTTCCCATGCGCCTGCTGCCCTTGTCCTTCTAGCTGGTAGAGGTCATGGATTTGGGAGATGCTGCCGAAGAAGCCTTGGTGAGTTGCTGCAGTGCATCTTGTAGATGGTACACACTACAGCCACAGAGTGCCGGTGGTGGAGGGAGTGAATGTTTAAGGTGTTGGTGGGACATCCTGAACATGGTATGGTGCTGTATAAATAAAAGATTGTTCTTTCTAAACATCTCTGACGTGAGTGTGGGACCTACAATAAAAAATAATTATGTCTAACCAACATACTAGGTCCCCAAGTGGGATTGAGTTGCCGTACTGGATCTCCAACATCAGGTGGGGCTAGAATCCACACAAACTTAACGAGCACACTTTTGTATCTCTCGTGGCCGATCCTGGTCAGTGAATGCTGGCTGAAATCTGCAGTAGGACTGTTGTCAATACTTAACCACTTACATTTATGTCGCCCCTTCAACGTACTGAAATGTCCCAGAAGCGCTTTCAATTAAAATTTGACACCAAGCCACATAAGGAGATATTTGGGCAGATAACCAAAAGCTTGGTCAAAGAGGGAGTTATTAAGGAGCATGGAGCGCTGGAGAGGTTTAGGGAGGGAATTCCAGAGCTTGGGGCCCAGGCAGCTGAAGACAAGGCCGCCAACGGTGGAGCGATTGAAATCTGGGATCCTCCAGAGGGCAGAATTGGAGAAGTGCAGATATCTCGGAGACGGGGGTGTTGTAGGGCTGGAGGCCTCAGGATGTCCCAAAGCGCTTTACAGCCAATGAAGTACTTTTGAAATGGAGTCACTGTCGTAATGTGGGAAACGCAGCAGCCAATTTGCAAGCTTCCAAAAACAGCAATGTGAAAATGACCAGATAATCTGTATTTAGTGATGTTGATTGAGGGATAAATATTGTCCCCAGGACACTGGGGAGAACTCCTCCTGCTCTTCTTCCAATAGCAGCCGTAGGATCTTTTACATTCACCTAAGAGGGCAGATGGGACCTCGGTTTAACGTTTCACCCAAAAGATGGCACCTCTGACAGTGCAGCACTCCCTCAGCATTGCACTGGGAGTGTCAGCCTGGATTATGGGCTCAAGTCTCTGGAGTGGGACTTGAACCCTCGACCTTCTGACTCAGAGGCAAGTGTGCTACCGGCTGACACCTTTAAGATGATCTACTGTTGGGGCAGGTTTCCGGTTTATTGATAACATCTGCAATTATATGGTTCCTTACCACGTTAAAATGCCTCACAACACTTCAGGCAGTGAATTACATTTGAAGATCAGAGACTCTTCTGCCTGCGATGGGGGTAGAAACTTTTGAGCACGTGCGGTGGGAGCGGTTTTCTGTCGGACCGCCAATCAGATGAGTTTGTTGGCTCAGGTGTCTCTGAACCCCCGAGGTTCGCGGCGCAGCGGGAGGCCGTTCAGCCCATCAAATCAGTGCCAGCTCTCTCTCTCCGATGCAGCAATCCAAACCTGCCTCTCCGAGACTTCCAGTGCAGGGGTCGTAGTCATGTCCTCGACTCAGCGGCTGAGCGTTCCGGCTCACGATGGTCAGGCAGTTCCCACTTCAGCCCTGTCTTTTTTGTTGGCATTTCATCACAAAGACTACGCAAAAAGTGTCAGGCAGATTGCTGGGAGGACTGTGCCAAGGCCCCATTGCCATGGGAACAAGCTGGCTTGGTTAGGCAGTGTAGGCCACACCTGTCCAAAATGGTAAATCAGCCGTCACTGTCCAAAACTAATCCCACTGATCTACTCTCTTCCCATAGCCCTGTATAAATGCCAAACTAACCCCACTGCCCCGCTCTCTCTCCATAGCCCTGTATCAATCCCAAACTAATCCCACTGGCCCGCTCTACCCGAATAGCCCTGTATCAATCTCCAAACTAATCCCACTGCCCCGCTCTCTCCCCATAGCCCTGTATCAATCCCAAACTAACCTGACTGCCCCACATGGTCCCCATAGCCCTGTATCAATCCCAAACTAATCCCACTGCCCCGCTCTCTCTCCACAGCCCTGTATCAATCCCAAACTAATTCCACTGCCCCGCTCTCTCTCCACAGCCCTGTATCAATCCCAAACGAATCCCACTGCCCTGCTCTCTCCCCATAGTTTTGTATCAATCCCAAACTAAACCCACTGCCCCACTCTCTCCCCAAAGCCCTGGATCAATCCTAAACTAATCCCACTGCCCCGCTCTCTCCCCATAGCCCTGTATCAATCCCAAACTAATCCCACTGCCCCGCTCTCTCCCCATAGCCCTGTATCAATCCCAAACTAATCCCACTGCCCCGCTCTCTCCCCATAGCCCTGTATAAATCCCAAACTAATCTCACTGCCCCGCTCTCTCCCCATAGCCCTGTATCAATCCCAAACTAATCCCACTGCCCTGCTCTCTCCCCATAGCCCTGTATCAATCCCAAACTAATCCCACTGCCCCGCTCTCTCCCCATAGCCCTGTATCAATCCTAAACTAATCCCACTGCCCTGCTCTCTCCATAACCCTGTATCGATCCCAAACTCACCCTTGCCTCTGACTCAGACGGTTGTGGATTTAAGTCCCACTCCAGAGACTCGAGCATAATAATCTAGGCTGACACCCCAGGGCAGGACTGAGGGAGTGCTGCACTGTCGGAGGTGCCGTCTTTCGGCCGCAATGCTAAACTGAGGCCCCGTCTTCCCTCTCAGACGGGCGTAAAAGATCCCATGGCCACTATTTCGTAGAAGAGCAGGGGAGTTATCCCCAGGTGTCCTGGCAAATATTTATCCCTCAATCAACATCACTAAAAACAGATGATCTGGTCATTATCACGTTGCTGTTTGTGGGAGCTTGCTGTGCGCAAATTGCTGCTTTGTTTCCGACATTACAATAGTGACTGCACTCCAAAAAGTACCTCATTGGCTGTAAAGCGCTTTGGGATGTCCTGAGGTTGTGAAAGGCGCTATATAAATACAAGTCTTTATTTCTTTCTTTTACAGGCGACTTTGGGCCGATGGTTCCCAAAGCTCTCCAACCAATGGGGGCACTTTGGTTTGGTTTTTGGTTGATGACATCGCCCAATGTCTTTCTATTGATGGTTTTGGAGAAGGTCAACCCAATCTCTGCCTCTTTCTTTATCATAGGCAACGGCCTATTAAAAGTCAACCATGTGCTCCCTTTTTAAAGGGTCGCAAACGATAAGGTCTGTAAATTAACATAAATTTGAAAGGAACCTTAACAAATCAAATTAAAATTTGGTTGCCGGGGGTGATGATGCACTCCATTCTCCGCGGCGCCCACCGGTCGCGGAAGGCCTCAAGCGTGCCAGTGGATTCCGCGTACTCCATATCCAGGGCCACCCGGGCGCGAACGTGGCCGCGGAAGAGAGGCAGGCAATCGGGCAGCTCTTTCCCACCCTCTTTCCAGTTGCCTGTTGACACAGCCGAGGCGAAAACTCCCTTTCGTCTTTTGTGTCGCCGCGAGATCACCGGGACAAGCTCTGGTTCAACCTGGATGCGTTCCGCTTCTTTGAGGATGCCAGGGACCTGGTAAGAGTTGGCCAGATGTTGGAAGGTAAGACGGTGAGCGTTGACGCTGAGTAACTCCTGGATGTGTCTCCTGCAGATCTTCATCAGTTGCCACCTGAGAGTAGCTGCAGCAGATCAAAGGACAGATTCAGTCAACAAAGCCTGTTCCTTCCAGAAGCCAGCCAACCGGTGCGAGAAATCTACCCCCGAATGGTGGACCTCTTTCTTTTTGGCGTATGGATGCATTCTGACTGATGGCTTGCTTCCTTGTTTAGATGGTCCCCGGTGAACGAGTTGGGCCTGTCCCTGCTGGAAGGATCCAATGAGGTTTGTGCCTGTTGTGATGGGGGCAACTGCAGAGCCCAGAGATTGCGATCTGGAGGAAGACCACACTCCAGGTGCAGGAGGGAGGTCCCATCTGAGCTTGGAATGTTGTGGTGGTGTTGGGTGTTGAGGGTGAAGAAGGATGTTTTGTAACTGGATGGAACTAATTGTTGCAGAGTCTGAGCCTGTGTGGGAGAGTGAGGCCTCACTTGGACCTCTGATCGTTCTGGATGTAGATCTGGACCTGGTTCATTCGGTGGATAGTGAAGCTGTTGGGACTCGTGAGGATGTTCCGAGTTCTTATCGAGGTGACTCCTGACTCCATATTGGCTTCTCGTTCTCCGCAGGTGATGTGGGTTCTGAGCTGCTTCTGGTCGTGGCTGTGACGTTGGCAGCTGAGGTCCTGATCTCCGCCTCTCTGGTGGACTTCCTACTGTCCAGGAAACACAACTGAATCCTCTCCCTCAAATGAGCTGCTTTATTTGTCAAAAAATGCTTCAATGAAATTGAAATGTCACTTGGTTGAGTTACAGTCTATGGTGTTGAACTGGATTTTAAATACACTGTCATGGTGGTTTGAACTAAGTTGTCTAAATGACACTAGACCAGTTTTGGAGGCCAATATTTAACTGACAATTTCACCACACACCGCGCAGTTTTGGGTAGTTGAAAGGAGGCATTTGCACCTGGAATACGATTGTGGCCTTAATAGGATGGCAACTGGAATCATACAGCACAGAAAGAGGCCATTCGGCCCATCGCGCCTGTGCTAGCTCTTTGAAAGAGCTCTCCAATTAGTCCCACTCCCCCCGGCTCTTCCCCATATCCCTGCCATTTTCACCTCTTTGTATTTATCCAATTCCCATTTTTGAAAGAGACTATTGAATCTGCTTCCACCGCCCTTTCAGGCAGCGTGTTCCAGATCACAACTTCTTCTTTATATTAGAAGTCTCCTCATCTCTGGCTCTCTTGTCAATGACGTTATTTACTAACCCTTCTGTCAGTGGAAACCGTTTCTCCTTATTTACTTTAATCAAAACCCTTACCATTTTGAACCCCTCCCTTGACCTTCTCTGCTCTAAGGAGAACAATCCCAGCTTCTCTGCATTAATATTGTGACCTTTGTAAAGGGATGAAAGCGATGGGGAGTTTCTGCCATCTTTCTAGAGCGAGTAGATGGGGTTACAGACACCCAGCTAGGAGTCCGCTGTGAGAATGTTCCAGTCCCACATCGGGGTCAAGAGACTAGACCAAAGCAGCATCTCCTTAATTGGCCATCTTGCTCCATGTCCGCTGGCGGTAGGTGTGTCTTGGCCTCGTACTGTCACTCTGCTGGCTCTGTTCCACATTTAACATCTCTTAAAGGTTAGTTACAATTGCCTTTTTGAATATAGTGATGTAACCTACCACCCACCATCACACATGGGTGGGTAGTGGAATCAAACAGTGCTGAGGGGATTGGTAAATGATCAATGATCTTTTTCATTGCACTCTGGCCTCTGGTGTATTTCCCCCACCCGCCCAAAATCCTTCGCCCACCCCACCTCCCATCACCCCCTGTTGGTGGCCGTGCCTTCAGACATCTGGCACCTCAGCTCAGACATTCTCTCCCTAAATCCCTCAACCTCTCCTCCTAATACATTGCTTCAAACCTACATCAGTGTCCAGGCATTTACCTGTCCTAATGTCTCCTCCTTTGACTCTGTCATGTTTTTGTCTGATTTACGTGAGTTGAATGCTTTGCTTAGTTGAACATTGGGCGGTGTAACAAGGCACCACTGCAACAAGATGGTGAGGGCAAATGGGCAGGAATATAAGATGGCCATTAACAGATCAAATTAAGAATTTAGGAGGACATTCTTTACACAGAATGTGGAACATGGAGTGGTTGAAGCAGATATATTTGGAGTTGAGATACAGATCGACCATGATCGAATTGAATGGCAGAACAGGCTCGAGGGCCTGAATGGACTCCTCCTGTTCATTTGTAAAGGAGGCTGGTAGCATAGATGAGGGAGAATGAAATAGAGGGCTCTGTGGGGTGGGGAGTTAGATAGAAAGCAAAGCACGCTCTACGCTGTCCCATCAAACACTCCCAGGGCAGCAAGAGTACGGGTTAGATACAGAGTAAAGCTCCGTCTACACTGTCTCATCAATCACTCCCAGCGCAGGTACAGCATAAGTTAGATACTGTTGTGTCCCCTTGTGTTTTTATTACTATGTAATACAGACACTTTTAACTCCTTTTTAGTTTACAGCTTTTACTCAGTGCTTTCATGATGTTGCTGCCGCATGGTGCGGAGTGATACAAGATGTCCGACCTTGCACTGTGCACTGCCTGACACAGTGTGCCACATAGCAGTATAAATGCACTAACCAAATTAGTTCCATATAACAATGTAACAAGTAGTTCCATTGAATAATGTGATAATATAACGATGTAACAGATACAGGTTACAGCATGAGTTAGATACAGAGTAAAGCTCCCTCTACACTGTCCCATCAAGCACTCCCAGTGCAGCTACAGCGCGGGTTAGATACAGAATAAAGCTCCCTTTACAATGTCACGTCAAAATCTCCCAGGGCAGGTACAGCACGGGTTAGATATAGAGTAACGCTCCCTCTACACTGTCACTTCAAACAGTCCCAGGACACGCACAGCATGGGTTAGATACAGAGTAAAGCTCCCTCTGCACTGTCCCATGAAACACTCCCAGGGCAGGTACAGCACGGTTAGATACAGAGTAAAGCTCCCTCTACACTGTCCCATCAAATACTCCCAGGACAGGTACAGCACGGGTCAGATACAGAGTAAAGCTCCCTTTAAACTGTCCCATCAAACACTCCCAGGGCAGGTACAGCATAGGTTAGATAGAGAGTAAAGCTCCCTTTAGACTGTCGCATCAAACTCTCCCATGGCAGATACAGCATGAGTTAGATACAGAGTAAAGCTCCCTCTGCACTACCCCATCAAACACTCCCAAGGCAGGTACAGCACGGGTTAGACACAGAGTAAAGCTCTCTTTACAATGTCCCATCAAACACTCCCAGGGCAGGTACAGCACGGGTTAGATGGAGAGTAAAGCTCCCTCTACACTGTCGCATCAAACACTCCCAGGGCAGGTAGAGCACGGGTTAGATACACAGTAAAGCTCCCTGTGCTCTGCGCAAAAAAGGTCCCAAATCCCAACCTCAGAGGATCAGACCCTATTAACCACCTCCCTCAGATTTCATGTTCCCACAGCTCGGCCATTTGTGGATCCTCCCCTTCCTTCACTCCACCATTGGCACCTTGGGATGTTTTTCTGCATTAAAGGTGCGATATGATGACAAGTTGGTGTTGTTGTTCCAGTGTGACAGTCTCCATTTACCATCACACTCTTTATCCGACTGTATGAAACAGGACAATTGCAATTAGAGTGACTTTGCCTCTATTTGGGGGTTTTAATTGGATAGACTGTTTCCCCCTCGTGATGTCCTTTTAGTTATCAGCAGGGACGGGGGAGCTTGTCCTGTTTTGCAGACTACGAGTTAGGGGCAGTGGGTGAAGCTCAGGCCCACACTGATCATCTATAAGGGGTCCTCCCCACAAGGGACAGGACACCACTAACAAGAACAAAGAGTCTGTCCGAACTAATGTCCCACAGTACATATCAACTGATTAAGGTCCAACTTTCCGATCCGGTTCAATGAGGCAATGATCCCGTCCGGATCCAGCCACTTGTAGAAGCTTCTGGAAAACCCATTGGACTCCGAGTGTTTGCACGCCAGGCTCCCTGGAGAGGGAGCGGGCAATGCCCACCGGTACACTCGAGGCCTCCCGCAACCGATGGGCACTGCAGGGAATGGAGAGTCTTATCGACACGAGTAACATAATTATGATTTACTTTTATGAGTTTCCTGTTGTTTTGTCGAAAGAACATTCTGTGTTTGAGTTCCTTTGTTAGTTGTGCCACCTTAAAGAGGGAGGCCAGATGTAAATTCGTTCCTCTGTTGATGACACCGGGACAACCCATGTCATTTTATGGCTCAATTAAAGAAATCCACATTAGACATAGGAACATCGGAACAGGAGGAGGCCATTCAGCCCCTCGAGCCTGTCGCCTCATTCGATGAGATCATGGCTGATCTGGGACCTAACTCCATATACCCGCCTTTGGCCCATATCCCTTAATACCTTTGGTTATCAAAAATCTATCAATCTCAGATTTAAAATTAACAATTGACCCAGCAACAACTGCCGTTAGCGGAAGAGAGTTCCAAACCTCTCCCACCCTTTGTGTGTAGAAGTGTTTCCTAACTTCACTTCTGAAAGATCTGGCTCTAATTTTTAGGCCATGTCCCCTTGTCCTGAACTCCCAACCAGCGGAATTAGTTTGTCTCTGTGTACCCTATCGGTTCCCCTTAATATCTGGAAAACTTCAATCAAATCACCCCTTAACTTTCTAAATTCCGAGCTTCTCACCATTGGGAAAGTACGCTGATCTATCCTTTTTAGATCCAAAGTGGATGACTACTGTATTAATGGTGCCCATCAAAATGTGCCCTTGTGCGACTCTTTCAGGTGGGGTTGATTGACCAAATTGTAATAGGCCCTCCTTTTTTTATTATTTTTTTTTCTTTTTTTTCAAGTTTTATTTAAAGTTTTATTAATTTACAGTTGATTAGTTTAATCAAAAGAGCACCCCTAATTGGTCGAATGTTTTCTTAAGTTACAGTCAATTGCTTTAATCAAAAAGAGCAGCCAAATTTTAAATTAATTTGTTAAGGTTCCTTTAAAGTTTTATTTATAAACTAATTGGTTAATCACCCACACAAAAAAGATTACTGTAGATTTGCTTAACCACCCAATCAAAAGGGTCACTCCGATTGGTTGAATTAAAATAGGCCCTCCTGGCAATAAATCCATGAGTTCTGTGATTGGGTAGAAATTGTGGAGATTGGGGTTAATCGGCTCAATGTGACTGCAGGTTGTGTGTATAAAAGGTGCTTGTTGGTGGGTGCAGGGATAGTTGAGTTGTTTAGTATCATGGGGGATTTTGTAGTGAGGGGTTTGCTCCCAGTGCTGGTGTTAGTTGGAGCTGTTTGTTCCTCTGATATTTGGCAACAGTTTGGGGGCCAGAGGTTTCCATGGAGAAGAGTAAAAGCCACCCCTGGGCCTCAGCGAGTCCCTTCTCCTGGGTCTCCCTTTGGCTCCGGTTTCAGTGTGTCTGAGGGGCGCAGTGTGTCTCCACTGCAGACTGTGAGGGTGCAGTGTGGAGAGCACAACCTGCTGGTCAGGGTACAGATGGATTTATTTGGAACCAGGCACCTGATTAAAGCTGCTGACCTGACCCTGGGGACGGCAGGTTGTCCGTCAACCGGGATCTACTTTCAGAACCACACTGTCCTCTTTGACTATGGGCTGCATGAGTGTGGCAGCAGAGTGAAGGTAATGTGATTCCTCAACTCTTGCTCTAAGCTTGGTGTCTGGAATAGACCCAACTTGTTTTTCCTACCCTGATTCCTGTCTCCTGCTTTTAAAACCTCCAGACTTGTGTTGAATTATGTATTGTCCTTTGCTTTAACTGGTTTTCCTGAGTGTCTCCAACTTTGATCTCGGCCTTATTGGCCTTGATCCTTCACTTAGTTCTTAACTTTTCCTTCCTTACATCCTGTCTTGTGGATTTTCAGGTCACTGGGGGTTTAGTTATCTGCAATATTGAGGTTTTTTTCTTCCACTCCTTTTGTATCAGAATACAGGGGAGTCTGGCTTAAATGAGGCTTTAATCTTGTTCTATTCATTGCTCTAAATTATCAACCTGTGGCTCCTTTTATTGAAGTGAAGCTGTCCTTTCATTGAATCTTTATTCTGTTTAATTGTCTTGTGCTTGCAATCCCCCTCCTTGCTTTAGCTGCTGAGGCTGCACAACTTCCAACCACCTGAGTAGAATGTTGTCCATTTCTGAACCTGATGTCTTTCAGATGTCTGGAGATTTCCTGGTCTATGCCACCCACCTGAACCACACCCCCAAGGCCCATGGATCTGTCATTGTGAGAACTAATGGAGCTGTCGTTCCCATTGAGTGCCACTATTTTAGGTAAGATTCTTTACACTGTCGCAAATAACGTCTACAGCTGGTGTAGTTCTCTGACCTTGTCCTAAAATTGCTCCGTTGTCTTTCCAGGAAGGGCAATGTGAGCAGTAACCCGATCAAGCCCACCTGGATCCCGTTCAGCTCCACCAAGTCTGGAGAGGGGCTTCTGTCATTCTCTCTGCGCCTAATGAACGGTATGTGATGGGTGGATGGGGAATGACTTCCTGTAGTCACCCACTGGCAGTTGTACCCAGTCTCCAACCCTTGTCCCTCTTGTACTTCAGATGACTGGCTCACAGAGCGCACCTCGACTGTCTACTACCTGGGTGACCTCATTCACATTGAGGCCTCTGTTTCAATGACCAACCACATGCCCCTGAAGCTCTACATTGATCGCTGTGTCGCTACGTTGAGCCCAGACGAGGACTCCGCCCCGAGATACAGCATCATTGACTACAATGGGTAAGGAGCACTCTGCTTTCTCCAGCTGATCCTGTCTCAATGGCTTCTCTTGATTCACTCAATGTCGTTTTTAAAAAAAAAAAATTATTTCTTCAGTTGCCTCCTGGACAGCAAAGCTGAGGACTCCTTCTCAACCTTCATGTTGCCAAGAGACGAGCGTGAGCTGGACAAGCTCCACTTTGACTTGGATGCCTTCCGCTTCTTTGGAGATGACCGTTTCTTGGTAAGAGGAAGCCGACCACTGCAAAGTATTTACAGCCAATCTGCATAACTGGGTTGTGCTCCACACGAGTGTCCTCCATCTCCTCTTCATCTAACACTCCAACATATCCTTCTATTCCTTTCTCCCACCTGTGTTTATCTAGCTTCCCCTTAAATGAATCTACACTATTCGCCTCAACCACTCCCTGTGGTAGCGAGTTCCACATTCTCCCCACTCTCTGGGTAAAGAAGTTTCCCCTGAAATCCCTCTGCTGTATATCCTGTGATCCTATGAATCACTAACATTAACCACTTTTCTCTGTTTCTAGCCAGCTTGCTATCCATTCTGCTACTTGTCCCCTGAATCCACCTGTTCATTGAGTTCCCAAGTTGGGAGGGAGTCACTATATAATGACTTGTGTTGACTGTGTCCCTCAGATTTTCATCTCCTGTCACCTGAAGGTTGCTGCAGTGGATCGGAGAGATTCCATGAGCAAAGCTTGTACTTTCCAGAAGATGCAGAATGTGTAAGTGCCCCCTCTCGCCCTCAGGGATGTGTTGTGTGGGGAAGTGATGCCCAACCTGATTGTGAAACTGATTCTCTTGTTTAGCTGGGCTCCATTGGAAGTATCCAACAATGACGTTTGTGCCTGTTGTCACTTGGGCAACTGCAGTGCCACAAGGGAGTTTGGATTTGATTCCAGAGGAAGGAGGGATCTTGTACCTGAAGCTGGTAGGACATTGATTCTCTAGATGTTGGAGGTTGCCCTTTACCCTCTCTAACTGGAATGTTTGATATTGCAGCGAGTGATGCTGAATTGAAGTGGGAGGGTGAGGCCTCCCTTGGACCCCTGGTCATTCTGGACACTGATGTGACAGACCTGGCAACCGAGTCCCTTAATGAGGTTGAGCAACGGATGGAGGAGAGGTCTCCAGGTGGTGAGTTGGCCGACTGCTAGTTTCCATTTCCCCCTCAGTATTTCTTTCACTCATTGTTGGTTTCTCATTGCTGTTTAGGTGCTGAGTCTGAGGTGGTCCTGATGGTGGCCCTGACTGTGACTGCTGTGTCTCTGATCTCTGCTTCTTTGATCGCCTTGTTCCTGTACAGGAAACGCAAGCAAACCCTGCGCAACAACTTGTGATTAATAAAGTGGTGAAATTAGCAAATCTGTCATGGTTATTGCTTGCATTTGGTCATTGATCACGGCTGGGGATTTGCATTCTGAATATGGGAAGTTTTCCATATTTATTTACTTCCATTAATGATTCTTGACCCAGTGGCATGCCTGCTGAGTGTATTTAAGCTTTTCACCAGATATCAGGCTACTGGGGTATCTGCCCCATTTCACTAGTTTATTAACAGCAACTTGGAAGTGTTTGCCTGGAGCTAGTTATCTTGGCCTGCTGTTTGTCCCTTGTTAAGGAGGTTGTAGGGGGTTTCTCTTGCCCGTTCTGGCCTCCTGCCAGGCTTCGTGCAAGAATTACCCTTGAGTGGTTCGACCCATTCCCCCTACGGTTCTAGACCTTGGACTTAGATGCAGAGAACAGTAGTGCAGAGAAAAGAACTCAATAGACCAGGCTGAATAGCACGAAATGGATGCTTTTATTTTTAAACAGTTTGAAGCATTACAAAATACATGTCATAGGCACAGATTAAAGTAACTACAATCATGCACAAATTTATGAACTTGACTCTATGGAAATGGGGAACACACGGCACATCGTAAAAGGGGAAACACATTACGATTTCCCTTAACTTAGTTTAGGTATAGCGGAGGGAGTTTCGACCTGGGGAACCTGGGATCATGCTCACCACTCTCGAAATCGCGAGAAAGGGGGTTTGCAGCCTTTTTGGCACCGCTTTCCGTCGTCACGTGGATTTGGAAACTTCTGGCGCAGTCGATATTCTCTCTCTCTCGAAGCGGTGGGGTAGACACAGCCTCGATGAGCGCTCGTTAAGGTTGAGATCCACTAAGTCGATTTGGGTTCATGGAGCAGACCCAGATGCAGGTTATGCACATGGGAGAATCTTGTGGCATCGATCGCCGGTTCTCCAGAGGGTTTCTTCTCCGTCGGCCTGGGTCGTCGATGATCTCCCGACCCCAGTACCCGGGCCACCCTTGTCGTCTTCTCGTCGTGGCCGAGCCTTGTTTGGCTGAACACCGGCCACGTTGTCCTTTTTCCGAAACCGTCCGTCTTTAAAAAGACGAAAATGTTTTCATCGATTCTGCATCTGCCGAAGAAGTTGAAGTCGTCCAAGAAGAAGAAGCAGCCGCCGTCCAGTCAAGTGAAGTTGTTCAAGTAACCCGAAGTCCGAAGTCTTTCAGATGGACTTTCAATCCATAGTTATACTCTTTTGGGACAGTCTTATCTCCCGCCAAATCATAGTCCTGTCTTTGTATTAATTTTGGCGGGCAGAAATCTCTGCAGGGGCGCTTTGTCTTGTAACGGAGCCGGTGATAAATTAAACTGGCCTTCCTGGCCGATAATGTCTGTTAATGTCTTTTGCATTGTCACCGCGGCTCGGTTCGCATATTGATCGGTCCGGACATTTTCCTTGATGGCTGCTAAACGGTTTTTCCTTTGTACGATAAATGGGTATAAGTGTTTTTACATTGTCCGCCCATATCTTGATGGGCCCCATCCTGTACTTATAATCCATTGAATATGTATGCTGTTGCTCTGAGTTTCGGTTCCCAGATACTGGCTTTCGTGGGCTCACTGTCTTCAATCCACAAGCCTGTCTGGCTTGCAGTAACAGAAATAAAATGGTTCATAAACTGATCACGGGGCCTGGCGGCCATTTTGTATGCCCTTTTTATCAAAGGTTTTTCTGTGCAAGCTTACTTTGGTCAATAAACAGTCTTATTTTATCCAGTTTTCTTGCGTGATTTTTGCTGAAAATTGCGAATCTTACAGGCCCCCCTGTGATACTGATAGCTTGCTTAAAGTATCAATAATCCTTGATGAGCAAATTTTCCCTGATTCCCCACATCCAAACATTCCTGGCACTTAACTATCTATGCCCCTCACGACACATGCAGTTCCCATTTCCGGAGAAAATGAAAATTACCTCATGCACATTTGGAATCATAGACAGCAAATCTTAAACTATAACACCTTCACCTGTCAGATGGGCAGGGGTTGATACCCTTTTGCGCCATCTGCATGCATCTTTTATTAATCCAAAAAACTTAAGAACAACTAATAACATAACAATACTTATTTCCTTATAACCCAAAACAATCAAAAAATAAATAAATGGAGGGGCGCTTAATCTTATACTAGCAGCTTAGAGTGGGGTATCTGCTTTCCCCCATTCGCACATAGCGTTCTCTCCATTCTCCTGTGTTCTCGTGCCTCTGGAGGCGTTTGCCTCTTTTGCAATGCACGAAGAGCAAAAATATCACAATCAAAACCTGACATACTACTAGGATATGGGATGCTATTCTAATCCAGGCGGGGACCTCTATGTTGGTGAACAAGTCCCACCATGGTGGGATGGTTATGTCCAATATGTCTTTTCCTATCTCTAAAGTCTTCTGCTCCAGTGTGTAGAAATGTTTCTGCGAAATTATAACGGCTTTTAAAATCTTGGTGAGGTGTTCGGGAAGAGGGGGAATGACATAACCAAAATGCGCGACAAATCGTTGTAAGTCTGTGAAATTCTCTTTGATAGTGATGTGTACGGTGGAGGGCGCAGGAATGGGAACAATTCGTTGTTGTGCCACTTGAACCTCGGCCCTGGGTTTGAAACAGAAACTGCTATCACCGACCGAACACCACTCGTGTTGTCCATATCGGTACTGAGGCGCTGCAGTGGTGACGCAGTATGTCCCACCCCCGATATATGCTACCTGTGGGGGCACATGGTCCTCTGCCATTGCCTCCATGGTGCAATTCACCGGCTTCGCGCTAGCGGTTCTGAACCCGCACTGTGGTTTCAAAAAGGCATTCAAGTGCTGGGGACACAGGATGATGTGTGCCCCCCGGCTCCGACATCCCGAGAGGTCAGTGCCTGTCATCGTACGCTCCCATCTGATGACGTAAGGCGGGACCACTGCGTAACGAATGTGTGCGCCCCCCCGAATGACTCCAATGTTCTCTACTCTGTATACCGGGGCGGGCTTTGCTGCGGGACCCAACACCAGCATTCTTACTACTATTCCCATAATAGTGTGATTCGAATGTCCGCAGTCCACTGGAACTGGGTATGCTTCTGCGGCTAGCCTGAGCTGGCACGGGCTTAATGCATTCTCAAAAGGGTGGAGCGCTTGCAAGTGCTTGTTGCTGATCCAGGACGGGACCAAACCCTGTTTTAAATCCTCAAGATTACTGCGGCCCTCGCCCAGTAACCACGCCCCGTACAGCACACAGGCCTCGTTTTGCGCAGCTTGATCGGACGCATTCCGATCCTCCTTAATGAGTGCATTTACCGTTCTCGCGTGTTTCTCCAGCTCAGCAATTATGTCCTTAAAGCGTAGTGTCATGGCCTGGTCCTCATGCAACTCAGAACCCACGACCTTGTTTTCGTCTGTCAATATGTTCCTTAACTGGGCTTTTAAACCGTTGATCTGTGTCTGCAGCTCCACGTTATCTAGAGCGTTGACAACAGATGTCCCGGTATTAAAAGCAGTGAATATGTCATTTACAGTACCCCTTCTTTGCCTCCCGACTCGATCCAAAACTTCTGGCGGTGTGGTGTATAATTTGTCTCTGTCGATGTCGGCAAAGTCAAATTCGTAAAATTGTCTAAACATACGGGTTAACAGGACCTGGTATAATTGTTCCGTTTATTTGGGACACCACTCCGGCAATCTTACCTCAGTGAGATTTAAAATCACTGAGGCCACCGCGTAGTGTACCCCTTGGTACAGCACCTGACCGGTGGGTACCAATACTAAACCGTTCCCGGGTCCCTTGGTGGTGGTTGGGCACCCTCCTTTCTGGGCTAGTGCTACCGGAAGCGTAGGCAGGGGCTTGCGTGGGCGGGTGATGAGTTCAGTGGCGTTCACCGGAATAGGGGAGTATGGGGCTCCGCACGCTCGAGTGCTAACATCCCATCTCATCCCCTTCCCTTCATCCTGCCACTGCCTCTGGAAGAAGATGGACACGCCCTTGGGGCAGACGTGTCTCGAACCCCACATACAGACATATATTCCCTCATCCGGTTCCCACCATTTGTCCCAACACACACGTAATTGTCCGTGAGTTCCCGTAATAGTCCGATGGGTATTATTACCCAGTCGCTCCCACTCGACCGTAGAGTTTCTCATGTCCTTTCCCAGCTTTCGTAGCCACCACCATCGCCTTGGTGGTACGTTCCCATTGCACACCAGACAAATCTTCTTTCCCACGGTGACGCTGACCCTGGGCGCCAGGATCCTCACTCGAGGGCACGTTAATGAAGTCTCTTGGTAGGCAAAACCGAAATTGCTGGAATATTCCGTAGAATTCGTTCCCAGCCAACCTGGCCATCTCCCTTGGTGGAAGTAGGTGGCGGTTTCCTCTACCTCTCGCTCCCCCGTCCCATCCGTTGCGATGGGGGCCGTGTCCCCGGAGCACCCGAAAATGATGACGTCCTTGGTGCGGCCTTGGTAGGCCCACCCGCACCCGATCGCCATGAACGCGACGACAATCCTTTCCATCGTATCCCAGGTTTCTGTAACCAACAAAATGATGTAGTCGGGCTCCCGATAGGTGCTGGCCTAAATTAATTGGACGCGCGGGTTCCTGGACCCCGCTCCCTAACAAACACACATACCGGGCAGACCTCAAAATTGTACTCTTAACACCATATACTTTACATTCCTTAAACTATGACCATAATTACCTATCTTAACTTATGTACAGCGCCGCCCTCCGTGGGGCGGCTTTCCGAATCCCTGTGAGGTCTGTCGTGTGCCACACCCTGCGGTGGGGCTGCATTGATCTTTGGCTTTGATCCCCCGCAGCCTGTCGCTGCTGAACGGGGATTGTTGTGTATGTAACCGTTTACCTTTAAGGGAACTATAGAATGTAACCGTTCGCCTTTAAGAGCACTACTTTAGGGTGGCACTATCTATTGGCTCATGTATACTGTAATACCAATAGTGACCACACCAGTATATAAGGGTTGTGATACGTTAACTAGGGCAGAATCGCCCGAGCCTCTGAATAGTAAAGACGTGTTTTATTTTGTTAACAGTGGAGTCTGTGATTATTTATAATACAACCCACAGACTTAACATTGGCGACGAGTCAGGATTCGAACCCTGCGGCAGTTGTTCCACGGCGGCTTCGTCCGAAGACAGGACGTTGAAGAGAGGTTTCAATCCTCACCAGTCTGGAACCGACAGGCAGGAAGCGACAGGCATTAGGACCCTGAAGCCTCCATAACCTCGTGGGTAAGCCGCAGCGTTGGCTGCAAAGACAGGGCGATCGCAATCCCTGATAAGAGCCGCGGTGAAACGCGCGAGCGGGTAAGCCAGAGCCCGGGAGGGAGCGAGCAAGAGCCGCGCGAGCGGGTGAGCCAGAGGCCGGGGGCCGCTTTCAAGTGCGAGGCGCAGCCGGGCCATCGATCGCATCCGCTGATAAGGCCCGCACTCGGCCTGAAAGTCAGCGTCGGGGAACGGGTGATAACCGCCATTGAAGTGGGCGGAGAGCGCCGAGAAGCGCGGGAAAACCGCCATCGAAGTGGGCGGGGAGAGCGAGAAGCGCGGGAAAGCCGCCATTTTTCGCGGGGAAACCGCTGAAGAAGAAGGAAGAAGCGGGAAACCGCCATCTTGGAAATTATTAAGAATTTCAGGAAAGTAATAAGATTTTTCAGAAAGGCTGGTGTGTTCTCAAGAAAAGAGGGAAAATAAGTATAAGTACAGCAATACTTGTGGTGTTCTCAAGAAGAGAGAAGAAAATTAATAATAAGTAAAGTAATACTTGTACTGTACTCGAAAAGAGAAGAAGATGCCTAAGCAAGGAAATATTAATGATTTTAATGCTGAAATAGAAGACAGGGCCACGTATGGGGAACGCATAGGAATATATTGCGTAGCCATATACGACAAGGCAATAACTTTGTTAAATTCGATGGGAGCAAAAACATACGGGCTTTTGAAACATCTAATAGCACCAGTTAAACCAGTGGACCAGACCTTCGAAGAGATCGTAGCAGTGCTGAAGGATCACTTGAACCCCACACCGTTGATACTGGCTGAACGATTTAAATTTTACGCCAGAACCCAGAGGCAAGATGAAAGCAATGCGGAATACTTAGTCGAACTGCGTAAGCTAGCGAAATACTGCCAGCTTGGAGGGAATTTGACAGAGGCGCTGCGGGACAAGTTCGGATGCGGCTTGGCCAAAGAAGGAACGCAGAAGCGACTCCTGGAGGAAAACGACCTCACACTGGACAGGGCTGTCCTCATAGCTTCATCGCACGAAGCCGCAGTGAAAGGAACGGCGGAAATGCAGCTCAAGGCGGCGGCACTCGGGGTGGACCAAATGACTGCAAGCATTTCCAAATGCTACCGTTGTGGAAAGACAACGCACGACCAGAATCAGTGCTGGTTTAAGAATCAAGAGTGCAGGAAATGTGGCAAACTGGGTCACATCGCGAAGGTATGCAGGTCCAGAAAGAAGACCAACAAACAAAGGAAGCCACCACCACAAGAAAAGTACAACAAGGTGCATCAGGTGGCTGAAAAGAGTTCAGACGAACAAAATTCAGACTCAGACCCAAACAGCCAGGAGTTGGATAGTCTGAGAATCCACAATGTGGGTAAAGTAACTGATCTACAGACGATCTGGGTCACACTAAAAATAGCTGGAGTCCAAGTACGAATGGAGCTGGACACGGGATCAGCTGTATCAGTCATCAACCAAAAGGACTACCACCGACTATTCTCTCACATACCCTTAAGAAATACCAAGTTCGTATTACAGACATACACGGGGCATCGCGTATACCCCATGGGGAAAATAAGAGTCAAGGTGAGAGATAGGGGTAAAGTACACCCAAGAATGAATTTGTACGTACTACCTGAGGGAGGACCACCACTTCTAGGACGGGAGTGGATCAAGAAAATAGACATGGAATGGCACTACCGACAAGCAATGACGAGTGAGGACTCGGTGCAGACAAGCAGCTCAGACTCTGAGCCGGAAGACGATAAGTCCAGCTTATGTATGAAAAACAAGGTTAACATTAACTCACAGACTAAGGTTGGAAAATCGATGGCGTGCATAAAGACAGAGAATTCTGAGTCTGTTCAAGCTACAGACATATGCATTACGGAGGAACACCGGGCTCGAACTCAAAGCTATTTCAAAGTACAACAACAATTAGAACAATTAAGTTACCGCCTCGTACAAGAGATGAAAACAATGAAAAAGTTCTATGACACCGAATGGGAGAGTCTGGAAAGACAACAGAACCTACTGGCTCAAGCAGAGAGCGACCATAGAGCCATCGTGACCAATTACCGATCACATCTCCCTGATGATGTTCAGGGGTTAGAATATTTGCATGATCTAGAGATACAGCAGAAGGGCAAATCACGCTGCACTGAGGATTTTGTTCTGCAATTAAATACGGAGCTAGTGCAGGCAAAGTTAAGAGAAGTTGAATCACAGGGTGCTCTTAAGGAGATGCAGAAACAAATCTTGGACATGGAAAAGAGAAACGCTTCTTTACCTGATGAGAATAATGTGGCCATGTTGCAAGAGGAGCTTATAGGGGCGAAACTGAAAGAAGCTAAGCAAAGGATGTTGGAACTTGAAACGCAGAACCAAATCAGCGGTAATCAGCTATGTCAAGCAGAGAAGGAGTGCAAGGGTCTACATGAGAAGGTGCAATATCTCTCAGCCCAAAATAAGGGACTACTCACTCAGTTAAATGAAAGTAAACGGGAAATGGCTGAGATGGACTGCAAGAATAAAGAAGAGTTGATGGCAGTGAGACTTCGAGAGGCAGATAGCATAGCAGCCTTGGCTGAACTCCAACAGGAAATTGCGAAAGAAACAAATGAAGAGGAATCTTCAGGAAGCCAGGATTTTATTCCAGTTCTTCTCTACGACTCCTTACAAGCAGAGTGCGAGAAGTTGAAAAAACAGTATGAACAGGCCCAGACTACAATTCTGGAGGGGGTTAACTCAGCAACCTCCGAAAAGCTAGTTTCGTTGGAAGTATATGAGCAACTAAAGGTTGAACATGAGCAAGAAGTCCAAAGGCTGCAGGAAATTCTTGAGGAGCTCAGGGCCAAGACAGACTCATCGGTAGAAGTTCCATACATAGATGAGGATGTAGAGGTGAAAGACATGGCAGAACTCATAAAAATATGGAAGGAAGCCCAAGACAAATATGAGGCGGCAATTACCGAGGTTGACCGACTTGAAGAACAGTTTCAACTGGGAATGGGCCCTGAACATGAGCTAGAGAGCATCGAGGCGCAACTTCTCCAAGCACTGGAAGCCAAAGTACAAGAGGAAGAGAAGATGAAAGCATTGGAGAAAATGATGGATGAAATGGAGGAGTACGCTGAATTATGTCCAGGGGAACAGGAGAATGGGGAAACAGCTACTTCAGTAGAAGGATTAAATAGCCTAATAACGAAATCCCTGAAGGAAGGGAAAGGATTGAACGCACAAATGAGGCCAGGAGGGAAGGAAGGGCAGACATCCGAGGAAGAGCAGGATGAATATGATTGCTTGAAGAAGGGTTTTGACCTGTTGAGTGACACCGAATGTTATGAGGATGTGGTCTGCCCAAATTGTGATGGGAACTCCCAAAGTGCTGAAATCCTGAGGAAGCACTTAAGGTCTAAGGAACATAGAGAGTTGTTGGCGCTACAGATGGCAGCCGGGAAAAGAGCTCGGAGAGTTTCAAAAAGGCAGAAAAGAAAAAGAAGAAGCAGAAAATAATAACTGTTTAAAATATTATTACTTCTACTACCTCAGTCCGAACACTACAAAAGGTGCTAAATTTGTAAAAAAAATCCAGGGACATTATCAAGACAGCCAGTGGGTTGTATAAGTCCGCACTGCTGGTTCAACAGGACGAAAGTACAAGCTGTTAAAAAAAAAAAAAGGCTATGGAGGATGCTGTCTGGAACGAATTAATACCAGAGACTGAATTTATGAACTGTTCCCACAGAGACTGAACCTGTAAACTGATTCCACTGAGAGTATGTTTGTAAACTGTTATATGACGTTGACTCCATCGAGAGTATATCTGCAAACTGTTTATATGAAGTTGAAGATTGTATGTTTAACGGGATTCTGTAAGTAATAAGCTAGGAAGGGAGGAGTGTTGTGTATGTAACCGTTTACCTTTAAGGGAACTATAGAATGTAACCGTTCGCCTTTAAGAGCACTACTTTAGGGTGGCACTATCTATTGGCTCATGTATACTGTAATACCGATAGTGACCACACCAGTATATAAGGGTTGTGATACGTTAACTAGGGCAGAATCGCCCGAGCCTCTGAATAGTAAAGACGTGTTTTATTTTGTTAACAGTGGAGTCTGTGATTATTTATAATACAACCCACAGACTTAACAGGGATCATGTCTTCCTGGGGCTGCTTTAAACCGTGGTTGGGGAGGATGGGGAGAATCTGGCCAAAATTTTCTGGGCTGGGGCGCTCGAGCCGACCTACGAGGGGCTGCTTTGGGTTGGGCTCCCGGGGCCGATGGACCTGGGGTCGTGACTGTTACCGTTACAGCCTGTGGTTCCTCCACAGCTGCCGGCTCCAGCTCCCCTCCCTCAGGCTCCGCCCCCCCGGGGTCGGGATCTGTGGCTTCCGACTCCACCTCACCTGTCCCTACAGGTAACGAGTCTCCACCCCCACTCCCTACCTCCCCCAAGCTTGAGTCGAGGGCAGGACTGCCGTCCTCTGACTCTTCCTCCTCCGTGATTGGGTCTAAAGCGAGGTTGAGCTGTTCGGGCTCTCCCCTGCCTAAATCCCATTCAAAAGATGAGACCTCCCACTCCAATGGGATGGCCTCTCCCTTCACGCAGGCTACTGCTCCAGCCTGTGTGGTCTCTGACTCTGTTACAGGCTGAGGATCTTTGTTCTCAGACCTGGTCCCCTTTGGTGGCCCTTGTGTACCCGGTTTAAACAGTTTACACTGGTTGATGTGAAACCATTTGGTACGTCGGGGCATCTTCACTGCATAAACCATGGGGCTGGCTTTGTCTACAATGCTGTATGGCCCCATGTACAGTGGTTCAAAACTCCCTACCCTGGCGTAGTTTCGGACCATGACCTGGTCCCCGACTACCCACTCTTGTTGTTTCCGAGGTTCCAACAACAGTTTATTTCCCTGGTGCTGTCTTCCCATGTTCCCAGCCGCCTGCCCATAAATCTGTCTCAGGCGCTCCAAGAGGGTTTGGGCGAATTTGTCCCGTTTCACCTCTCGGAGCTGGCCCTCAGTGAGCACCGGGGCTAGCACATGGGTGGGTGTTCGCATGATCCTTCCAGTCATTAACTCGTGCGGGGAATACCCCGTGCTTTTGGACTGGCTGGCTCGGATCCCCATGAGGACTAAAGGCAGGACCTCCGCCCATTTCTGGGGCGAGCCCATTGTCTCTTTCCTCAGCTTTTCCTTGAGGGTCCGATTCATACGCTCAACAATCCCGGATGACTGGGGATTGTATGCTACGTGCCACTTTCCCTCAATGCCCAAGAGCATGAGGGCGTTCTGCATTACTTGACCGGTGAACTGACTCCCTTGGTCGGACTCTACAAAACGGGGGAGTCCCCACCGTGAGAACACTTCCCGAATCAAGATCTTAGCAGTACCCAGTGCCGTAGCTGTTCTGCACGGGAACGCTTCTACCCATTTGGTGAACACATCTACCAGGACAAGGCAGTACTTATAGCCTCCCTGGGCGGCGGGCAGGGGCCCTATGTAGTCGACCTGAATCGACTGCCATGGTCCCTCTACCCTCCTGATGTGCCCCATGGGCACCTTCCTTTTGTGGGGGTCTGGGTTGTTAGCAGCACACACAAGACAGCTTGCGCAGAACTCGCGGACATCGTCCCGAAGTCCCGGCCACCATCCCGCCTGCTCCACCCGTTGCCAGGTGACCTCAGGTCCGGGGTGTCCCGCTCCTGGACCCTCGTGGGCCAATTGCAGGAATTCCCTTCGGTGCTGCTGCGGCACAACCCACTGCTCCTCTCGGAACAGCATACCTTCTTTGACTGTGAGGGCTGCCGTACTGTACGGACCTTCTACCTGTTTGCCCTCTGTGAGGGCTTTTAGGACTGCTTTTAGGGCGGGATCCAGGGTTTGGACGGTCTTTAGGTCTGGGGGCGGTGTCACCCCTG
This sequence comes from Somniosus microcephalus, assembly GCF_052327205.1. Classification (NCBI taxonomy): domain Eukaryota; kingdom Metazoa; phylum Chordata; class Chondrichthyes; order Squaliformes; family Somniosidae; genus Somniosus; species Somniosus microcephalus. The sequence continues at coordinate 36,061,043 of NW_028225182.1, forward strand.
TGTTCCCGGGAATTCCCTCCCTGCCTTGGATCGCCGCCACGGGTCCGGGTTCGTATCGGTCCCAGAGAATGCCGTTGCGGGCACCCTCCCTGGCTAGCGCATCCGCTTGCTGGTTGCCCTGACTGCGGGGTTCTGTAGTGGAGTGAGCCTTCACCTTATGGATGAACACCTCTCCTTTCTCCCCCACAGCTGCTAGGATCTTCTCCAGCAAGGGCTTAACTGTTAAAGGCCGCCCGTCCGCGGAGGTGTACCCGCGTCGGGACCAGATGGCGAGGTACTCTGTACACGAATTGCACGTGAACATGCTGTCTGAGCAAATCGTGTATGGGGTTGGGAAAATCTCGGGGTGGGTAACCACGTACGCCACCGCGGACAGTTCAGCCTGCTGCGCGCTCATAGTGCTGGGGAGCTTAATTGCCAGGGCAATGTTTGCCGCAGGGTCATAAACTCCACACCCTGTGAGTCGCTTGCCGTCAGCTACAGTGCTAGAACCGTCTATGTAGATCTCGCGGCCCGTGGGATGTATCCCGGCCCGTAAACCTATGTTAACTTCCCATACCCCTTCTACGGAACATTGATGGGCTGTCCCGGGATATGCCATATTGGCTGCGAGCCTTGGCGCGCAGAGGCCTTTAACTTTGAGATCCATCTGGGAAAGGAGGAGGGTCCAGCGCGCAATCCGAGCGCTGCTTACGGTCCCATCCTTAATCCTCCCGTCCAGAAGCATCTTCGTGGGGGTGTGATGGGTGAGGAGCGTAATGGGAGAGGTCCCTGTGAAGATCACTGATCTGTTCACAGCCCAATGCGTGGCCAGGAGATGCCGTTCGCAATTGGAGAAACTCCTCTCCACATCCGTGAGCACCCTGGAGGAATAAACTACTGGTCTTAGCTTGCCGTGCCGCTCTTGGAGCAGCACTGCGCTCAGGCTGTCCCCACTAGCGGCTACCTCCAGAAAGAACTCCTCTCCCCCATCTATGGCCCCTAGGGCTGGCGCGGTCTGCAGATCTCTTTTCAACTTCTCGAATGCTGCCTGGCACCCCTCGTCCCAAGACCACTCGACTCCCTTGTGTAAGAGTCGAAGTAGCGGGGCCGCTGTGGCAGCATAGCCCTCGATGAAATCTCTGCAGTACCCGGTCAATCCCAAAAAGGACCTTACACCCTTTACTGTGTTGGGAATCGGCAGATCTTGTATAGATTCCCGTCTGGCCTTATCTATGGCTCTTTCCCCAGCGCGGATGGCCAGACCCAGGAATTTAACTTCCTGCTGGCCGATCTGGGCTTTCTTTGGGTTTACTTTGAAACCCTTCCTTTCTAACAGTTCCAACAATTCGGCTAACAGTGGGCCGTGCTGCTCCCTTGTATCTGTGAACAGGAGTAAGTCGTCCACATACTGCACTATCTGGTTGGGCTGGCTGAACTCTTTCAAACTCCCCGCCATGCACTGATGGAAAATGCTGGGGCTGTTGTGAAAACCCTGTGGTAAGCAGTTCCAAGTGTACTGTTGCCCTTTGAAAGTAAAGGCAAACTTGTACTGGTCCTCCCGCCGCAGCGGAATGGACCAAAAACCGTTCGAGATGTCCAGCACCGTGAATGTGGTCGCCGATGCTGGAATACTCCCGATTAAGTCTGCAACTGCTGCTACCGTGGGCGCGCAGGCTGGGATATTACTATTGAGGACTCTATAGTCCACCGTGGCTCTCCACGAATTGTCCGGTTTCTTTACCGGCCATAATGGGGAGTTCACGTGGGTGGCTATCGTCCTCAACACGCCCTGCTGTACCAATGAAGATATTGCTGTCTCCATGTCGGGTTCTGCCTCCTTGGGGAAATTATACTGCTTTTGGGGTCGGATCATGGGGTCCCCGTCTACGCTGACTTCGAACCCAGTGACTCTCCCGCAGTCGTGCTTGTGGGTGGCGAACGCGGTCAGATTTTCTGACACACGCGCCTGCAAGTCCGTTGGGACGTTTGTTATCATGAGCTCGAGATCGTAACCTCCTGACGGCTTCATAGTGCACAGGGCCCCCTTTTCTTCCTTCCCCGGGATTACGACTACCTTACCTAAACCGCCCTCGGCTCCCCAGAGACAGTGATTTCTTAGGTCCACGAGGATCCCGTGTTCCACAAGAAATCAGCCCCGAGGATGCCTTTCCCCCCCCCCTCTTTCCACTTCAATAGGATGCACGTCCATGTGGTGTGGAGCGCTCCCAACTGAATGGAGAGCGGGTGGGAGTGCGCGCCAGCCTGTGCTCTACCTGTGAAACCCGCTACTAAATATGGAGCCTGGGCGGACAGAGGTGAGGCAAAAGGTTTGTCCGTGTGGATCACGGTACACGAAGCTCCCGTATCCAACAGGTAACTACCCCTTTGTTTCTCCACCTCCATCTCCACCACAGGTCTTCTCCAAGCGTCATAGCGGAGCGGACACAAGTAGATGGGCTGCGCGGGCGTCAGTCATTTAGGTGTTTCGGCTGGGGTCTCGGGGGCGATAGGGCTGTTAGCAACCGCTACCTTCCCCTGCCAGGTCATCAGAGACCGCATAGTCTCCAAGACTGACTCGATCGCAGCGGGGTCCATAACCGCACCACCCCCTTTATTCGGGGCAGAGGCTACGGTTGGGTTCTGGACTGGTGTTGGGGCAGCGGCCTGCACTTGTGGTTGTGCTGGCGTTGGGTAAACTCTCGGGCCGTTGGCGACTCGGGCTTGGGCTTGATCTTGGGCTGCGGCGAACGCTCTCTCCCTCTTATCCTTCCAAGGATTCCTACAGTCCTTGCGCCAATGACCCTCCTTCCCACACCCGTAACAACTGCTATTTGCTTGGGGATGGCGATTTCCCTCCTGACGCCATTCCTTTTTAGCAGAGGCTGCGGGTCTCACCTCATGCACCTTTCCTTTCACAACAGGCGTTTTCTTGCCCTTGTTGTTTCTATAACTGATCGTGAGCTGATCTAGTACTACTTCCTCCGTGGAGCGGGCGTTAGTGGGGTCAAACCATGCTTTGGCCTGTTCCTTCACTACTGGCAGGCAACCTGCTACCAGGCACCGAAGCCAGTGAGCCCTTTGTTCGCCATCCAGCCCGGCCCGGGCCGGCCCGCCCGGGCAGCTGCGCCGATACACTGGCCACAACCTGTCGGCGAAAACCCGTGGGGGTTCTCCCTCTAGCTGCACTGTCTTTTCTAAACGGAGGAACGGAGTTCCGTCCCCCTCTCCCATGATCTCCAGAATCTCATCCCGTAGCAACTCATAGTCCCTGTGCCCTCTCTTGCTCTCGTCAGGGAGACACTGGAGGAGCGAACTGTCCAGGGAGAACAGCAGCATTTTAGACTGTTCAACCCCGTCGCAGTCATTGACTGCTGCGGTCTGCTCCACGTCCCTGAAATGCACGGAGGGATCTCCTGACTCGGAGAGTTTTGGGATGTGACTTATCATCTCTCTTAGCTGTCGTGCGCTATGAGGCATTATGATCTGACTCTCAAGGGGTCCGTCATCGCCATTTTCTTCATTTGGACCGATCCTCCGGTGTCTCGTTGGACACATTGGCGCCGACCCCGACTCTACTGTCTGGGGTTGCTCTACCTCAGGGCTCTCTTCCTCTACCGTCTCCGTCTCCTGTCCCGGAGTCCAAGACTCCTCATAGGCAGGAGGCGCAGAAGGTTCGGGGGTTGGTACCCCAACTGCCTCTTGTGGAATCGGTCTTTTGGATTCCTTGGCTAGCAACAGCTGACTCGCTGGTGGATTTATGAGACACACCAACCCGTTTGCCTTCGCTAGGGCCTTTCTCAGGTCCTCTAGCTCCCGGCGGCAAGTGCTGTGGTCGGTGTTCTCAGATCTATCCTCCATGGCCATCTTATATGCTGCCCTGGCTCCCAGGAGCTTTTCCTCTTGGGCATCTACTTGTTTGGCTAGACGGGAACACCTCTCTCTCATTCTACCTTCACTGGCCTTGGCCTCAACGACCTGACATTTTAAATATTCTACCCGGGTTTCGTGGCAGCGAATTACAAAGCGGCGTTCCTGGTTCAGCGCGTCAAGCGATTCAATCAGTTTTTGACCTCCCGCAACCTTTTCCTCTACGCCTTTCAGCAAGCCGTTGATCTGGACTGTCTGTGCTGCAACTACCTGGTCCAAAAGCTGGACTTGCTTCTTGTAGCACATCAGCCAGACCGCCTTTTCTACAGATTTCTTATGCTCTCTACCCGCTGTCCACTTGATGGCTGCGTCTAGCGGGCGCCTATCCCTTAGTAGATCAGATATCCATTGTTTTGTGAGGTTGACTTTTCCGAAAACATAATCTGCTATTCTTTCATCCATCACATTTCGTTTATTCAGATCTTGATCTAACACACTACTTTCCTGCTGCCAAGGTCCTGCCGCGGTCGCCATTTCTGTAGGGGGTTTTTCCTCTCTCTTGCCCGTTCTGGCCTCCTGCCAGGCTTCGTGCAAGAATTACCCTTGAGTGGTTCGACCCATTCCCCCTACGGTTCTAGACCTTGGACTTAGATGCAGAGAACAGTAGTGCAGAGAAAAGAACTCAATAGACCAGGCTGAATAGCACGAAATGGATGCTTTTATTTTTAAACAGTTTGAAGCATTACAAAATACATGTCATAGGCACAGATTAAAGTAACTACAATCATGCACAAATTTATGAACTTGACTCTATGGAAATGGGGAACACACGGCACATCGTAAAAGGGGAAACACATTACGATTTCCCTTAACTCCCTCCCCTATACCTAAACTAAGTTTCGACCTGGGGAACCTGGGATCATGCTCACCACTCTCGAAATCGCGAGAAAGGGGGTTCGCAGCCTTTTTGGCACCGCTTTCCGTCGTCACGTGGATTTGGAAACTTCTGGCGCAGTCGATATTCTCTCTCTCTCGAAGCGGTGGGGTAGACACAGCCTCGATGAGCGCTCGTTAAGGTTGAGATCCACTAAGTCGATTTGGGTTCATGGAGCAGACCCAGATGCAGGTTATGCACATGGGAGAATCTTGTGGCATCGATCGCCGGTTCTCCAGAGGGTTTCATCTCCGTCGGCCTGGGTCGTCGATGATCTCCCGACCCCAGTACCCGGGCCACCCTTGTCGTCTTCTCGTCGTGGCCAAGCCTTGTTTGGCTGAACACTGGCCACGTTGTCCTTTTTCCGAAACCGTCCGTCTTTAAAAAGACGAAAACGTTTTCATCGATTCTGCATCTGCCGAAGTGGAAGAGGCGCCGATCCTGGCCCCGTCCGAAGAAGTTGAAGTCGTCCAAGAAGAAGAAGCAGCCGCCGTCCAGTCAAGTGAAGTTGTTCAAGTAACCCGAAGTCCGAAGTCTTTCAGATGGACTTTCAATCCATAGTTATACTCTTTTGGGACAGTCTTATCTCCCGCCAAATCATAGTCCTGTCTTTGTATTAATTTTGGCGGGCAGAAATCTCTGCAGGGGCGCTTTGTCTTGTAACGGAGCCGGTGATAACTTAAACTGGCCTTCCTGGCCGATAATGCCTGTTAATGTCCTTTGCATTGTCACCGCGGCTCGGTTCGCATATTGATCGGTCCGGACATTTTCCTTGATGGCTGCTAAACGGTTTTTCCTTTGTACGATAAATGGGTATAAGTGTTTTTACATTGTCCGCCCATATCTTGATGGGCCCCATCCTGTACTTATAATCCATTGAATATGTATGCTGTTGCTCTGAGTTTCGGTTCCCAGATACTGGCTTTCGTGGGCTCACTGTCTTCAATGCACAAGCCTGTCTGGCTTGCAGTAACAGAAATAAAATGGTTCATAAACTGATCACGGGGCCTGGCGGCCATTTTGTATGCCCTTTTTATCAAAGGTTTTTCTGTGCAAGCTTACTTTGGTCAATAAACAGTCTTATTTTATCCAGTTTTCTTGCGTGATTTTTGCTGAAAATTGCGAATCTTACAAGGTTTGTGGGGCTCTTGTGGATTGAGGTTAGTGGGACTGATTATTGAGCCCCATGAAATTGCAACGTTCCTGGAAATTTTAATGCTGGGATTAGTTTATTACTAGAAGTGGAGGTTGTTTAGTCCTCTATAACTGACTGGGATAATGAGTCTAAATGGGGTAGATGTCCATATTCTAAAAATGATAGCAGCACTAGAGAGGGTGCAAAACATTTATTAGGCTGATGCCAGAACTGAGATTCGACTTATTAGGAAAGATTGACCTGTTTGGGTTGCCTTCTCTAGGAAAGAGAAGGCTGAGGGTGTTTAAAATTATGACTGGGTGTGATGGGTTAGATATCGATGTTTCCACTTGGGGGCAAGACCAGAACTCGGGGCCTGTAACTACAAGGTAGTAACTAACTAATGACTCCAATGGTGAATTCAGGAGAAACTTCTTTGCCCAGAGAGTGGTGAGAATGTGGATCTCGCTATCACGGAGTGGTTGAGGCGAATGGTGTAGCTGCATTTAAGGGGGAGCTCTAAGCATGAGGGAGGAAGGATATGCTGTTTGGGTGAGATGAAGGGTGGGAGGAGGCTCGTGTGGAGCATGGACTAGTTGGACTGAATAGCCTGTTTCTGTGCTGTCGATGGCTTGTTAACCTGCAGGATTAGTGACCTGAGGAATTGCATCTCTGAAGGCCCCTTAAATGGCTTTCGGTCTTGGCCGTGGCTCAGTGGACAGCGCTCTAGCCTGAGTCGGAAGGTCGTAGGTTCAAATCCCACTATAGAAAGCTTGAGTACAAAAGCCAGGCTGACACTCCCAGTGCTGTACTGTCGGAGGTGCCATCTTTCGGATGAGAAGTTAAACCGAGGCCACTTCTGCCCCCTCGGGTGGATGTAAAAGATCCTGTGGCACTTTTTGGAAGAAGAGCAGGGGAGTTCTTCCCTCTGACCAATTGTTATCCATCAGCCAACATCATAAGATGATCTGGCCATTATCGCATTGCTGTTTGTAGGCTCTTGATGGGCTGCCATGTTTCTGACAACAGTGACTACATTTCAGAAGTAATTCATTGGTTATGAAGTGCATTTTTTAATTTGTTCATGGGATGTGGCTGTCACTGCCAAGACCTGCATTTATTGCCCATGCCTAGTTAGGCTTGAAGGTGGTGGTGGTGGTGAGCTGCTTTCTAGTCCAGCTGCAGTTGGGCAGGGAGTTGTAGGATTTTGACCCAGCGACTATATGAAGGGACGGCGATATATTTCCAAGTCAGGATGGTGTGTGACTTGGAGGGGAACTTGGAGGTGCTGGTGTTCCCATGCGCCTGCTGCCCTTGTCCTTCTAGCTGGTAGAGGCCATGGATTTGGGAGATGCTGCCGAAGAAGCCTTGGTGAGTTGCTGCAGTGCACCTTGTAGATGGTACACACTGCAGCCAGTGTGCGCCGGTGGTGGAGGGAGTGAATGTTTAAGGTGTTGGTGGGACATCCTGAACGTGGTATGGTGCTGTATAAATAAAAGATTGTTCTTTCTAAACATCTCTGACGTGAGTGTGGGACCTACAATAAAAAATAATTATGTCTAACCAACATACTAGGTCCCCAAGTGGGATTGAGTTGCCGTACTGGATCTCCAACATCAGGTGGGGCTAGAATCCACACAAACTTAACGAGCACACTTTTGTATCTCTCGTGGCCGACCCTGGTCAGTGAATGCTGGCTGAAATACGCAGTAGGACTGTTGTCAATACTTAACCACTTACATTTATGTCGCCCCTTCAACGTACTAAAATGTCCCAGAAGCGCTTTCAATTAAAATTTGACACCAAGCCACATAAGGAGATATTAGGGCAGATAACCAAAAGCTTGGTCAAAGAGGGAGGTATTAAGGAGCATGGAGCGCTGGAGAGGTTTAGGGAGGGAATTCCAGAGCTTGGGGCCCAGGCAGCTGAAGACAAGGCCGCCAACGGTGGAGCGATTGAAATCTGGGATCCTCCAGAGGGCAGAATTGGAGAAGTGCAGATATCTCGGAGACGGGGGTGTTGTAGGGCTGGAGGCCTCAGGATGTCCCAAAGCGCTTTACAGCTAATGAAGTACTTTTGAAATGGAGTCACTGTCGCAATGTGGGAAACGCAGCAGCCAATTTGCAAGCTTCCAAAAACAGCAATGTGAAAATGACCAGATAATCTGTATTTAGTGATGTTGATTGAGGGATAAATATTGTCCCCAGGACACTGGGGAGAACTCCTCCTGCTCTTCTTCCAATAGCAGCCGTAGGATCTTTTACATTCACCTAAGAGGGCAGATGGGACCTCGGTTTAACGTTTCACCCAAAAGATGGCACCTCTGACAGTGCAGCACTCCCTCAGCATTGCACTGGGAGTGTCAGCCTGGATTATGGGCTCAAGTCTCTGGAGTGGGACTTGAACCCTCGACCTTCTGACTCAGAGGCAAGTGTGCTACCGGCTGACACCTTTAAGATGATCTACTGTTGGGGCAGGTTTCCGGTTTATTGATAACATCTGCAATTATATGGTTCCTTACCACGTTAAAATGCCTCACAACACTTCAGGCAGTGAATTACATTTGAAGATCAGAGACTCTTCTGCCTGCGATGGGGGTAGAAACTTTTGAGCACGTGCGGTGGGAGCGGTTTTCTGTCGGACCGCCAATCAGATGAGTTTGTTGGCTCAGGTGTCTCTGAACCCCCGAGGTTCGCAGCGCAGCGGGAGGCCGTTCAGCCCATCAAATCAGTGCCAGCTCTCTCTCTCCGATGCAGCAATCCAAACCTGCCTCTCCGAGACTTCCAGTGCAGGGGTCGTAGTCATGTCCTCGACTCAGCGGCTGAGCGTTCCGGCTCACGATGGTCAGGCAGTTCCCACTTCAGCCCTGTCTTTTTTGTTGGCATTTCATCACAAAGACTACGCAAAAAGTGTCAGGCAGATTGCTGGGAGGACTGTGCCAAGGCCCCATTGCCATGGGAACAAGCTGGCTTGGTTAGGCAGTGTAGGCCACACCTGTCCAAAATGGTAAATCAGCCGTCACTGTCCAAAACTAATCCCACTGATCTACTCTCTTCCCATAGCCCTGTATCAATGCCAAACTAACCCCACTGCCCCGCTCTCTCTCCATAGCCCTGTATCAATCCCAAACTAATCCCACTCGCCCGCTCTACCCGAATAGCCCTGTATCAATCTCCAAACTAATCCCACTGCCCCGCTCTCTCCCCATAGCCCTGTATCAATCCCAAACTAACCTGACTGCCCCACATGGTCCCCATAGCCCTGTATCAATCCCAAACCAATCCCACTGCCCCGCTCTCTCTCCACAGCCCTGTATCAATCCCAAACTAATTCCACTGCCCCACTCTCTCCCCATAGCCCTGTATCAATCCCAAACTAATTCCACTGCCCCACTCTCTCCCCAAAGCCCTGGATCAATCCCAAACTAATCCCACTGCCCCGCTCTCTCCCCATAGCCCTGTATCAATCCAAAACTAATCCCACTACCCCGCTCTCTCCATAACCCTGTATCGATCCCAAACTAATCCCACTGCCCCGCTCTCTCCCCATAGCCCTGTATCAATCCTAAACTAATCCCACTGCCCTGCTCTCTCCATAACCCTGTATCGTCCCCAAACTCACCCTTGCCTCTGACTTAGACGGTTGTGGATTTAAGTCCCACTCCAGAGACTCGAGCATAATAATCTAGGCTGACACCCCAGGGCAGGACTGAGGGAGTGCTGCACTGTCGGAGGTGCCGTCTTTCGGCTGCAATGCTAAACTGAGGCCCCGTCTTCCCTCTCAGATGGACGTAATAGATCCCATGGCCACTATTTCGTAGAAGAGCAGGGGAGTTATCCCCAGGTGTCCTGGCAAATATTTATCCCTCAATCAACATCACTAAAAACAGATGATCTGGTCATTATCCCGTTGCTGTTTGTGGGAGCTTGCTGTGCGCAAATTGCTGCTTTCTTTCCGACATTACAATAGTGACTGCGCTCCAAAAAGTACCTCATTGGCTGTAAAGCGCTTTGGGATGTCCTGAGGTTGTGAAAGGCGCTATATAAATACAAGTCTTTATTTCTTTCTTTTACAGGCGACTTTGGGCCGATGGTTCCCAAAGCTCTCCACCCAATGGGGGCACTTTGGTTTGGTTTTTGGTTGATGACATCGCCCAGTGTCTTCCTATTGATGGTTTTGGAGAAGGTCAACCCAATCTCTGCCTCTTTCTTTATCATAGGCAACGGCCTATTAAAAGTCAACCACGTGCTCCCTTTTTAAAGGGTCGCAAACGATAAGGTCTGTAAATTAACATAAATTTGAAAGGAAACTTAAATCAAATTAAAATTTGGTTGCCGGGGTTGGTGATGCACTCCATTCTCCGCGGCGCCCACCGGTCGCGGAAGGCCTCAAGCCTGCCAGTGGATACCGCGTACTCCATATCCAGGGCCACCCGGGCGCGAACGTGGCCGCGGAAGAGAGGCAGGCAATCGGGCAGCTCTTTCCCACCCTCTTTCCAGTTGCCTGTTGACACAGCCGAGGCGAAAACTCCCTTTCGTCTTCTGTGTCACCGCGAGATCACCGGGACAAGCTCTGGTTCAACCTGGATGCGTTCCGCTTCTTTGAGGATGCCAGGGACCTGGTAAGAGTTGGCCAGATGTTGGAAGGTAAGACGGTGAGCGTTGACGCTGAGTAACTCCTGGATGTGTCTCCTGCAGATCTTCATCAGTTGCCACCTGAGAGTAGCTGCAGCAGATCAAAGGACGGATTCGGTCAACAAAGCCTGTTCCTTCCAGAAGCCAGCCAACCGGTGAGAGGAATCTACCCCCGAATGGTGGACCTCTTTCTTTTTGGCGTATGGATGCATTCTGACTGATGGCTTGCTTCCTTGTTTAGATGGTCCCTGGTGAACGAGTTGGGCCTGTCCCTGGTGGAAGGATCCAATGAGGTTTGTGCCTGTTGTGATGGGGGCAACTGCAGGGGTGAGAGATTGCGATCTGGAGGAAGACCACACTCCAGGTGCAGGAGGGAGGTCCCATCTGAGCTTGGAATGTTGTGTTGGGTGTTGAGGGTGAAGAAGGATGTTTTGTAACTGGATGGAACTAATTGTTGCAGAGTCTGAGCCTGTGTGGGAGAGTGAGGCCTCACTTGGACCTCTGATCGTTCTGGATGTAGATCTGGACCTGGTTCATTCGGTGGATAGTGAAGCTGTTGGGACTCGTGAGGATGTTCCGAGTTCTTATCGAGGTGAGTGTTGATTGTATGAAAACCCAATTCCAGTCCTGTGACTCCTGACTCCATATTGGCTTCTCGTTCTCGGCAGGTGATGTGTGTTCTGAGCTACTTCTGGTCGTGGCTGTGACGTTGGCAGCTGGGGTCCTGATCTCCACCTCTCTGGTGGCCTTCCTACTGTCCAGGAAACACAACTGAATCCTCTCCCTCAATTGAGCTGCTTTATTTGTCAAAAAATGCTTCAATAAAATTGAAATGTGACTTGGTTGAGTTACAGTCTTTGGTGTTGAACTGGTTTTTAAATACACTGTCATGGTGGTTTGAACTAAGTTGTCTAAATGACACTAGACCAGTTTTGGAGGCCTATATTTAACTGACAATTTCACCACACACCGCTCAGTTTTGGGTAGTTGAAAGTAGGCATTTGCACCTGGAATAAGATTGTGGCCTTAATAGGATGGCAACTGGAATCATACAGCACAGAAAGAGGCCATTCGGCCCATCATGCCTGTGCTAGCTCTTTGAAAGAGCTCTCCAATTAGTCCCACTACCCCCGGCTCTTCCCCATATCCCTGCCATTTTCACCTCTTTGTATTTATCCAATTCCCATTTTTGAAAGACACTATTGAATCTGCTTCCACCGCCCTTTCAGGGAGCGTGTTCCAGATCACAACTTCTTCTTTATATTAGAAGTCTCCTCACCTCTGGCTCTCTTGTCAATGACGTTATTTACTAACCCTTCTGTCAGTGGAAACCGTTTCTCCTTATTTACTTTAATCAAAACCCTTACCATTTTGAACCCCTCCCTTGACCTTCTCTGCTCTAAGGAGAACAATCCCAGCTTCTCTGCAGTAATATTGTGACCTTTGTAAAGGGATGAAAGCGATGGGGAGTTTCTGCCATCTTTCTAGAGCGAGTAGATGGGGTTACAGACACCCAGCTAGGAGTCCGCTGTGAGAATGTTCCAGTCCCACATCGGGGTCAAGAGACTAGACCAAAGCAGCATCTCCTTAATTGGCCATCTTGCTCCATGTCCACTGGCGGTAGGTGTGTCTTGGCCTGGTACTGTCACACTGCTGGCTCTGTTCCACATTTAACATCCCTTAAAGGTTAGTTACAATTGCCTTTTTGAATATAGTGATGTAACCTACCACCCACCATCACACATGGGTGGGTAGTGGAATCAAACAGTGCTGAGAGGATTGGTAAAGGATCAATGATCTTTTTCATTGCACTCTGGCCTCTGGTGCATTTCCCCCACCCGCCCAAAGTCCTTCGCCCACCCCACCTCCCATCACCCCCTGTTGGTGGCCGTGCCTTCAGACATCTGGCACCTCAGCTCAGACATTCTCTCCCTAAAACCCTCAACCTCTCCTCCTAATACATTGCTTCAAACCTACATCAGTGTCCAGGCATTTACCTGTCCTAATGTCTCCTCCTTTGACTGTCAGGTTTTTGTCTGATTTACATGAGTTGAATGCTTTGCTTAGTTGAACATTGGGCGGTGTAACAAGGCACCACTGCAACAAGATGGTGAGGATAAAGGGGCAGGAATATAAGATGGCCATTAACAGATCAAATTAAGAATTTAGAAGGACATTCTTCACACAGAATGTGGAACATGGAGTGGTTGAAGCAGAGACATTTGGAGTTGAGATACAGCTCGACCATGATCGAATTGAATGGCAGAACAGGCTCGAGGGCCTGAATGGACTCCTCCTGTTCATTTGTAAGGGAGGCTGGTAGCATAGATGAGGGAGGATGAAATAGAGGGCTCTGTGGGGTGGGGAGTTAGATAGAAAGCAAAGCACACTCTACACTGTCCCATCAGCACTCCCAGGGCAGCAAGAGTACGGGTTAGATACAGAGTAAAGCTCCGTCTACACTGTCTCATCAATCACTCCCAGCGCAGGTACAGCATAAGTTAGATACTGTTGTGTCCCCTTGTGTTTTTATTACTATGTAATACAGACACTTTTAACTCCTTTTTAGTTTACAGCTTTTACTCAGTGCTTTCATGATGTTGCTGCCGCATGGTGCGGAGTGATACAAGATGTCCGACCTTGCACTGTGCACTGCCTGACACAGTGTGCCACATAGCAGTATAAATGCACTAACCAAAGTAGTTCCATATAACAATGTAACAAGTAGTTCCATTGAATAATGTGATAATATAACGATGTAACAGATACAGGTTACAGCATGAGTTAGATACAGAGTAAAGCTCCCTCTACACTGTCCCATCAAGCACTCCCAGTGCAGCTACAGCGCGGGTTAGATACAGAATAAAGCTCCCTTTACAATGTCACGTCAAAATCTCCCAGGGCAGGTACAGCACGGGTTAGATATAGAGTAACGCTCCCTCTACACTGTCACTTCAAACAGTCCCAGGACACGCACAGCATGGGTTAGATACAGAGTGAAGCTCCCTCTACACTGTCCCATCAAATACTCCCAGGACAGGTACAGCACGGGTCAGATACAGAGTAAAGCTCCCTTTAAACTGTCCCATCAAACACTCCCAGGGCAGGTACAGCATAGGTTAGATACAGAGTAAAGCTCCCTTTAGACTGTCACATCAAACTCTCCCATGGCAGATACAGCATGAGTTAGATACAGAGTAAAGCTCCCTCTACACTACCCCATCAAACACTCCCAAGGCAGGTACAGCACGGGTTAGACACAGAGTAAAGCTCTCTTTACAATGTCCCATCAAACACTCCCAGGGCAGGTACAGCACGGGTTAGATGGAGAGTAAAGCTCCCTCTACACTGTCGCATCAAACACTCCCAGGGCAGGTAGAGCACGGGTTAGATACACAGTAAAGCTCCCTGTGCTCTGCGCAAAAAAGGTCCCAAATCCCAACCTCAGAGGATCAGACCCTATTAACCACCTCCCTCAGATTTCATGTTCCCACAGCTCGGCCATTTGTGGATCCTCCCCTTCCTTCACTCCACCATTGGCACCTTGGGATGTTTTTCTGCATTAAAGGTGCGATATGATGACAAGTTGGTGTTGTTGTTCCAGTGTGACAGTCTCCATTTACCATCACACTCTTTATCCGACTGTATGAAACAGGACAATTGCAATTAGAGTGACTTTGCCTCTATTTGGGGGTTTTAATTGGATAGACTGTTTCCCCCTCGTGATGTCCTTTTAGTTATCAGCAGGGACGGGGGAGCTTGTCCTGTTTTGCAGACTACGAGTTAGGGGCAGTGGGTGAAGCTCAGGCTCACACTGATCATCTATAAGGGGTCCTCCCCACAAGGGACAGGACACCACTAACAAGAACAAAGAGTCTGTCTGAACTAATGTCCCACAGTACATATCAACTGATTAAGGTCCAACTTTCCGATCCGGTTCAATGAGGCAATGATCCCGTCCGGATCCAGCCACTTGTAGAAGCTTCTGGAAAACCCATTGGACTCCGAGTGTTTGCACGCCAGGCTCCCTGGAGAGGGAGCGGGCAATGCCCACCGGTACACTCGAGGCCTCCCGCAACCGATGGGCACCGCAGGGAATGGAGAGTCTTATCGACACGAGTAACATAATTATGATTTACTTTTATGAGTTTCCTGTTGTTTTGTCGAAAGAACATTCTGTGTTTGAGTTCCTTTGTTAGTTGTGCCAACTTAAAGAGGGAGGCCAGGTATAAATTCGTTCCTCTGTTGATGACACCGGGACAACCCATGTCATTTTATGGCTCAATTAAAGAAATCCACATAAGACATAGGAACATCGGAACAGGAGGAGGCCATTCAGCCCCTCGAGCCTGTCGCCTCATTCGATGAGATCATGGCTGATCTGGGACCTAACTCCACATACCCGCCTTTGGCCCATATCCCTTAATACCTTTGGTTATCAAAAATCTATCAATCTCAGATCTAAAATTAACAATTGACCCAGCAACAACTGCCGTTAGCGGAAGAGAGTTCCAAACCTCTCCCACCCTTTGTGTGTAGAAATGTTTCCTAACTTCACTTCTGAAAGATCTGGCTCTAATTTTTAGGCTATGTCCCCTTGTCCTGAACTCCCAACCAGCGGAATTAGTTTGTCTCTGTGTACCCTATCGGTTCCCCTTAATATCTGGAAAACTTCAATCAAATCACCCCTTAACTTTCTAAATTCCGAGCTTCTCACCATTGGGAAAGTACGCTGATCTATCCTTTTTAGATCCAAAGTGGATGACTACTGTATTAATGGTGCCCATCAAAATGTGCCCTTGTGGGACTCTTTCAGGTGGGGGTGATTGACCAAATTGTAATAGGCCCTCCTGGCAATAAATCCATCAGTTCAGTCTTTCTTTTCCTTTTTTATTATTTTTTTTTCTTTTCTTTCAAGTTTTATTTAAAGTTTTATTATTTTACAGTTGATTAGTTTAATCAAAAGAGCACCCCTAATTGGTCGAATGTTTTCTTAAGTTACAGTCAATTGCTTTAATCAAAAAGAGCAGCCAAATTTTAAATTAATTTGTTAAGGTTCCTTTAAAGTTTTATTTATAAACTAATTGGTTAATCACCCACACAAAAAAGATTACTGTAGATTTGCTTAACCACCCAATCAAAAGGGTCACTCCGATTGGTCGAATTAAAATAGGCCCTCCTGGCAATAAATACATGAGTTCTGTCATCCTCTTTTTGAGAAAACATAATTTAGACAACTAAAAACTGTAAATAAACCAATAAAACTTCAAATAAACCTTAATAATCAAATTAAAATTTGGTTCTCCAGCCCAATTAAGCACTCCAGTCCCCGCGGCGCCCACCGGTCACGAAAGTGATCTAGCGCGCCGGCGGACTCCGCGTGCTCCAGCTCTAGGGCCACCCGGGCGCGAACATGGCCACGGAAGAGAGGGAGGCAATCCGGCCGGACGACCCCCTCGACCGCCCGCTGCCTGGACCAATTAATGGCCTTCTTCGCCAGGCCCAGGAGCAGACCCACGAGGTGGTCCTCCGACCTGCCCGCTCCCCTCCGCACCGGGTGACCGTAGATCAAGAGCGTGGGACTGAAGTGCAACCAAAACTTGAGGAGCAGCCCCTTCAAATAATGAAAGAGGGGCTGCAACCTCTCACACTCTATATAAATATGAAACACGGACTCCTCCAGACCGCAGAACAAACATGCGGTCTGGGAGTCCGTGAACCTACTTAAATACCTATTGCACGGGACTGCCCTGTGCAACACCCTCCAGGCCAAGTCCCCAATAGAACAAGGGAGGACTCCCGCATAGAGAGCCCCCCATTGGGGACCTCCGCCTCCGTCGGAAGGTAAAACGGCACGCCACGGCGTGTCCGAACGGCAGGCGAAGATGGCAAAGTGGAAGGTGTGCAGGAGCAGCCCGTACAGGAAACCCCTCCGTGCGGAATGAAAAGGCACGGAGGGTATTTCCTCGAGACGGCTCAAGTTGTGAGGCGCCGGCTCCCGAGGGGGGGGTCGGGGCTGGGCGCCGACAAGGAATTCCGTCCGAACGGGGGAAAGCTCAGACGGGATCGCCCCACACGCCTGAGCCGCCTCGATACACCTAGTGGTGCCGGGGCGCACTTTTGCCTTTATCGACTCGATGGCATCAGCCGCGAGCCGGACGTTTACCCAAGACATGCGCCTCGCCAACTCCTCCGGCGCCATCCAGCCCACTCCTCCGCCATCGAGCAGGTCCCCGACTCGAGTCACCTTGCCAGCCACAGCTCTGTGCTCCGCCAGCCACCCGAACCTGCGGACGTGGAGGTGCGGATTCCTGAACAGTGGCTCCCGAAGGACAGCCACCATTCCTGTCGGGGGAGAGCTGCGCCTGGAAGCGACCCGGTTCCAAACCCATAGCAGTTCCTGGTAGAAGACAGGCAGCCCCCGCAGGCTGGCACGCGTGCCACCCACTTCCACAAACAGGAGCTGCGTGTCATAATTGAGGCCACGCAGCTGGCGGAAAAAATACGTCGCCAGCGCGCACCATCTTGGAGGAATCTCAACGTACAGGTATCTCTGCAGCGTCTGAAGACGGAAAGTCGCAGCCTGGGTGCGAAGGCACACCAGCGCCTGACCGCCCTCCCTAAGCGGGAGACTCAGAACCGCGGCAGAGACCCAGTGCATCCTGTTGTTCCAGAAGAAGTCGACGAGCTTCTTCTGTATCTTGGCGACAAACGCAGGGGGAGGGATCAGAGTAACCAACCGGTACCACAACATGGCGGCCACCAGTTGGTTTATGACCAACGCCCGACCCCTGTAGGACAACACTCGGAGCAATCCCGTCCAGCGACCTAAGCGAGTGGCGACTTTGGCCTCCAACTCGTGCCAGTTCGCCGGCCAGGCGTCCTCGGCCGGGCTGAGGTAGACTCCCAAGTAGAGGAGGTGCGTAGTGCTCCAGGCGAAGGGCCTGAACTCCTCCGGCAGGGAGTCCACCTGCCACTGACCCACCAGGAGTCCAGAACATTTCCCCCAGTTGATCCTGGCGGAGGATGCGTCCGAGTAAATCTGCTGGCATTCCCGCATCCTCCGCAAGTCAACGGGATCCGTGACCATGAGGAGCACGTCATCGGCGTAAGCCGAGAGGACCACCTCCACGCCCGGCCCTTGCAGAGCCAGTCCCGTCAACCTCTTCCGCAAGAGGCGCAGGAAAGGCTCCACGCAAATGGCATATAACTGGCCGGACATGGGGCATCCCTGACGCACCCCCCTCCCGAAGCGAAGGGGCGCCGTCAAGGACCCGTTAACTTTAATCAGACACTCCGCGGCAGCGTACAGAAGTCGGATCCGGGCGACAAAATGCGTCCCGAACCCGAATGCGCGCAGAGTCCCGAAAAGATACTCGTGATCCACCCTGTCGAACGCCTTCTCCTGATCTAGGGAAAGGAAGGCGACCGACAGACCAGCCCTCTGGGAATGGTGGAGCAGGTCCCGGACCAGATGGATGTTATCATGAATAGACCGGCCCGGGACCGTGTAGGACTGGTCGGGGTGGATCATGTGGGCCAGCACGGCGCCAAGGCGAGCAGACATGGCCCTGGCAAAAATTTTATAATCCGTGCTGAGGAGGGAGACCGGGCGCCAGTTCTTAAGAAGCCGGAGATCGCCCTTCTTAGGCAGCAGGACAATCACTGCCCTGCGCCACGAGAGGGGCATCTCCCCGGTCGCCAAACTTTCCCCCAGGACCCGCGCGTAGTCGCCCCCCAGGACGTCCCAGAACGCCCTGTGGAACTCCACGGTCAGCCCGTCCAACAGTTGATTTGTTTAACCACCCAATCAAAAAAAGAGTCACTCCGATTGGTCGAATTAAAATAGGCCCTCCTGGCAATAAATACATGAGTTCTGTGATTGGGTAGAAATTGTGGAGATTGGGGTTAATCGGCTCAATGTGACTGCAGGTTGTGTGTATAAAAGGTGCTTGTTGATGGGTGGAGGGATAGTTGAGTTGTTTAGTATCATGGGGGATTTTGTAGTGAGGGGTTTGCTCCCAGTGCTGGTGTTAGTTGGAGCTGTTTGTTCCTCTGATATTTGGCAACAGTTTGGGGGCCAGAGGTTTCCATGGAGAAGAGTAAAAGCCACCCCTGGGGCTCAGCGAGTCCCTTCTCCTGGGTCTCCCTTTGGCTCCGGTTTCAGTGTGTCTCCACTGCAGACTGTGAGGGTGCAGTGTGGAGAGCACAACCTGCTGGTCAGGGTACAGATGGATTTATTTGGAACCAGGCACCTGATTAAAGCTGCTGACCTGACCCTGGGGACGGCAGGTTGTCGGCCAACTGGGATCTACTCTCAGAACCACACTGTCCTCTTTGACTATGGGCTCCATGAGTGTGGCAGCAGAGTTAAGGTAATGTGATTCCTCAACTCTTGCTCTAAGCTTGGTGTCTGGAATAGACCCAACTTGTTTTTCCTACCCTGATTCCTGTCTCCTGCTTTTAAAACCTCCAGACTTGTGTTGAATTATGTATTGTCCTTTTGCTTTAACTGGATTTCCTGAGTGTCTCCAACTTTGATCTCGGCCTTATTGGCCTTGATCCTTCACTTAGTTCTTAACTTTTCCTTCCTTACATCCTGTCTTGTGGATTTTCAGGTCACTGGGGGTTTAGTTATCTACAATATTGAGTTTTTTTTCTTCCACTCCTTTGTATCAGAATACAGGGGAGTCTGGCTTAAATGAGGCTTTAATCTTGTTCTATTCATTGCTCTAAATTATCAACCTGTGGCTCCTTTTATTGAAGTGAAGCTGTCCTTTCATTGAATCTTTATTCTGTTTAATTGTCTTGTGCTTGCAATCCCCCTCCTTGCTTTAGCTGCTGAGGCTGCACAACTTCCAACCACCTGAGTAGAATGTTGTCCATTTCTGAACCTGATGTCTTTCAGATGTCTGGAGATTTCCTGGTCTATGCCACCCACCTGAACCACACCCCCAAGGCCCATGGATCTGTCATTGTGAGAACTAATGGAGCTGTCGTTCCCATTGAGTGCCACTATTTCAGGTAAGATTCTTTACACTGTCGCAAATAACGTCTACAGCTGGTGTAGTTCTCTGACCTTGTCCTAAAATGGCTCCGTTGTCTTTCCAGGAAGGGCAATGTGAGCAGTAACCCGATCAAGCCCACCTGGATCCCGTTCAGCTCCACCAAGTCTGGAGAGGGGCTTCTGTCATTCTCTCTGCGCCTAATGAATGGTATGTGATGGGTGGATGTGGAATGATTTCCTGTAGTCACCCACTGGGAGTTGTACCCAGTCTCCAACCCTTGTCCCTCTTGTACTTCAGATGGCTGGCTCACAGAGCGCACCTCGACTGTCTACTACCTGGGTGACCTCATTCACATTGAGGCCTCTGTTTCAATGACCAACCACATGCCCCTGAAGCTCTACATTGATCGCTGTGTCGCTACGTTGAGCCCAGACGAGGACTCCGCCCCGAGATACAGCATCATTGACTACAATGGGTAAGGAGCACTCTGCTTTCTCCAGCTGATCCTGTCTCAATGGCTTCTCTTGATTCACTCCATGTCGTTTTTAAAAAAAAATTATTTCTTCAGTTGCCTCCTGGACAGCAAAGCTGAGGACTCCTTCTCAACCTTCGTGTTGCCAAGAGACGAGCGTGAGCTGGACAAGCTCCACTTTGACTTGGATGCCTTCCGCTTCTTTGGCGATGATCGTGCCTTGGTAAGAGGAAGCCGACCACTGCAAAGTATTTACAGCCAATCTGCATAACTGGGTTGTGCTCCACACGAGTGTCCTCCATCTCCTCTTCATCTAACTCTCCAACATATCCTTCTATTCCTTTCTCCCACCTGTGTTTATCTAGCTTCCCCTTAAATGAATCTACACTATTCGCCTCAACCACTCCCTGTGGTAGCGAGTTCCACATTCTCACCACTCTCTGGGTAAAGAAGTTTCCCCTGAAATCCCTCTGCTGTATATCCTGTGTC
The DNA here is from genome assembly GCF_052327205.1 of Somniosus microcephalus. NCBI lineage: Eukaryota > Metazoa > Chordata > Chondrichthyes > Squaliformes > Somniosidae > Somniosus > Somniosus microcephalus. Next base: position 36,081,564 of record NW_028225182.1, read on the forward strand.
CTCCTATGAATCACTAACATTAACCACTTTTCTCTGTTTCTAGCCAGCTTGCTATCCATTCTGCTACTTGTCCCCTGAATCCACCTGTTCATTGAGTTCCCAAGTTGGGAGGGAGTCACTATATAATGACTTGTGTTGACTGTGTCCCTCAGATTTTCATCTCCTGTCACCTGAAGGTTGCTGCAGTGGATCGGAGAGATTCCATGAGCAAAGCTTGTACTTTCCAGAAGATGCAGAATGTGTAAGTGCCCCCTCTCTCCCTCAGGGATGTGTTGTGTGGGGAAGTGATGCCCAACCTGATTGTGAAACTGATTCTCTTGTTTAGCTGGGCTCCATTGGAAGTATCCAACAATGACGTTTGTGCCTGTTGTCACTTGGGCAACTGCAGTGCCACAAGGGAGTTTGGATTTGATTCCAGAGCAAGGAGGGATCTTGTACCTGACGCTGGTAGGACATTGATTCTCTAGATGTTGGAGGTTGCCCTTTACCCTCTCTAACTGGAATGTTTGATATTGCAGTGAGTGATGCTGAATTGAAGTGGGAGGGTGAGGCCTCCCTTGGACCCCTGGTCATTCTGGACACTGATGTGACAGACCTGGCAGCTGAGTCCCTTAATGAGGTTGAGCAACGGATGGAGGAGAGGTCTCCAGGTGGTGAGTTGGCCGACTGCTAGTTTCCATTTCCCCCTCAGTATTTCTTTCACTCACTGTTGGTTTCTCATTGCTGTTTAGGTGCGGAGTCTGAGGTGGTCCTGATGGTGGCCCTGACTGTGACTGCTGTCTCTCTGATCTCTGCTTCTTTGATCGCCTTGTTCCTGTACAGGAAACACAAGCAAACCCTGCGCAACAACTTGTGATTAATAAAGTGGTGAAATTAGCAAATCTGTCATGGTTATTGCTTGCATTTGGTCATTGATCACGGCTGGGGATTTGCATTCTGAATATGGGAAGTTTTCCATATTTATTTACTTCCATTAATGATTCTTGACCCAGTGGCATGCCTACTGAGTGTATTTAATCTTTTCACCAGATATCAGGCTACTGGGGTATGTGCCCCATTTCACTAGTTTATTAACAGCAACTTGGAAGTGTTTGCCTGGAGCGAGTTATCTTGGCCTGCTGTTTGTCCCTTGTTAAGGAGGTTTGTGGGGCTCTTGTGGAGTGAGGTTAGTGGGACTGATTATTGAGCCCCATGAAATTGCAACGTTCCTGGAAATTTTAATGCTGGGATTAGTTTATTACTAAAGTGGAGGTTGTTTAGTCCTCTATAACTGACTGGGATAATGAGTCTAAATGGGGTAGATGTCCATATTCTAAAAATGATAGCGGCACTAGTGAGGGTGCAAAACATTTACTAGGATGATTCCAGAACTGAGATTCGACTTATTAGGAAAGATTGACCTGTTTGGGTTGCCTTCTCTAGGAAAGAGAAGGCTGAGGGTGTTTAAAATTATGACTGGGTTCGATAGAGATGTTTCCACTTGGGGGCAAGACCAGAACTCGGGGCCTGTAACTACAAGGTAGTAACTAACTAATGACTCCAATGGTGAATTCAGGAGAAACTTCTTTACCCAGAGAGTGGTGAGAATGTGGATCTCGCTATCACGGAGTGGTTGAGGCGAATGGTGTAGCTGCATTTAAGGGGGAGCTCTAAGCATGAGGGAGGAATAGAAGGATATGCTGTTTGGGTGAGATGAAGGGTGGGAGGAGGCTCGTGTGGAGCATGGACTAGTTGGACTGAATAGCCTGTTTCTGTGCTGTCGATGGCTTGTTAACCTGCAGGATTAGTGACCTGAGGAATTGCATCTCTGAAGGCCCCTTAAATGGCTTTCAGTCTTGGCCGTGGCTCAGTGGACAGCGCTCTAGCCTGAGTCGGAATGTCGTAGGTTCAAATCCCACTATAGAAAGCTTGAGTACAAAAGCCAGGCTGACACTCCCAGTGCTGCACTGTCGGAGGTGCCATCTTTCGGATGAGAAGTTAAACCGAGGCCACTTCTGCCCCCTCGGGTGGATGTAAAAGATCCTGTGGCACTTTTTGGAAGAAGAGCAGGGGAGTTCTTCCCTCTGACCAATTGTTATCCATCAGCCAACATCATAAGATGATCTGGCCATTATCGCATTGCTGTTTGTAGGCTCTTGATGGGCTGCCATGTTTCTGACAACAGTGACTACATTTCAGAAGTAATTCATTGGTTATGAAGTGCATTTTTTAATTTGTTCATGGGATGTGGGTGTCACTGCCAAGACCTGCATTTATTGCCCATGCCTAGTTAGGCTTGAAGGTGGTGGTGAGTTGCTTTCTAGTCCAGCTGCAGTTTGTGCAGTTGGGCAGGGAGTTGTAGGATTTTGACCCAGCGACTATATGAAGGGACGGCGATATATTTCCAAGTCAGGATGGTGTGTGACTTGGAGGGGAACTTGGAGGTGCTGGTGTTCCCATGCTCCTGCTGCCCTTGTCCTTCTAGCTGGTAGAGGTCATGGATTTGGGAGATGCTGCCAAAGAAGCCTTGGTGAGTTGCTGCAGTGCATCTTGTAGATGGTACACACTGCAGCCACAGTGTGCCGGTGGTGGAGGGAGTGAATGTTTAAGGTGTTGGTGGGACATCCTGAACATGGTATGGTGCTGTATAAATAAAAGATTGTTCTTTCTAAACATCTCTCTGACGTGAGTGTGGGACCTACAATAAAAAATAATTATGTCTAACCAACATACTAGGTCCCCAAGTGGGATTGAGTTGCCGTACTGGATCTGTAACATCAGGTGGGGCTAGAATCCACACAAACTTAACGAGCACACTTTTGTATCTCTCGTGGCCGTCCCTGGTCAGTGAATGCTGGCTGAAATCTGCAGTAGGTCTGTTGTCAATACTTAACCACTTACATTTATGTCGCCCCTTCAACGTACTAAAATGTTCCAGAAGCGCTTTCAATTAAAATTTGACACCAAGCCACATAAGGAGATATTAGGGCAGATAACCAAAAGCTTGGTCAAAGAGGGAGGTATTAAGGAGCATGGAGCGCTGGAGAGGGAGGGAATTCCAGAGCTTGGGGCCCAGGCAGCTGAAGACAAGGCCGCCAACGGTGGAGCGATTGAAATCTGGGATCCTCCAGAGGGCAGAATTGGAGAAGTGCAGATATCTCGGAGACGGGAGTATTGTAGGGTTGGAGGCCTCAGGATGTCCCAAAGCGCTTTACAGCCAATGAAGTACTTTTGAAATGGAGTCACTGTCGTAATGTGGGAAACGCAGCAGCCAATTTGCAAGCTTCCAAAAACAGCAATGTGAAAATGACCAGATAATCTGTATTTAGTGATGTTGATTGAGGGATAAATATTGTCCCCAGGACACTGGGGAGAACTCCTCCTGCTCTTCTTCCAATAGCAGCCGTAGGATCTTTTACATTCACCTAAGAGGGCAGATGGGACCTCGGTTTAACGTTTCACCCAAAAGATGGCACCTCTGACCGTGCAGCACTCCCTCAGCATTGCACTGGGAGTGTCAGCCTGGATTATGGGCTCAAGTCTCTGGAGTGGGACTTGAACCCTCGACCTTCTGACTCCGAGGCAAGTGTGCTACCGGCTGACACCTTTAAGATGATCTACTGTTGGGGCAGGTTTCCGGTTTATTGATAACATCTGCAATTATATGGTTCCTTACCACGTTAAAATGCCTCACAACAATTCAGGCAGTGAATTACATTTGAAGATCAGAGACTCTTCTGCCTGCGATGGGGGTAGAAACTTTTGAGCACGTGCGGTGGGAGCGGTTTTCTGTCGGACCGCCAATCAGATGAGTTTGTTGGCTCAGGTGTCTCTGAACCCCCGAGGTTCGCGGCGCAGCGGGAGGCCGTTCAGCCCATCAAATCAGTGCCAGCTCTCTCTCTCCGATGCAGCAATCCAAACCTGCCTCTCCGAGACTTCCAGTGCAGGGGTCGTAGTCATGTCCTCGACTCAGCGGCTGAGCGTTCCGGCTCACGATGGTCAGGCAGTTCCCACTTCAGCCCTGTCTTTTTTGTTGGCATTTCATCACAAAGACTACGCAAAAAGTGTCAGGCAGATTGCTGGGAGGACTGTGCCAAGGCCCCATTGCCATGGGAACAAGCTGGCTTGGTTAGGCAGTGTAGGCCACACCTGTCCAAAATGGTAAATCAGCCGTCACTGTCCAAAACTAATCCCACTGATCTACTCTCTTCCCATAGCCCTGTATAAATGCCAAACTAACCCCACTGCCCCGCTCTCTCTCTCCATAGCCCTGTATCAATCCCAAACTAATCCCACTGGCCCGCTCTACCCGAATAGCCCTGTATCAATCTCCAAACTAATCCCACTGCCCCGCTCTCTCCCCATAGCCCTGTATCAATCCCCAACTAACCTGACTGCCCCACATGGTCCCCAGAGCCCTGTATCAATCCCAAACTAATCCCACTGCCCCGCTCTCTCTCCACAGCCCTGTATCAATCCCAAACTAATTCCACTGCCCCACTCTCTCCCCAAAGCCCTGTATCAATCCCAAACTAATCCCACTGCCCTGCTCTCTCCCCATAGCCCTGGATCAATCCCAAACTAATCCCACTGCCCCGCTCTCTCCCCATAGCCCTGTATCAATCCAAAACTAATCCCACTTCCCCGCTCTCTCCCCATAGCCCTGTATCAATCCCAAACTAATCCCACTGCCCCGCTCTCTCCCCATAGCCCTGTATCAATCCCAAACTAATCTCACTGTCCCTCTCTCTCCTCATAGCCCTGTATCAATCCCAAACTAATCCCACGACCCCGCTCTCTCCCCATAGCCCTGTATCAATCCCAAACTAATCCCACTGCCCTGCTCTCTCCATAACCCTGTATCGATCCCAAACTCACCCTTGCCTCTGACTTAGAGGGTTGTGGATTTAAGTCCCACTCCAGAGACTCGAGCATAATAATCTAGGCTGACACCCCAGGGCAGGACTGAGGGAGTGCTGCACTGTCGGAGGTGTTGTCTTTCGGCCGCAATGCTAAACTGAGGCCCCGTCTTCCCTCAGACGGGCGTAAAAGATCCCATGGCCACTATTTCGTAGAAGAGCAGGGGAGTTTTCCCCAGGTGTCCTGGCAAATATTTATCCCTCAATCAACATCACTAAAAACAGATGATCTGGTCATTATCACGTTGCTGTTTGTGGGAGCTTGCTGTGCGCAAATTGCTGCTTTCTTTCCGACATTACAATAGTGACTGCGCTCCAAAAAGTACCTCATTGGCTGTAAAGCGCTTTGGGATGTCCTGAGGCTGTGAAAGGCGCGATATAAATGCAAGTCTTTCTTTCTTTTACAGGCGACTTTGGGCCGATGGTTCCCAAAGCTCTCCACCCAATGGGGGCACTCTGGTTTGGTTTTTGGTTGATGACATCACCCAGTGTCTTCCTAGTGATGGTTTTGGAGAAGGTCAACCCAATCTCTGCCTCTTTCTTTATCATAGGCAACGGCCTATTAAAAGTCAACCATGTGCTCCCTTTTTAAAGGGTCACAAACGATAAGGTCTGTAAATTAACATAAATTTGAAAGGAACCTTAACAAATCAAATTAAAATTTGGTTGCCGGGGGTGATGATGCACTCCATTCTCCGCGGCGTCCAACGGTCGCGGAAGGCCTCAAGCGTGCCAGTGGATACCGCGTACTCCATATCCAGGGCCACGCGGGCGCGAACGTGGCCGCGGAAGAGAGGCAGGCAATCGGGCAGCTCTTTCCCACCCTCTTTCCAGTTGCCTGTTGACACAGCCGAGGCGAAAACTCCCTTTCGTCTTTTGTGTCGCCGCGAGATCACCGGGACAAGCTCCGGTTCAACTTGGATGCGTTCCGCTTCTTTGAGGATGCCAGGGACCTGGTAAGAGTTGGCCAGATGTTGGAAGGTAAGACGGTGAGCGTTGACGCTGAGTAACTCCTGGATGTGTCTCCTGCAGATCTTCATCAGTTGCCACCTGAGAGTAGCTGCAGCAGATCAAAGGACGGATTCGGTCAACAAAGCCTGTTCCTTCCAGAAGCCAGCCAACCGGTGAGAGGAATCTTCCCCCGAATGGTGGACCTCTTTCTTTTTGGCGTATGGATGCATTCTGACCGATGGCTTGCTTCCTTGTTTAGATGGTCCCTGGTGAACGAGTTGGACCTGTCCCTGCTGGAAGGATCCAATGAGGTTTGTGCCTGTTGTGATGGGGGCAACTGCAGGGGCGAGAGATTCCGATCTGGAGGAAGACCACACTCCAGGTGCAGGAGGGAGGTCCCATCTGAGCTTGGAATGTTGTGGTGGTGTTGGGTGTTGAGGGTGAAGAAGGATGTTTTGTAACTGGATGGAACTAATTGTTGCAGAGTCTGAGCCTGTGAGGGAGAGTGAGGCCTCACTTGGACCTCTGATTGTTCTGGATGTAGATCTGGACCTAGTTCATTCGGTGGATAGTGAAGCTGTTGGGACTCGTGAGGATGTTCCGAGTTCTTATCGTGGTGAGTTTTGATTGCATGAAAACCCAATTCCAGTCCTGTGACTCCTGACTCCATATTGGCTTCCCGTTCTCGGCAGGTGATGTGTGTTCTGAGCTGCTTCTGGTCGTGGCTGTGACGTTGGCAGCTGGGGTCCTGATCTCCACCTCTCTGGTGGCCTTCCTACTGTCCAGGAAACACAACTGAATCCTCTCCCTCAATTGAGCTGCTTTGTTTGTCAAAAAATGCTTCAATAAAATTGAAATGTGACTTGGTTGAATTACAGTCTTTGGTGTTGAACTGGTTTTTAAATACACTGTCATGGTGGTTTGAACTAAGTTGTCTAAATGACACTAGACCAGTTTTGGAGGCCTATATTTAACTGACAGTTTCACCACACACTGAGTTTTCGGTAGTTGAAAGTACGCATTTGCACCTGGAATAAGATTGTGGCCTTAATAGGATGGCAACTGGAATCATACAGCACAGAAAGAGGCCATTCGGCCCATCATGCTTGTGCTAGCTCTTTGAAAGAGCTCTCCAATTAGTCCCACTCCCCCCGGCTCTTCCCCATATCCCTGCCATTTTCACCTCTTTGTATTTATCCAATTCCCATTTTTGAAAGACACTATTGAATCTGCTTCCACCGCCCTTTCAGGCAGCGTGTTCCAGATCACAACTTCTTTATATTAGAAGTCTCCTCACCTCATCTCTGGCTCTCTTGTCAATGACGTTATTTACTAACCCTTCTGTCAGTGGAAACCGTTTCTCCTTATTTACTTTAATCAAAACCCTTACCATTTTGAACCCCACCCTTGACCTCCTCTGCTCTAAGGAGAACAATCCCAGCTTCTCTGCAGTAATATTGTGACCTTTGTAAAGGGATGAAAGCGATGGGGAGTTTCTGCCATCTTTCTAGAGCGAGTAGATGGGGTTACAGACACCCAGCTAGGAGTCCGCTGTGAGAAGGTTCCAGTCCCACATCGGGGTCAAGAGACTAGACCAAAGCAGCATCTCCTTAATTGGCCATCTTGCTCCTTGTCCGCTGGCGGTAGGTGTGTCTTGGCCTCGTACTGTCACTCTGCTGGCTCTGTTCCACATTTAACATCCCTTAAAGGTTAGTTACAATTGCCTTTTTGAATATAGTGATGTAACCTACCACCCACCATCACACATGGGTGGGTAGTGGAATCAAACAGTGCTGAGGGGATTGGTAAAGGATCAATTATCTTTTCATTGCACTCTGGCCTCTGGTGCATTTCCCCCACCCGCCCAAAATCCTTCGCCCACGCCACCTCCCATCACCCCCTGTTGGTGGCCGTGCCTTCAGACATCTGGCACCTCAGCTCAGACATTCTCTCCCTAAAACCCTCAACCTCTCCTCCTAATACATTGCTTAAAACCTACATCAGTGTCCAGGCATTTACCTGTCCTAATGTCTCCTCCTTTGACTCTGTCAGGTTTTTGTCTGATTTACGTGAGTTGAATGCTTTGCTTAGTTGAACAGTGGGCGGTGTAACAAGGCACCACTTCAACAAGATGGTGAGGACAAAGGGGCAGGAATATAAGATGGCCATTAGCAGATCAAATTAAGAATTTAGGAGGACATTCTTTACACAGAATGTGGAACATGGAGTGGTTGAAGTAGATACATTTGGAGTTGAGATACGGATTGGCCATGATCGAATTGAATGGCGGAACAGGCTCGTGGGCCTGAATGGACTCCTCCTGTTCATTTGTAAGGGAGGCTGGTAGCATAGATGAGGGAGAATGAAATAGAGGGCTCTGTGGGGTGGGGTGGGGGTTTAGATACAAAGTAAAGCACCCTCTACACTGTCCCATCAAACACTCCCAGTGCAGGATACAGCATGAGTTGGATACAGGTTGCAGCACGAGTTAGATACAGGTTACAGCACGAGTTAGATGCAGAGTAAAGCTCCCTCGACACTGTCCCATCAAACACTCCCAGGGCAGCTACAGCACGGGTCAGATACAGAGTAAAGCTCCCTCGACACTGTCCCATCAAACACTCCCAGGGCAGCTACAGCACAGGTTAGATACAGAGTGTAAGATTCGCAAAACTTCCACATTTCCCCAAGATTATTATTAATAAAAGGGACCCTGCGTGGACATTTTAAAAAGGGTACCCAAAGATGGTGAAGAGAGACTTTTGTATTTTGAAAAGCAGACAGGACTTTGAATTATGCTTTAAGCCAAATCGCAGGCAGACCAAAACCAGTTAGGCCTATACTTAAGGCCATCAAGTTGTTTGCATAAATAATCGGAAACAGCTTAGGGAAGCCATCGAGGCTGGTCAGGCCGATTAAGATGTATTAATAACAAAACAACTCAGAAATTGGGCCAGTAGGTGCGATTACCGGCCATCTAAAAACAGTTAGTTTAGATTGCGACAATTATTTAAACTAGCCCGCCAAGATTGGGACAAAGAACTAACCTGATTTGGCGCGCAGATAAGGGTTATCGTGATGAGTATAGCTGAAGGCCCCGGGTAGCAATCTCTCTCTTGCTCTCTTGCTCTTGCCCTTGACTCTGCTCTCGTGGCTCCGGCCTCTTGGGCTGCCACTTGTACTCGTGCCCTGGCCTCATGGCGGGTTCTCTCCCCGGAGCAGATTTTCAGTTGCCAGTAACACCATACCAACTGTTAGGAAGGGGAGCGAGGCCCAAGTCCACAGCCATCCAGGACGCCCAGGCCGCAGAAAGGGGCGAGACGAAGTTGAGCAGGTAGCCCAGGACTCGTATAGTAGTCCGACGAGACGAGACGAGTGGAGACGAAGAAGATGATAATAACTCGATAAGGGCAGAGCAGGGCAGCGAAAAACGTATCGATAAGTAAACCAAGCGCCTAGTTATAAGCTGACGCTTGGGGAAGAAAGTCCTTGAGGACGGTGAAGACAAACATCTTGTTGAACAATGCGATAACGCAGGTGTCTACGCCACAACGAATATACAGGCGTTGGTGCATGGCTAGTAAAATCTAAACGGTAACGACTGGTGACTGTCCGGTAAATATAACGTTACCGTCGACGACCGCCCGAGGGAGAAGAGGACAACCCATCGAGACGAGACGAGACGACGACGGTCGTGGAGGGGAGAAGGTGTGTCGCAGTAGCTGACCCAGCACCGCACCCCTGAAGACCACGTGGCGACGGGGTACCTAGAAGGACCAGAAACCAGACTTCAAAATTCACACTCGTCAACAGTTGGCTTTTATCTTTGGATTGGCGAGCATGAATTCTGGCCCCTCATAGCTTAATCTAGTTAGGTATAAGGGGTGGGATAAGGATAAGGGGATTGTTAAGATAGCTGTTTTCCCTCGATGTACCGTGTGTTCCCCATTCCCTGTATAAGTATAGTTATTTCGTATTTGCCTGTAATTTTATACTAGTAACTTCTCGTAAGATTGTGTTAATTTCTGTTTCAATAAAAATCTTGGTTTTCTCACATCCAAACCACCTGTGTACTCGAGTCTTTTCTGTATCGCCGCCTGTACCTAAGTCCGGTGTCTAGAACCCAGGGGCGTGGGAGCGATTCAAACCACTCACAAACAGTCAGAGGCATAACTGACTGGGCGTACGCGCCACCCCACACCACCACCCCCTACAAGAGTAAAGCTCCCTCTACACAGTCCCATCAAACACTCCCAGGGCAGGTACAGCATGGGTTAGATACAGAGTAGAGCTCCCTTTACAATGTCCCATCAAACACTCCCAGGGCAGGTACAGCATAGGTTAGATACAGAGTAGAGCTCCCTTTACAATGTCCCATCAAACACTCCCAGGGCAGGTACAGCATAGGTTAGATACAGAGTAAAGCTCCCTCTACACTGTCCCATCAAACACTCCCAGGGCAGGTACAGCATGGGTTAGATACAGAGTAAAGCTACCTTTAAACTGTCGCATCAAACACTTCCTTGGCAGGTACAGCACGGGTTAGAAAAAGATTAAAGCTCCCTCTACACTGTCTTATCCAACACTCCCAGGGCAGATACAGCATAAGTTAGATACAGGTTACAGCCGGGTTAGATACAGAGTAAAGCTCCCTCTACACTGTCCCATCAAACACTCCCAGGGCAGATACAGCACGGGGTTAGATACAGAGTAAAGCTCCCTCTACACTGTCCCATCAAACACTCACAGGGCAGGTACAGCGCGTGTTAGATACAGAGTAAAGCTCCCTCTTCACTGTCCCATCAAACACTCACAGGGCAGGTACAGCGCGTGTTAGATACAGAGTAAAGCTCCCTCTTCACTGTCCCATCAAACACTCACAGGGCAGGTACAGCGCGTGTTAGATACAGAGTAAAGCTCCCTCTTCACTGTCCCATCAAACACTCACAGGGCAGGTACAGCGCGTGTTAGATACAGAGTAAAGCTCCCTCTGCTCTGCGCAAACAAGGTCCCAAATCCCAACCTCAGAGGATCACACCCTATTAACCACCTCCCTCAGATCTCATGTTCCCACAGCTCTGGCCATTTCTGGATCCTCCCCTTCCTTCACTCCACCATTGGCACCTTGGGATGTTCTTCTGCATTAAAGGTGCGATATGATGACAAGTTAGTGTTGTTCCAGTGTGACAGTCTCCATTTCCCATCACATCCTTGATCAGTCTGTATGAAACTAGACAATTGTACTTAGAGTGACTTTGCCTCTATTTTGGGGTTTTAATTGGATAGACTGTTTCTCCCTCGTGATGTCCTTTCTGTTATCAGCAGGGACGGGGGAGCTTGTCCTGTTTTACAGACTACGAGTTAGGGGCAATGGGTGAAGCTCAGTCCCATACTGATCATCTATAAGAGGTCCTCCCCACAAGAGACAGGACACCACTAACAAGAACAAAGTGTCTGTCCAAACTAATGTCCCACAGTACATATCAACTGATTAAGGTCCAACTTTTCGATCCGGTACAATGAGGCAATGATCCCGTCCGCATCCAGCCATTTGTAGAAGCTTCTGGAAAACCCATTGGACTCCGAGTGTGTGCGTGCCAGGCTCCCTGGAGAGGGAGCGGGCAATGCCCACTGGTACACTCGAGACCGCCCGTGACCAGTGGGCACCGCAGGGAATGGAGAGTCTTATTGACACGAGTCATAATATTATGGTTTACTTTTATGAGTTTCCTGTTGTTTTGTCGAAAGAACATTCTGTGTTTGAGTTCCTTTGTCAGTTGTGCCACCATAAAGAGGGAGGCCAGGTGTAAATTCGTTCCTCTGTTGATGACACCGGGACAACCCATGTCATTTTATGGCTCAATTTTTAAAAATCCACATTAGACATAGGAACATCGGAACAGGAGGAGGCCATTCAGCTCCTCGAGCCTGTCGCTCCATTCAATGAGATCATGGCTGATCTGGGACCTAACTCCTTATACCCGCCTTTGGCCCATATCCCTTAATACCTTTGGTTATCAAAAATCTATCAATCTCAGATTTAAAATTAACAATTGACCCAGCAACAACTGCCGTTAACGGAAGAGAGTTCCAAACCTCTCCCACCCTTTGTGTGTAGAAGTGTTTCCTAATTTCACTTCTGAAAGATCTGGCTCTAATTTTTAGGCCATGTCCCCTTGTCCTGAACTCCCAACCAGCGGAAATAGTTTGTCTCTGTGTACCCTATCGGTTCCCCTTAATATCTTGAAAACGTCAATCAAATCACACCTTAACATTGTAAATTCCGAGCTTTTCACCATTGGGAAAGTACGCTGATCTATCCTTTTTAGATCCAAAGTGGATGACTACTGTATTAATGGTGCCCATCAAAATGTGCCCTTGTGTGACTCTTTCAGGTGGGGGTGATTGACCAAATTTTAATCGGCCATCCTGGCAATAAATCCATCAGTTCTGTCTTTTTTTTCCTTTTTTTATTATTCTTTTTTTTCTTTTTTTTCAAGTTTTATTTAAAGTTTTATTACTTTACAGTTGATTAGTTTAATCAAAAGAGCACCCCTATTGGTCGAATGTTTTCTTAAGTTACAGTCAATTGCTTTAATCAAAAAGAGCAACCAAATTTTAAATTAATTTGTTCCTCTTTTGGTAGCACCAATCAAAAAAATAAACAAATAAGCTGTAACTAATAGAACTTTAAATAAATGTTAACAAATCAAATCAGAATTTGGTTACAGATGATTTGTTCCTCTTTTTAAAGAACCAAATAATTTTGACAAATAAAACTGTAAATAAACCGTTAAAACTTCAACCGAACCCTAAGAAATCAAATTAAAATTTGGTTTTCCAGCCCAATTATGCACTCCAGTCCCCGCGGCGCCCACCGGTCACGGAAGTGACAGTTGATTTGTTTAACCACCCAATCAAAAGAGAGTCACTCCGATTGGTTGAATTAAAATAGGCCCTCCTGGCAATAAATACATGAGTTCTGTCATTGGGTAGAAATTGTGGAGCTTGGGGTTAATTGACTCAGGTTGTGTGCATAAAAGGTGCTTGTTGATGGGTGCAGGGATAGTTGAGTTGTTTAGTATCATGGGGGATTTTGTAGTGAGGGGTTTGCTCCCAGTGCTGGTGTTAGTTGGAGCTGTTTGTTCCTCTGATATTTGGCAACAGTTTGGGGGCCAGAGGTTTCCATGGAGAAGAGTAAAAGCCACCCCTGGGCCTCAGAGAGTCCCTTCTCCTGGGTCTCCCTTTGGCTCCGGTTTCAGTGTGTCTGAGGGGCGCAGTGTGTCTCCACTGCAGACTGTGAGGGTGCAGTGTGGAGAGCACAACCTGCTGGTCAGGGTACAGATGGATTTATTTGGAACCAGGCACCTGATTAAAGCTGCTGACCTGACCCTGGGGACGGCAGGTTGTCGGCCAACTGGGATCTACTCTCAGAACCACACCGTCCTCTTTGATTATGGGCTCCATGAGTGTGGCAGCAGAGTGAGGGTAATGTGATTCCTCAACTCTTGCTCTAAGCTTGGAGTATGGATTAGACCCAATTCTTCATTCCTACTCTTGGTGAAATGTCATTGATGTTGAGATTCCTGTCTCTTGCTTTTAAATCCTCAGACTTGTGTTGAATTATGCATTGTCCTTTTGCTTTAACTGGTTTTCCTTAGTCTCTCCAACAATGTCATGTCAGCACTATTGGCCTTGATCCTTGACTTGGTTCTTCCAAACTTTTCCTTCCTTACATCCTGTCTTGTGGATTTTCTGGTCACTGGGAATTCAGTTTAATGGTTCAGTTATCTACAATATTCAGCTTTTTATCTCCCACTCCGTGTAGAATACAGGGGAGCCTCGATTAAATGAGGATTTAATCTTGTTCTTTTCATTGCTCCAAATTATCAACCTCTGGCTCCTTTATTGAATCTTTATTCTGTTTAATTGTCTTGTGCTTGCAATCCCCCTCCTTGCTTTAGCTGCTGAGGCTGCACAACTTCCAACCACCTGAGTAGAATGTTGTCCATTTCTGAACCTGATGTCTTTCAGATGTCTGGAGATTTCCTGGTCTATGCCACCCACCTGAACCACACCCCCAAGGCCCATGGATCTGTCATTGTGAGAACTAATGGAGCTGTCGTTCCCATTGAGTGCCACTATTTTAGGTAAGATTCTTTACACTGTCGTGAATAACGTCTACAGCTGGTGTAGTTCTCTGACCTTGTCCTAAAATGGCTCCATTGTCTTTCCAGGAAGGGCAATGTGAGCAGTGACCCGATCAAGCCCACCTGGATCCCGTTCAGCTCCACCAAGTCTGGAGAGGGGCTTCTGTCATTCTCTCTGCACCTAATGAACGGTATGTGATGGGTGGATGGGGAATGACTTCCTGTAGTCACCCACTGGCAGTTGTACCCAGTCTCCAACCCTTGTCCCTCTTGTACTTCAGATGACTGGCTCACAGAGCGCACCTCGACTGTCTACTACCTGGGTGACCTCATTCACATTGAGGCCTCTGTTTCAATGACCAACCACATGCCCCTGAAGCTCTACATTGATCGCTGTGTCGCTACGTTAAGCCCAGACACGGACTCCACCCCGAGATACAGCATCATTGACTACAATGGGTAAGGAGCACTCTGCTTTCTCCAGCTAGTCCTGTCTCAATGGCTTCTCTTGATTCACTCAATGTCCCTTTTTTAAAAAATTATTTCTTCAGTTGCCTCCTGGACAGCAAAGCTGAGGACTCCTTCTCAACCTTCGTGTTGCCAAGAGACGGGCGTGAGCTGGACAAGCTCCACTTTGACCTGGATGCGTTCCGCTTCTTTGGAGATGACCGTTCCTTGGTAAGAGGAAGCCGACCATTGCAAAGTATTTACAGCCAATCTGCATAACTGGCTTGTGCTCCACACGAGTGTCCTCCCACCCCTCTTCATCTAACTCTCCAACATATCCTTCTATTCCTTTCTCCCTCATGTGTTTATCTAGCTTCCCCTTAAATGCATCTACACTATTTGCCTCAACCACTCCCTGTGGTAGTGAGTTCCACATTCTCACCACTCTCTGGTAAAGAAGTTTCCCCTGAAATCCCTCTGCTGTATATCCTGTGATCCTATGAATCACTAACATTAACCACTTTTCTCTGTTTCTAGCCAGCTTGCTATCCATTCTGCTACTTGTCCCCTGAATCCACCTGTTCATTGAGTTCCCAAGTTGGGAGGGAGTCACTATATAATGACTTGTGTTGACTGTGTCCCTCAGATTTTCATCTCCTGTCACCTGAAGGTTGCTGCAGTGGATCGGAGAGATTCCATGAGCAAAGCTTGTACTTTCCAGAAGATGCAGAATGTGTAAGTGCCCCCTCTCTCCCTCAGGGATGTGTTGTGTGGGGAAGTGATGCCCAACCTGATTGTGAAACTGATTCTCTTGTTTAGCTGGGCCCCATTGGAAGTATCCAACAATGACATTTGTGCCTGTTGTCACTTGGGCAACTGCAGTGCCACAAGGGAGTTTGGATTTGATTCCAGAGGAAGGAGGGATCTTGTACCTGAAGCTGGTAGGACATTGATTCTCTAGATGTTGGAGGTTGCCCTTTACCCTCTCTAACTGGAATGTTTGATATTGCAGCGAGTGATGCTGAATTGAAGTGGGAGGGTGAGGCCTCCCTTGGACCCCTGGTCATTCTGGACACTGATGTGACCGACCTGGCAACCGAGTCCCTTAATGAGGTTGAGCAGCGGATGCAGGAGAGGTCTCCAGGTGGTGAGTTGGCCGACTGCTAGTTTCCATTTCCCCCTCAGTATTTCCTTCACTCACTGTTGGTTTCTCATTGCTGTTTAGGTGCGGAGTCTGAGGTGGTCCTGATGGTGGCCCTGACTGTGACTGCTGTCTCTCTGATCTCTGCTTCTTTGATCGCCTTGTTCCTGTACAGGAAACGCAAGCAAATCCTGCGCAACAACTTGTGATTAATAAAGTGGTGAAATTAGCAAATCTGTAATGGTTATTGCTTACATTTGGTCATTGATCAAGGCTGGGGATTTGCATTCTGAATATGGGAAGTTTTCCATATTTATTTACTTCCATTAATGATTCTTGACCCAGTGGCATGCCTGCTGAGTGTATTTAAGCTTTTCACCAGATATCAGGCTACTGGGGTATCTGCCCCATTTCACTAGTTTATTAACAGCAACTTGGAAGTGTTTGCCTGGAGCGAGTTATCTTGGCCTGCTGTTTGTCCCTTGTTAAGGAGGTTTGTGGGGCTCTTGTGGAGTGAGGTTAGTGGGACTGATTATTGAGCCCCATGAAATTGCCATGTTCCTGGAAATTTTAATGCTGGGATTAGTTTATTACTAGAAGTGGAGGTTGTTTAGTCCTCTATAACTGACTGGGATAATGAGTCTAAATGGGGTAGATGTCCATATTATAAAAATGATAGCCGCACTAGTGAGGGTGCAAAACATTTACTAGGATGATGCCAGAACTGAGATTATTATTAGGAAAGATTGACCTGTTTGGGTTGCCTTCTTTTGGAAAGAGAAGGCTGAGGGTGTTTAAAATTACGACTGGGTTCGATGGGTTAGATATCGAGATGTTTCCACTTGGGGGCAAGACCAGAACTAGGGGCCTGTAACTACAAGGTAGTAACTAACTAATGACTCCAATGGTGAATTCAGGAGAAACTTCTTTACCCAGAGAGTGGTGAGAATGTGGATCTCGCTAGCGCGGAGTGGTTGAGGCGAATGGTGTAGCTGCATTTAAGGGGGAGCTCGAAGCATGAGGGAGGAATAGAAGGATATGTTTGGGTGAGATGAAGGGTGGGAGGAGGCTCGTGTGGAGCATAGACTAGTTGGGATGAATAGCCTGTTTGTGTTGTCGATGGCTTGTTAACCTGCAGGTTAACATCACCTGAGGAATTGCATCTCTGAAGGCCCCTTAAATGGCTTTCGGTGTTGGCCGTGGCTCAGTGGGCAGCACTCTAGCCTGAGTCGGAAGGTCGTAGGTTCAAATCCCACTATAGAAACCTTGAGTACAAAAGCCAGGCTGACGCCCCCAGTGCTGCACTGTCGGAGGTGCCATCTTTCGGATGAGAAGTTAAACCGAGGCCACTTCTGGCCCCTCGGGTGGATGTAAAAGATCCTATGACAGTTTTGGAAGAAGAGCAGGGGAGTTTTTCCCTCTGACCAATTGTAGGGGGTTTCTCTTGCTCGGTCTGGTCTCCTGCCAGGCTTTGTGCAATAATTACCCTTGAGTGGTTCGACCCACTCCCCCTACGGTTCTAGACCTTGGACTTAGATGCAGAGAACTGTAGTGCAGAGAAAGGACTCAATAGACCAGGTTGAATAGCACGAAATGGATGCTTTTATTTTTAAACAGTTTGAAGCATTACAAAATACATGTCATAGGCACAGATTAAAGTAACTACAATCATGCACAAATTTATGAACTTGACTCTATGGAAATGGGGAGCACACGGCACATCGTAAAAGGGAAAACACATTACGATTTACCTTAACTCCCTCCCCTATACCTAAACTAAGTTTCGACCTGAGGAACTTGGGATCATGCTCACCACTCAAAATCGCGAAAAAGGGGGTTCGCAGCCTTTTGGCACCGCTTTCCGTCGTCACATGGATTTGGAAACTTCTGGCGCAGTCGATATTCTCTCTCTCTCTCTCTCTCTCTCTCTCTCTCTCTCTCTCTCTCTCTCTCTCTCTCTCTCGCGCGCTCGAGGCGGCGGGGTAGACACAGCCTCGATGAGCGCTCGTCAAGGTTGAAGATCAGCTACAAGCTGTTGAAGAACTGCATGCAAATGGGAGAATTCTGAAGGTCTCTGGCCGGATGGTATGCCGAGGACCTTTCTCGCTCCCGCCTGGCTCGGTGGCTTTCCAGAGGGTTTCTTCTCCTTCGGCCTGGGTCGTCGATGATCTCCCGACCCCAGTACCCGGGCCACCCTTGTCATCTTCCCGTCGTCACCGAGCCTTGTCTGGCTGAACACCGACCACGTTGTCTTTTCACCGAAATTGTCCGTCCGAAGCGTCTTTAAAAAGACGAAGCGTCTTCATCGATTCCGAAGCTACCGAGGTAGAAGAGGCGCCGATCTTGGATCGGTGTAACCGTCACCGTCCGTCCTTCGTTCGTCCGTTCGTTCCGTCGATGACTCCGATCGTTCCCCGATTCACTCCGTAACTTTTGATGGACTTTCAATCCATAGTTATACTCTTTTGGGACAGTCTTATCTCCCGCCAAATCATAGTCCTGTCTTTGTATTAATTTTGGCGGGCAGAAATCTCTGCAGGGGCGCTTTGTCTTGTAACGGGAGCCGGTGATAACTTAACTGGCCTTCCTGGCCGATAATGTCTTTTAATGTTTTTTACATTGTCATCGCGACTCGGTTCGCATATTGACCGGTCCGGAGATTTTCCTTGATGGCTGTTAAACGGTTTCTCCTTTGTACAATAAATGGGTATGAGTGTTTTTGCATTGTCCGCCCATATCTTGATGGGCCCCATCCTGTACTTAGAATCCATTGAATATGTATGCTGTTTCCCTGAGTTTCGGTTCCCAGATACTGGCTTTCGCGGGCTTACTGTCTTCAATCCACAAGCCTGTCTGGCTTGCAGTAACAGAAATCAAACGGTCCAGAAAACTGATCACGAGGCCCGGCGGCCATTTTGTATGCCCTTTAATCAAAGGTTTTTCTGTGCAAGCTTACTTTGGTCAATAAACTGTCTTATTTTATCCTGTTTTCTTGCGTGATTATTGCTGAAAATTTCGAATCTTACAGGCCCCCCTGTGATACTGATAGCTTGCTAGAGGTATCAATAATCCTTGGTGAGCAAATTTTCCCCGATTCCCCACGTCCAAACATTCCTGGCACTTAACTATCTATGACCCTCACGACACATGCAGTTTCCATTTCCGAAAAAAACGAAAATTACCTTTTGCCCACTTGGACAATCATAGGCAGCATATCTTAAACTATAACACATTCATCTGTCAGATGTGCAGGGGTTGATACCTCCTTGCACCACCTGCATACACCTTTTATTAATCAAAAAACTTAAGAATGACTATTAACATAACAATATTCATATCCTTAAAACCAAAAACAAAACACGCAAATGACCAAAATCTAAAAATGGAGGGACGCTTAACCTTCAATACTAGCAGCTTAGAGTGGGGTGTCTTCTTCCCCCATTCGCACATCGCGTTCTCTCCATTCTCCTGTGTTCTCGTGCCTCTGGAGGCGTTTGCCTCTTTTGCAATGCATGAAAAGCAAAAATATCACAATTAAAACCTGACACACTACTAGGATGTGGGACGCTATTCTAATCCAGGCTGGGACCTCTATGTTAGTGAACAAGTCCCACCATGGTGGGATGGTTATGTCTAATATGTCTTTTCCTATCTCTAAAGTCTTCTGCTCCAGTGTGTAAAAATGTTTCTGTGAAACTATAACAGCTTTTAAAATCTTGGTGAGGTGTTCGGGAAGAGGGGGAATGACATAACCAAAATGCGCGACGAATCGTTGCAAGTCTGTGAAATTCTCTTTGACAGTGAGGTGAACGGTGGAGGGTGCAGGAATGGGGACAATTCGTTGTTGTGCCACTTGAACCTCGGCCCTTGGTTTGAAACAGAAACTGCTATCACTGATCGAACACCACTCGTGTTGTCCGTAGCGGTAGTGAGGCGCTGCAGTGGTGACGCAGTATGTCCCACCCCCGATATATGCTACCTGCGGGGGCACATGGTCCTCTGCCATTGCCTCCATGGTGCAATTTATCGGCTTCGCGCTAGCGGTTCTGAACCTGCACTGTGGTTTCAAAAAGGCATTCAAGTGCTGGGGACACAAGATGATGTGTGCTCCCCGGCTCCGACATCTCGAGAGGTCGGTGCCTGTCATCGTACGCTCCCATCTGATGACGTAAGGCGGGACCACTGCGTAACGAATGTGTTCACCCCCCTGAATGACTCCAATGTTCTCCACCCTGTATACCGGGGCGGGCTTTGCTGCGGGACCCAACACCGGCATTCTTACCACTATTCCCATGATAGTATGATTCGAACGTCCGCAGTCCACTGGGACTGGGTACACTTCTGCAGCTAGTCTGAGCTGGCACGGGCTTAATGCATTCTCAAAAGGGTGGAGCGCTTGCAAGTGCTTGTTGCTGATCCAGGACGGGACCAAACCCTGTTTTAAATCCTCAAGATTACTGTGACCCTCGCCCAGTAACCACGCCCCGTATAGCACACAGGCCTCGTTTTGCGCAGCTTGATCGGACGCATTCCGATCCTCCTTAATGAGCGCATTTACTGTTCTCGCGTGTCTCTCCAGCTCAGCTATTATTTCCTTAAAGTGTAGTGTCATGGCCTGATCCTCATGTAACTCAGAACCCACTACCTTATTTTCATCTGTCAGTATGTTCCTTAACTGGGCTTTTAAACCGTTGATCTGTGTCTGCAGCTCCACGTTATCTAGAGCGTTGACGACAGATGTCCCGGTATTAAAAGCAGTGAATATGTCATTTACTGTACCCCTTCTTTGCCTCCCGACTCGATCCAAAACTTCTGGTGGTGTGGTGTATAATTTGTCTTTGTCGATGTCGGCAAAATCAAACTCGTAAAACTGTCTAAACATTCGGGTTAACAGGACCTGATATAATTGTTCCGTTTCTTTGGGACACCACTCCGGCAATCGTACCTCAGTGAGGTTTAAAATCACTGAGGCCACCGCGTAGTGTACCCCTTGGTACAGCACCTGACCGGTGGGTACCAATACTAAACCGTTCCCGGGTCCCTTGGTGGTGGTTGGGCACCCTTCTTTCTGGGCTAGTGCTCCGGAAGCGTGGGCAGGGGCTTGCGTGGGCGGGTGATGAGTTCAGTGGCGTTTACCGGAATAGGGGAGTATGGGGCTCCGCACGCTCGAGTGCTCACATCCCATCTCATCCCCTTTCCTTCATCCTGCCACTGCCTCTGGAAGAAGATGGATACGCCCTTGGGGCAAACGTGTCTTGAACCCCACATACAGACATATATTCCTTCATCTGGTTCCCACCATTTGTCCCAACACACACGTAATTGTCCGTGAGTCCCCGTAATAGTCCGATGGGTATTATTACCCAGTCGCTCCCACTCGACTGTAGAGTTCCTCATGTCTTTTCCCAGCTTTCGCAGCCACCACCATCGCCTTAGTGGTACGTTCCCATTACACACCAGACAGATCCTCTTTCCCACGGTAACGCTGACTCTGGGTGCAAGGATCCTCACCCGAGGGCTCGTTAACGAAGTCTCTTGGTAGGCAAAACCGAAATTGCTGGAGTATTCCGTAGAATTCGTTCCCAGCCAACCTGGCCATCTCCCCTGGTGGAAGTAGGTGGCGGTTTCCTCAGCCTCTCGCTCCCCTGTCCCATCCGTTGCGATGGGGGCCGTGTCCCCGGAACACCCGAAGATGATGACGTCCTTGGTGCGGCCTCGGTAGGCCCACCCGCACCCGATCGCCACGAACATGATGAGAATCTTTTTCATCATATCCCAGGTTTCTGTAACCAATAAAATGATGTAGCCGGGCTCCCAATAGGTGCTGGCCTAATTAAATGGACGCGCGGGTTCCTGGACCCCGCTCCTAAACAAGCACACGTACCGGGCAGACTACAAAATCGTACTCTTAACATATCTTAACACCGTATACTTTATATTCCTTAAACTATCACCATAATTACCTAACTTAACTTATGTACAGCGCCGCCCTCCGTGGGGCGGCCAACTGAATCCCTGTGAGGGCTGTCGCGCGCCACACCCTGCGGTGGGGCTGCACTGGCCTTCAGCTTTGATCCCCCGCAGCCTGTCGCTGTTGAACGGGAACCATGCCTTCCTGGGGCTGCTCTAAACTGAGGTTGGGAAAAATGGGGAGAATCTGGCCAAAACTTTCTGGGCTGGGGCGCTCGAGCCGACCTACGAGGGGCTGCTTTGTGTGGGGCTCCCGGGGCTGATGGACCGGGGGTCGGGACTGTCACCGTCACAGCCTGTGGTTCCTCCACAGCTGCCGGCTCCAGCTCCCCTCCCTCAGGCTCCGCCCCCTGGGGTCGGGATTTGTGGCTTCCGACTCCACCTCACCTGTCCCTACAGGTAGTGAGTCTCCGCCCCCATTCCCTACCTCCCCCAAGCTTGAGTCGAGGGCGGGATCGTCGTCCTCTGACTCTTCCCCCTCCGTGATTGGGTCTAAGGGGAGGTCGAGCTGTTCGGGCTCTTCCTCGTCCGAATCCCAATCCAGAGGGGAGACCTCCCACTCCGATGGGGTGGCCCCTCCCTTCAAGCAGGCTACTGTTCCAGCCTGTGTGGTCTGTGACTCTGTTACAGGCTGAGGATCTTTGTTCTCAGACCTGGTCCCTTTTGTTGGCCCTTGTGCACCCGGTTTAAACAGTTTACACTGGTTAATGTGAAACCATTTGGTACGTCGGGGCACCTTCACTGCATAAACCATGGGGCTGGCCTTGTCTACAATGCTGTAAGGTCCCATGTACAATGGTTCAAAACTCCCTACCCTGGCGTAGTTTTGGACCATGACCTGGTCTCCGACTACCCACTCTTGTTGCTTACGAGGTTCCAGTAACAGTCGGTTTCCCCGATGCTGTCTTCCCATGTTCCCAGCCGCCTGCCCATAAATCTGTTTCAGGCGCTCCAAAAGGGTTTGGACGAATTTGTCTCGTTTCACCTCTCGGAGCTGGCCCTCAGTGAGCACCGGGGCTAGTACATGGGTGGGTGTTCGCATGATCCTTCCAGTCATTAATTCGTGCGGGGAATACCCCGTACTTTTGGACTGGCTGGCTCGGATCCCCATGAGGACTAAAGGCAGGACCTCCGCCCATTTCTGGGGCGAGCCCATTGTCTCTTTCCTCAGCTTTTCCTTGAGGGTCCGATTCATGCGTTCAACAATCCCGGATGACTGGGGATTGTATGCTACGTGCCACTTCCCCTCAATGCCCAAGAGCATGAGGGCGTTCTGCATTACTTGACCGGTGAACTGACTCCCTTGGTCGGACTCTACAAAACGGGGGAGTCCCCACCGTGAGAACACTTCCCGAATCAAGATCTTAGCAGTGCCCAGTGCCGTAGCTGTTCTGCACGGGAAGGCTTCTACCCATTTGGTGAACACATCTACCAGGACAAGGCAGTACTTATATCCTCCCTGGGCGGCGGGCAGGGGCCCTATGTAGTCGACCTGAATCGACTGCCATGCTCCCTCTACCCTCCTGATGTGCCCCATGGGCATCTTCCTTTTGTGGGGGTCTGGGTTGTTTGCAGCGCACACAAGACAGCTTGTGCAGAAATCGCGGACATCGTCCCGAAGTCCCGGCCACCATCCCGCCTGCTCTACCCGCTGCCAGGTAACCTCAGGCCCGGGGTGTCCCGCCCCTGGACCCTCATGGGCCAGTTGCAGGAATTCCCTCCGGTGCTGCTGCGGCACAACCCACTGCTCCTCTCGGAACAGCATGCCTTCTTTGACTGAGAGGGCTGCCGTACTGTACGGACCCTCTACCTGCTTGCCTTCTGTGATGGCTTTTAGGACTGTTTTTAGGGCGGGATCCAGGGTTTGGATGGTCTTTAGGTCTGGGGGCGGTGTCACCCCTGTGTTCCCTGGAATTCCCTCCCTGCCTTGGATCGCCGCCACGGGTCCGGGTTCATAGGGGTCCCAGAGAATGCCATTGCGGGCACCCTCCCTGGCTAGCGCATCCGCCTGCTGGTTGCCCTGACTGCGGGGTTCTGTGGTGGAATGAGCCTTCACCTTATGGATGAACACCTCCCCTTCCTCTCCCACAGCTGCCAGGATCTTTTCTAGCAAGGGCTTAACTGTTAAAGGCCGCCCGTCCGCGGAGGTATATCCGCGTCGGGACCAGATGGCGAGGTACTCTGTACACGAATTGCATGTGAACATGCTGTCTGAGCAAATCGTGTATGGGGTTGGGAAAATCTCGGGGTGGGTAACCACGTACGCCACCGCGGACAGTTCAGCCTGCTGTGCGCTCATAGTGCTGGGGAGCTTAATTGCCAGGGCAATGTTTGCCGCAGGGTCATAAACTCCACACCCTGTGAGTCGTTCGCCAGCAGATACTGTGCTAGAACCGTCTACGTAGATTTCGCGGCCTGTGGGGTGTATCCCGGCCCGTAAACCTATGTTGACCTCCCATACCCCTTCTACGGAACACCGATGGGCTGTCCCGGGATATGCCATGTTGGCTGCGAGCCTTGGCGCGCAGAGGCCTTTAACTTTGAGATCCATCTGGGAAAGGAGGAGGGTCCAGCGCGCAATCTGAGTGCTGCTTACGGTCCCATCCTTAATCCTTCCATCCAGAAGCATCTTTGTGGGGGTGTGATGGGTGAGGAGCGTGATGGGAGAGGTTCCTGTGAAGATCACTGATCTGTTCACAGCCCAATGCGTGGCCAGGAGATGCCGTTCGCAATTGGAGAAACTCCTCTCTACATCCGTGAGCACCCTGGAGGAATAAACTACCGGTCTCAGCTTGCCGTGCCGCTCCTGGAGCAACACGGCGCTCAGGCTGTCCCCACTGGCGGCTACCTCAGAACTCCTCTCCCCCATCTATGGCCCCTAGGGCTGGCGCGGTCTGCAGATCTCTTTTCAACTTCTCGAATGCTGCCTGGCACCCCTCATCCCAAGACCACTCGACTCCCTTGTGTAAGAGTCGAAGTAGCGGGGCTGCTGTGGCAGCATAGTCCTCGATGAAATCTCTGCAGCACCCGGTCAAACCCAAAAAGGACCTTACACCCGTTACTGTGTTGGGAATCGGCAGATCTTGTATTGATTCCCTTCTGGCCTTATCTATGGCTCTTTCCCCAGCGCGGAGGGCCAGACCCAGGAATTTGACTTCCTGCTGGCCGATCTGGGCTTTCTTCGGGTTTACTTTGAAACCCTTCCTTTCTAACAGTTCCAACAGTTCGGCTAATAGTGGGCCGTGCTCCTCCCTTGTGTCCGTGAACAGGAGTAGGTCGTCCACATACTGTACTATCTGGTTGGGCTGGCTAAACTCTTTTAAACTCCCCGCCATGCATTGATGGAAAATGCTGGGGCTGTTGTGAAAACCCTGTGGCAAGCAGTTCCAAGTGTACTGTTGCCCTTTGAAAGTAAAGGCAAACTTGTACTGATCCTCCCGCCGCAGCGGAATGGACCAGAAACCGTTCGAGATGTCCAGCACCGTGAACGTGGTCGCCGATGCTGGAATACTCCCTATTAGGTCTGCAACTGCTGCTACCGTGGGCGCGCAGGCTGGGATGTTACTATTGAGGACTCTGTAGTCCACCGTGGCTCTCCACGAATTGTCCGGCTTCTTTACCGGCCATAATGGGGAGTTCACGTGAGTGGCTATTGTTCTCAATACGCCCTGCTGCACCAATGAAGATATTGCGGTCTCCATGTCGGGTTCTGCCTCCTTGGGGAAGTTATACTGCTTTTGGGGTCGGATCATGGGGTCCCCGTCTACGCTGACTTCAAACCCAGTGACTCTCCCACAGTCGTGCTTGTGGGTGGCAAACGCGGTCAGATTTTCCGACACACACGCCTGCAAGTCCGTTGGGACGTTCGCTACCATGAGCTCGAGATCGTAACCTCCTGACAGCTTCATGGTGCACAGGGCCCCCTTTTCTTCCTTCCCTGGGATTACGACTACCTTACCTAAACCGCTCTCGGCTCCCCAGAGACAGTGATTTCTCAGGTCCACGAGGATCCCGTGTTCCACCAAGAAATCAGCCCCGAGGATGCCTTTTCCACCCCCCTCACTCCACTTCAATAGGATACACGTCCATGTGGTGTGGAGTGCTCCCAGATGAATGGAGAGCGGGATGGAGTACGCGCCAGCCTGTTCTCTGCCTGTGAAACCCACTACTAAGTATGGAGCCTGGGCGGACAGAGGTGAGGCAAAAGGTTTATCTGTGTGGATCACGGTACACGAAGCTCCCGTATCCAACAGGTAACTACCCTTTTGTCTTTCCACCTCCATCTCCACCACAGGTCTTCTCCAGGCGTCATAGCGGAGCGGACACAGGTAGACGGGCTGCGCAGGCGTCAGTCATTTAGGTGTTTCGGTTGGGGTCTCGGGAGCGATAGGGCTGTTGGCGACCGCTACCTTCCCCTGCCAGGTCATCAGAGACCGCATAGTCTCCAAGACTGACTCGATCGTAGCGGGATCCACAACCGCACCACCCCCTGTTGTTGGGGCAGTGGCTACGGTTGGGTTCTGGACTGGTGCTGGGGCAGCGGTCTGGGCTTGGGCTTGGACTGGTGTTGGGACAACGATCTGGCCGTGGGCTAGGACTTGGGCTTGGGCTCGGGCTTGGGCTGCGGCGAACGCTCTCTCTCTCTTATCCTTCCATGGATTTCTACAGTCCTTGCGCCAATGACCCTCCTTCCCACACCCGTAACAACTGCTGTTGGCTTGGGGAGGGCGATTTCCCTCCTGATGCCATTCCTTTTTAGCAGAAGCTGCGGGCCTCACCTCATGCACCTTTCCTTTTACAACAGGCGTTTTCCTACCCTTGTTGTTCCTGTAACTGATCGTGAGCTGATCAAGTACTAGTTCCTCCGTGGAGCGGGCGTTAGTGGGGTCAAACCATGCTTTGGCCTGCTCCCTCACTATTGGCAAGCAACCTGCTACCAGGCACCGAAGCCAATGAGCCCTTTGTTCATCATTTAGCGCGTTCCGTTCCGGTCCTCCCGGGCAGCTGCGCCGATACACGGGCCACAACCTTCCGGCGAAAACCCGTGGGGGTTCTCCCTCTAGCTGCACTGTCTTTTCTAAACAGAGGAACGGAGTTCCGTCACCCTCTCCTATAATCTCCAGGATCTCGTCCCGTAACAACTCATAGTCCCTGTGCCCTCTCTTGCTCTCGTCAGGGAGACACTGGAGGAGCGAGCTGTCCAGGGAGAACAGCAGCATTTTAGACTGTTCAACCCCGTCGCAGTCATTGACTGCTGCGGTCTGCTCCACGTCCCTGAAATGCACGGAGGGATCTCCTGACTCGGAGAGTTTTGGGATGTGACTTATCATTGCCCTCAGCTGTTGTGCGCTGTGGGGCATTATGATCTGATTCACAAGGGGTCCATCATCGCCATTGTCTTCATTCGGACCGAGCCTCCGGTGTCTAGTTGGACACACCGGCGCCGGTCCCGACTCTACTATCTGGTGTTGCTCTACCTCAAGAATCTCTTCATCTACCGTCTCCGTCTCCTTCCCCGGAGTCCAAGACTCATCATAAGCAGGAGGCGCAGAGGGTTCGGGGGTTGGTTCCCGAACTATCTCTTGTGGAATCGGTCTTTTGGATTCCTTGGCTAGCAATAGCTGGCTCGCTGGTGGATTTATGAGACACACCAACCCGTTTGCCTTGGCTAGGGCCATTCTCAGGTCCTCTTGCTCCCGACGGCAAGTGCTGTGGTCGGTGCTCTCAGATCTATCCTCCATGGCCATCTTATATGCTGCCCTGGCTCCCAGAAGTTTTTCCTCTTGGGTCTCTATTTGCTTAGCTAGACGGAAACACCTGTCTCTCATTCTACCTTCACTGGCCTTGGCCTCAATGACCTGACATTTTAAATACTCTACCCGGGTTTCGTGGCAGCGAGTTGTGGAGTGGCGTTCCTGATTCAGCGCGTTAAGCGATTCAATCAGTTTCTGACCTCCCGCAACCTTTTCCTCTACGTCTGTAAGCAACCCTTTGATCTGGGCTGTTTGTGCTGCAACGACTTGGTCCAAAAGCTGGACTTGCTTCTTGTAGCACATCAGCCAGACCGCCTTTTCTACAGATTTCTTATGCTCTTTACCCTTTGTCCACTTGATGGCTGCGTCTAGCGGGCGCCTATCCCTTAATAGGTCCGATATCCATTGTTTTGTGAGGTTGACTTTTCCAAAAACATAATCTGCTATTCTTTCATCCATCACATTTCGTTTATTCAGACCTTGATCTAACACACTACTTTCCTGCTGCCAAGGTCCTGCCGCGGTCGCCATTTCTGTAGGGGGTTTCTCTTGCTCGTTCTGGTCTCCTGCCAGGCGTTGTGCAATAATTACCCTTGAGTGGTTTGACCCACTCCCCCTATGGTTCTAGACCTTGGACTTAGATGCAGAGAACTGTAGTGCAGAGAAAGGACTCAATAGACCAGGTTGAATAGCACGAAATGGATGCTTTTATTTTAAACAGTTTGAAGCATTACAAAATACATGTCATAGGCACAGATTAAAGTAACTACAATCATGCACAAATTTATGAACTTGACTCTATGGAAATGGGGAACACACGGCACATCGAAAAAGGGAAAACACATTACGATTACCCTTAACTCCCTCCCCTATACCTAAACTAAGTTTTGACCTGAGGAACTTGGGATCATGCTCACCACTCTCAAAATCGCGAAAAAGGGGGATCGCAGCCTTTTGGCACCGCTTTCCGTCGTCACGTGGATTTGGAAACTTCTGGCGCAGTCGATATTCTCTCTCTCTCTCTCTCTCGAGGCGGCGGGGTAGACACAGCCTCGATGAGCGCTCGTCAAGGTTGAAGATACCTAAGTCTGTTGTCGATTTTTGTTCATGGAGCAGAACAACAACCCAATGGGATGTTGAGATACGGAAGTGTCAGGCCCGGAATGTCCTTTCTCTCTGGCCTGGATCGTCGGTTTTCCTGAGGGTGTCTTCTCCTTCGGCCTGGGTCATCGATGATCTCCCGACCCCAGTACCCGGGCCACCCTCGTCGTCTTCTCGTCGTGGCCGAGCCTTGTCTGGCTGAACACCGACCACGTTGTCTTTTCACCGAAATTGTCCGTCCGAAGCGTCTTTAAAAAGACGAAGCGTCTTCATCGATTCCGAAGCTACCGAGGTAGAAGAGGCGCCGATCCTGGATCGGTGTAACCGTCACCGTCCGTCCTTCATTCGTCCGCTCGTTCCGTCGATGACTCCAATCGTTCTCCGATTCACTCCGTAACTTTTGATGGACTTTCAATCCATAGTTATACTCTTTTGGGACAGTCTTATCTCCCGCCAAATCATAGTCCTGTCTTTGTATTAATTTTGGCGGGCAGAAATCTCCGCAGGGGCGCTTTGTCTTGTAACGGGAGCCGGTGATAACTTAACTGGCCTTCCTGGCCGATAATGTCTTTTAATGTCTTTTACATTGTCATCGCGACTCGGTTCGCATATTGATCGGTCCGGAGATTTTCCTTGATGGCTGTTAAACGGTTTCTCCTTTGTACAATAAATGGGTATGAGTGTTTTTGCATTGTCCGCCCATATCTTGATGGGCCCCATCCTGTACTTAGAATCCATTGAATATGTATGCTGTTTCCCTGAGTTTCGGTTTCCCGATACTGGCTTTCGCGGGCTTACTGTCTTCAATCCACAAGCCTGTCTGGCTTGCAGTAACAGAAATCAAACGGTCCAGAAAACTGATCACGAGGCCCGGCGGCCATTTTGTATGCCCTTTTATCAAAGGTTTTTCTGTGCAAGCTTACTTTGGTCAATAAACTGTCTTATTTTATCCTGTTTTCTTGCGTGATTATTGCTGAAAATTTCGAATCTTACACAAGCAAACCCTGCGCAACAACTTGTGATTAATAAAGTGGTGAAATTAGCAAATCTGTAATGGTTATTGCTTGCATTTGGTCATTGATCAAGGCTGGGGATTTGCATTCTGAATACAGGAAGTTTTCCATATTTATTTACTTCCATTAATGATTCTTGACCCAGTGGCATGCCTACTGAGTGTATTTAATCTTTTCACCAGATATCAGGCTACTGGGGTATGTGCCCCATTTCACTAGTTTATTAACAGCAACTTGGAAGTGTTTGCCTGGAGCGAGTTATCTTGGCCTGCTGTTTGTCCCTTGTTAAGGAGGTTTGTGGGGCTCTTGTGGAGTGAGGTTAGTGGGACTGATTATTGAGCCCCATGAAATTGCAACGTTCTGGAAATTTTAATGCTGGGATTAGTTTATTACTAGAAGTGGAGGTTCTTTAGTCCTCTATAACTGACTGGGATAATAAGTCTACATGGGGTAGATATCCATATTCTAAAAATGATAGCGGCACTAGCGAGGGTGCAAAAAACATTTACTAGGATGATTCCAGAACTGAGATTATTCTTATTAGGAAAGATTGACCTGTTTGGGATGCCTTCTTTAGGAAAGAGAAGGCTGAGGGTGTTTAAAATTATGACTGGGTTCGATGGGTTAGATATCGAGATGTTTCCACTTGGGGGCAAGACCAGAACTAGGGGCCTGTAACTACAAGGTAGTAACTAACTAATGACTCCAATGGTGAATTCAGGAGAAACTTCTTTACCCAGAGAGTGGTGAGAATGTGGATCTCGCTATCACGGAGTGGTTGAGGCGAATGGTGTAGCTGCATTTAAGGGGGAGCTCTAAGCATGAGGGAGGAAGGATATGCTGTTTGGGTGGGAGGAGGCTCGTGTGGAGCATGGACTAGTTGGACTGAATAGCCTGTTTCTGTGCTGTCGATGGCTTGTTAACCTGCAGGATTAGTCACCTGAGGAACTGCATCTCTGAAGGCCCCTTCAATGGCTTTCGGTGTTGGCCGTGGCTCAGTGGGCAGCACTCTAGCCTGAGTCGGAAGGTCGTAGGTTCAAATCCCACTATAGAAACCTTGAGTACAAAAGCCAGGCTGACACTCCCAGTGCTGCACTGTCGGAGGTGCCATCTTTCGGATGAGAAGTTAAACCGAGGCCACTTCTGGCCCCTCGGGTGGATGTAAAAGATCCTATGGCACTTTTGGAAGAAGAGCAGGGGAGTTCTTCCCTCTGACCAATTGTTATCCATCAGCCAACATCATAAGATGATCTGGCCATTATCACATTGCTGTTTGTAGGCTCTTGATGGGCTGCCATGTTTCTGACAATAGTGACTACATTTCAAAAGTAATTCATTGGTTATGAAATGCATTTTTTAATTTGTTCATGGAGTGTGGGTGTCACTGGCAAGGCCTGCATTTATTGCCCATCCCTAGTTAGCCTTGAGAATGTGGTGGTGAGCTGCCTTCTAGTCCAGTTGGTCAGTGTGCTGTTGGAGAGTTCCAGGATTTTGACCCAGTGACGATGAAGGATCGACGATATACTTGCAAGTCGGGATGGTGTGTGACTTGGAGGTGGTGGTGTTCCCATATGCCTGCTGCCCTTGTCCTTCTAGGTGGTAGAGGTCGCGGGTTTGGGAGGTGCTGCCGAAGAAGCCTTGGCGAGATGCTGCAGTGCGCCAGTGCTGGAGGGAGTGAATGTTTAAGGTGTTGGTGTGACATCCTGAATCTGGGTATGGCGCTGTATAAATAAGATTGTTCTTTCTAAACATCTGACGTGAGTTTGGGACCTACAATAAAATATAATTATCCCTAACCAACATACTAGGTCCCCAATAGGGATTCAGTTGCCGTACTGGATCTCCAACAGCAGGTGGGGATAGAATCCATATCAACTTAACGAGCACAGTTTTGTATCTCTTGTGGCTGACCCTGGTCAGTGAATGCTGGCTGAAATCTGCAGTAGAACTGTTGTCAATACTTAACCACTTACATTTATGTAGCCCCTTCAACGTACTGAAATGTCCCAAGGTGCTTCACAGAAGCCCTATTGAATAAAATTTGACACCAAGCCACATACGGAGATATTAGGGCAGATGACCAAAAGCTTGTGCAAGAGGTAGGTTTTAAGGAGGAGGGAGTGCTGGAGAGGTTTAGGGAGGGAATTCCAGAGTTTGGGGCCCAGGCAGCTGAAGGCAAGGCTGCCAATGGTGGAGCGATTACATAGAAACATAGAAGATAGGAGTAGGCCGCTTGAGCCTGCTCTGCCATTCAATGCGATCATGGCTGATCATCCAAATTCAGTACCCGATCCCTGCTATCTCCCCATAACCCCTTGATCCCTTTAGCCTTAAGAAATGTATCCAACTCCTTCTTGAATATATCTAATGAATTGGCCTCTGCTGCCTTCTGTGGTAGAGAACTCCACAGGTTCACCACGCTGTGGGTGAAGAAATTCCTCCTTCAGCGACTGGTGCACAAGGTCACCCAGGTCTCGTTGCACTTCCCCTTCTCCCAATCTATTGCCATTCAGATAATCTGCCTTCCTGGTTTTGCCACCAAGTGGATAACCTCACATTTATCCACGTTATATTGCTTCTGCCCAATCACCCAACCTGTAAATCATCCTGTAGTTTCTCGGCATCCTCCTCACAGCACACACGCCCACCCAGCTTTGTGTCGTCTGCAAATTTAGAGATATTGCATCAATTCCCTTGTCTAGATCATTAATATATATATTGTGAATAGCTGGGGTCCAAGGACCGATCCCTGCGGTACCCCACTAGTCACTGCCTTCCACTCAGAAAAAGACCCGTTTATTCCAACTCTTTGCTTTCTATCTGCCAACCAGTTCTCTATCCAAGTCAGTACCTTGCCCCCAATCCCATGTGCCCTAACTTTGCATACAAATCTCTTATGTGGGACCTTAATCGAAAGCCTTCTGAAAGTCCAAATACACCACATCCACTGTGTTAAGTATGTGTATTGTATTGAACAATTAACACAAAGACTTAAACGTATAACTCAAACAAGTCTTTACTGGTTGGAGGTAGGGACTATACTGAATACAAGATTACTGCACAGTGCTTATATACCGATGTGTTCACCCCCGGTATTACGTCTACAGCAGCCTGAGAAAGTAGTACATCTCTTAAGGTGGAACAGGCTTAAGCTCTCTTAAGGTGGAACAGGTTACATACACAACACTCCTCCCTTCTTAGCTTTATAGTCATCCCCCCATTTAACATAACGTAATAACATATATACATATATAACTTCATGTTTAACGTAACATATCACAGATTCAGTCTCTGCGGAAAACAGTTCACAGATTCAATCTCTGTGGTGTAGTCGGTTCACGTTACTCATTCAATAGTCCTTTCATGGATTTAACAGCTTGAACTTCCGAACTGATTTGGCTCCGTTCGGAGGGACCACGTGTGTGATCTGGTAGAGGTGATAATGGTTCAGATGGGTCATCTTCTGTTTTTACTTTTCCTTTTCTGCTTCTTGGAGACTCTCTGGGCTCCATTGTCAGCTGCCACAGCTGCCAGCTGCATGCGCAGTTCCTCCTTCTCTTCCTCCTGTTTCCGTCGTAGAGCCAGCTTCTCCCGATGTTCCGTAGACTTTTGGTGCTCCTCCATGATTTCTGCACTTTGGGAGTCGAAGTTACAAGCTGGGCAGGACAGGGCATCGTAATATTCGGTGTCGTCCACCAGGTCATGGTAATATTCGGTGTCGTCCTGAGCTAGACCAGTGAGAGGGTCGTCTATTTCCTCCATACCCAGCTGGACGTTAGCCAGCTCTTGTTCCAAATCCAGACATCTTTCCTGAAGAGACTTCTTCATGTGTACCTCTGCATCCAGCTTTTTCTGGGCTTTCAGCAAATCGTTTACTAGTGACCTCATTTGTGATTTTAATACTTCAACTTCCTTTGGAGATTGATTGATCGGACTATGCAATCCCTCTACCCGAGCGGCTGTTTCAGCGGTCTGTTGTTCTACATTGACGTGAGTCAGCGTACTTTTGGCATCCAATGGCTGCTCTGTTGCAGTCGTTTCAGTCTGTGTCGTCACATCAGCCATCTCAATGACTTTTGAGAGCTCCGAACCCTTTTCCTTTGAAGATCGCAGCTCGTGTTCAAGTTTTTCCCATTTCAGAGTCTTGTCCCTCAGCATATGAAGGAGTTGGCTGACCGTTAACTCTTCTGACACCAGATTATGGCACGCACCTTCAGAACCTGAATCAGCTTTGATTCATTCGGCCTCCTCGCGCAGATGGTTGGTGTGCTCCTGCTCCATTTTCTCCATCAGTTGCTTCTGTTGCCTTTCCAGATTCTCCCACTCTGTAACAAAGAACTTTTTTATTTCATTCATCTCTTGCTCAAAACGGCGAATCATTTGTTCTAATTGCTGTTGTAGTTTGAAATGGAGTTGAGTTCGAGCCCAGTGTCCCTCAAAAATGTGCATATCAGTAGACTTGACAGACTCAGAATTCTCTGTTAAACTATGTTGTTGTTGCTCAGTGGAATTCTGTGCTGAAACTTTGTCTTTTGCACATGGGTTGGTCTTACCATCATCAGTTCTAGAGTCTGGGCTGATTATCTGCACCGAGTTCTCACTCTTTATGGCTTTTAGTGAATGCCAGTCCATATTTATGTTTCTAAACCACTCCCGGCCTAGTAGTGGTGGACCTCCCTCCGGTAGCACATATAAGTCCATTATTTGACTTCCTTCGCCCTTGTTGGCCACTGCAACCTTTATTGTCCCGATGGGGTACACTCTCTGCCCCGTGTAGGTTGTCAATATAATCTCCGTATCCTGTAGGGGAATATGTTGGAATAACCTTCTGTAATCTTTCTTATTCATGACCGACAATGCCGATCCAGTGTCCAATTCCATTTTTACTTGGACTCCTTCTATCTGAAGAGTAACCCAAATTGTCTGGAGGTCTGCACCCTTACCAACGTTGAGTACCCTTAAGCTAGCCAGTTCAATACTGCTTAAGCCAGCCAGTTCATTACTGCTAGCGTCTGAATCGGACTCCTGTTCGGCCACCTTGTGTACCTTTGCGTATTTCCCTTGCGGTGACTTCTTGTTGCTGGTCTTCTTCCCTGACCTGCATACTCTAGCTATGTGTCCAAGCTTACCACATGTTCTGCATTCTTGGTTTTTAAACCAACACTGGTTCTGATCATGCGTTGTCTTTCCACAACGATAACATTTAACAGAACTCACACCCAATTTGTGTGCACTGAGCTCCGGTGACCGTAGCTGCATTACTGCCGTGCCTCTCGCTGCGGCTTCGTGTGCTGCTGCCATAGTGACCGCCTTCTCAAGCGTCAGCTCATTCTCCTCGAGCAGTCGCTTTTGTGTATCCTGTTTAAATAAACCACACACAAATTTGTCTCGTAGTGCATCTGTCAGTCCCATTCCAAACTGGCACTATTTCGCTAATTTACGCAATTCCAGCAAATATTCAGCATTGCTTTCATGCTGTAGCTGCCTTCTGTCATAAAATTTAAATCGTTCCGCTAGCATCAGCGGCGTGGGGTTTAGATGATCTTTCAGGACAGTAACAATCTCATCGAACGTCTTACCCGCCGGTTCATCTGGTGATAACAGGTGTTTCAATTGCCCGTATGTCTTCGCACCCATTAAATTTAATAATGTTAGAGCTTTATCTTGGTCACGAATTTTATTGGCCTTACAATAATTTTTTACTCTTTCAACATATATGGCCCAATCTTCGAGGTCACTATCAAAGGTGCTAATATTCCCGTGTTTAGGCATTGTAGATTTGCAATTTCTCAGATTTTATTTTCTTTACTTGTTATCAAAGATGGCGGCTTCCCGCTCTTGCCGTCGTCCTCCGCCCACAAAATGGCGGTTTTCCCGCGCTTGGCGGTCTTCATCCGTCCCCCGACGCCGTCTCCCTTCAGCCCCCGAGTGCGGCCCTTATCTTCGCCGCGATCGCCCGAGTGCGGCCCTTATCAGCGGATGCAATCGATGGCCCGGCTGCGCCTCGCACTTGAAAGCGGCCCGGCCCTTATCAGTGCTTGCGATCGATGGCCCGGCTGCGCCTCGCACTCCAAAGCCCTTATCTCCCGATCGCGATCAATGGCCCGCGCTGTGCACCGCGGCTCTCGCGCCTTCAATTTCTGCAGCCGCTGCCCTTTCAGCACGAGTGCGGCCCTTATCGGTGGTTGCGATCGATGGCCCGGCTGCGCCCCTCACTTCAAAGCGGCCCGGCCCTT
The DNA here is from genome assembly GCF_052327205.1 of Somniosus microcephalus. Taxonomy (NCBI): domain Eukaryota; kingdom Metazoa; phylum Chordata; class Chondrichthyes; order Squaliformes; family Somniosidae; genus Somniosus; species Somniosus microcephalus. Next base: position 36,117,224 of record NW_028225182.1, read on the forward strand.
ATCTGCCTATCGCTATCGCCCTGTACCTGTCTTCCCCAGCCCTATCTTCTACTCCGGTTCACAAGCTGATGGAGGCTTCAGGGTCCTAATGCCTGTTGCTTCCATTGGGGTGGTGAGAGGTGAGGTTTGAAACCTCTCTTCAACCGCCGTGGAATAACTGCCGCAGGGTAAGAACCTGACTCATCGCCAGTGTTAAGTATGTGTATTGTATTGAACAATTAACACAAAGACTTAAACGTATAACTCAAACAGGTCTTTACTGGTTGGAGGTAGGGACTATACTGAATACAAGATTACTGCACAGTGCTTATATACCGATGCGTTCACCGCCGGTATTACGTCTACAGCAGCCTGAGAAAGTAGTACATCTCTTAAGGTGGAACAGGCTTAAGCTCTCTTAAGGTGGAACAGGTTACATACACAACACACTGGTTCTCCCTTATCTATTTTACTAGTGACATCCTCAAAAAATTCCAGTAGATTAGTCGAGCACGATTTACCTTTTGTAAATCCATGTTGACTTTGTCCGATCCTGTCTCTGTTTTCCAAGTGCTCTGCTATTACATCTTTTATAATGGACTCTAGCACTTTCCCCACTACCGATGTCAGGCTCACCGAGACCTGTAATTCCCCGTTTTCTCTCTACCACCTTTTTTGAATAGTGGGGTAACATTAGCTACCCTTCAATCCATGGGTACTGTTCCAGAGTCCATCGAATGTTGGAAGATGATCAGCAATGCATCTACTATTTCTAGGGCCACTTCCTTAATTACGTTAGGATGTAGATTATCAGGCCCTGGGGATTTATCGGCCTTCAATCCCATCAATTTCCCTAACACCATTTCCCTACAAATACTGATTTCTTTCAGTTCCTCCCTTTCATCGGACACTATGTTCCCCGACATTTCTGGGAGGTTATTTGTGTCCCCCTTTGTGAAGACAGAACCAAAATATGTATTTAATTGGTCTGCTATTTCTTTGTTCCCCATTATAAATTCCCCAGTTGGGGATGCTCAAGAGGCCAAAATTGAAGGAGCGCAGAGCTTGCGGAGGGTTGTGGGGCTGGAGGAGGTTGGAGGGATTTCAAAACAACGATGAGAATTTTAAAAATCAAGGCGTTGCTTAACCGGGAATCAATGTAGGTCAGCGATGGGTGAATGGGACTTGGTGTGAGTTAGGATACGGGCAGCTGAGTTTTGGACGGCCTCAAGTAAATGGCGGGTAGTGCGTGGAAGGTCAGCATTGGAATAGTCGAGACTACAGGCGAATAGAGATGTGGCAGTCAGTCTCACCTGGGTTTAGTGAGTGTCTACACAAAGCCTCATACACAACATACAAAAAGTTGATGTGCATTCACACTGAAGTCTTCCAATAAATATGTATAATCACAGAAGTGCTTGTTTGAGTAAACCAGTTAACATTTTATACACAGCCAGCACACCTCGCCTCACCCCCTAAACAGCTGCCATCAAAGCCCAGTTGCTGTATTATTTTGTGGGTCTGTGCTCGGGTTAGCAGCCCTCCAGGATTGTCCCAGAGTCTCCAGGAATTAAAAGATTCATCTCTGGGAGCCTGGCACGTCCTGAGTTCATGATAGGTGCGGTATTCCCAGAAGGTTGTGGGTTCGAGTCCCACTCCAGTGACGAGAGCACATTAATGCAGGCTGACACTCTAGTGCCACTGCTGAGGGAGCGCCGCACTGTCGGAGGTGTCATCTTTCGGATGAGACGTTAAACCGAGGGCCCGTCTGCCCCCTCAGGTGGATGTAAAAGATCCCATGGCCACTATTTCGTAGAAGAGCAGGGAGTTATCCCCTGGTGTCCTAGCCAATATTTATCCCTCAATCAACATCACTAAAAACAGATTATCTGGTCATTATCACATTGCTGTTTGTGGGAGCATGCTGTGTGCAAATTGGCTGCCGTGTTTCCTACATTACAACAGTGACTGCGCTCCAAAAAGTACCTCATTGGCTGTAAAGCGTTTGGGATGTCCTGAGGCTGTGAAAGGCGCGATATAAATGCAAGTCTTTCTTTCTTTTACAGGCGACTTTGGGCCGATGGTTCCCAAAGCTCTCCACCCAATGGGGGCACTTTGGTTTGGTTTTTGGTTGATGACATCACCCAGTGTCTTCCTATTGGTGGTTTTGGAGAAGGTCAACCCAATCTCTGCCTCTTTCTTTATCATAGGCAACGGCCTATTAAAAGTCAACCACGTGCTCCCTTTTTAAAGGGTCGCAAACGATAAGGTCTGTAAATTAACATAAATTTGAAAGGAACCTTAACAAATCAAATTAAAATTTGGTTGCCGGGGGTGATGATGCACTCCATTCTCCGCGGCGCCCACCGGTCGCGGAAGGCCTCAAGCGTGCCAGTGGATACCGCGTACTCCATATCCAGGGCCACCTGGGCACGAACGTGGCCGCGGAAGAGAGGCAGGCAATCGGGCAGCTCTTTCCCACCCTCTTTCCAGTTGCCTGTTGACACAGCCGAGGCGAAAACTCCCTTTCGTCTTCTGTGTCGCCGCGAGATCACCGGGACAAGCTCTGGTTCAACCTGGATGCGTTCCGCTTCTTTGAGGATGCCAGGGACCTGGTAAGAGTTGGCCAGATGTTGGAAGGTAAGACGGTGAGCGTTGACGCTGAGTAACTCCTGGATGTGTCTCCTGCAGATCTTCATCAGTTGCCACCTGAGAGTAGCTGCAGCAGATCAAAGGCCGGATTCGGTCAACAAAGCCTGTTCCTTCCATGGTGGACCTCTTTCTTTTTGGCGTATGGATGCATTCTGACTGATGGCTTGCTTCCTTGTTTAGATGGTCCCTGGTGAACGAGTTGGGCCTGTCCCTGGTGGAAGGATCCAATGAGGTTTGTGCCTGTTGTGATGGGGGCAACTGCAGGGCCCAGAGATTGCGATCTGGAGGAAGACCACACTCCAGGTGCAGGAGGGAGGTCCCATCTGAGCTTGGAATGTTGTGTTGGGTGTTGAGGGTGAAGAAGGATGTTTTGTAACTGGATGGAACTAATTGTTGCAGAGTCTGAGCCTGTGTGGGAGAGAGAGGCCTCACTTGGACCTCTGATCGTTCTGGATGTAGATCTGGACCTGGTTCATTCGGTGGATAGTGAAGCTGTTGGGACTCGTGAGGATGTTCCGAGTTCTTATCGAGGTGAGTGTTGATTGTATGAAAACCCAATTCCAGTCCTGTGACTCCTGACTCCATATTGGCTTCTCGTTCTCGGCAGGTGATGTGTGTTCTGAGCTACTTCTGGTCGTGGCTGTGACGTTGGCAGCTGAGGTCCTGATCTCCGCCTCTCTGGTGGCCTTCCTACTGTCCAGGAAACACAACTGAATCCTCTCCCTCAATTGAGCTGCTTTATTTGTCAAAAAATGCTTCAATAAAATTGAAATGTGACTTGGTTGAGTTACAGTCTTTGGTGTTGAACTGGTTTTTAAATACACTGTCATGGTGGTTTGACCTAAGTTGTCTAAATGACACTAGACCAGTTTTGGAGGCCTATATTTAACTGACAATTTCACCACACACCGCTCAGTTTTGGGTAGTTGAAAGTAGGCATTTGCACCTGGAATAAGATTGTGGCCTTAATGGGATGGCAACTGGAATCATACAGCACAGAAAGAGGCCATTCGGCCCATCGTGCCTGTGCTGGCTCTTTGAAAGAGCTCTCCAATTAGTCCCACTCCCCCCAGCTCTTCCCCATATCCCTGCCATTTTCACCTCTTTGTATTTATCCAATTCCCATTTTTGAAAGACACTATTGAATCTGCTTCCACCGCCCTTTCAGGGAGCGTGTTCCAGATCACAACTTCTTCTTTATATTAGAAGTCTCCTCATCTCTGGCTCTCTTGTCAATGATGTTATTTACTAACCCTTCTGTCAGTGGAAACCGTTTCTCCTTATTTACTTTAATCAAAACCCTTACCATTTTGAACCCCTCCCTTGACCTTCTCTGCTCTAAGGAGAACAATCCCAGCTTCTCTGCAGTAATATTGTGACCTTTGTAAAGGGATGAAAGCGATGGGGAGTTTCTGCCATCTTTCTAGAGCGAGTAGATGGGGTTACAGACACCCAGCTAGGAGTCCGCTGTGAGAAGGTTCCAGTCCCACATCGGGGTCAAGAGACTAGACCAAAGCAGCATCTCCTTAATTGGCCATCTTGCTCCTTGTCCACTGGCGGTAGGTGTGTCTTGGCCTCGTACTGTCACTCTGCTGGCTCTGTTCCACATTTAACATCCCTTAAAGGTTAGTTACAATTGCCTTTTTGAATATAGTGATGTAACCTACCACCCACCATCACACATGGGTGGGTAGTGGAATCAAACAGTGCTGAGGGGATTGGTAAATGATCAATTATCTTTTTCATTGCACTCTGGCTTCTGGTGCATTTCCCCCACCCGCCCAAAATCCTTCGCCCACCCCACCTCCCATCACCCCCTGTTGGTGGCCGTGCCTTCAGACATCTGGCACCTCAGCTCAGACATTCTCTCCCTAAAACCCTCAACCTCTCCTCCTAATACATTGCTTCAAACCTACATCAGTGTCCAGGCATTTACCTGTCCTAATGTCTCCTCCTTTGACTGTCACGTTTTTGTCTGATTTACGTGAGTTGAATGCTTTGCTTAGTTGAACATTGGGCGGTGTAACAAGGCACCAATGCAACCAGATGGTGAGGATAAAGGGGCAGGAATATAAGATGGCCATTAACAGATCAAATGAAGAATTTAGGAGGACATTCTTTACACTGAATGTGGAACATGGAGTGGTTGAAGCAGATACATTTGGAGTTGAGATACAGATCGACCATGATCGAATTGAATGGCAGAACAGGCTCGAGGGCCTGAATGGACTCCTCCTGTTCATTTGTAAAGGAGGCTGGTAGCATAGATGAGGGAGAATGAAATAGAGGGCTCTGTGGGGTGGGGAGTTAGATAGAAAGCAAAGCACGCTCTACGCTGTCCCATCAAACACTCCCAGGGCAGCAAGAGTACGGGTTAGATACAGAGTAAAGCTCCATCTACACTGTCTCATCAATCACTCCCAGCGCAGGTACAGCATAAGTTAGATACTGTTGTGTCCCCTTGTGTTTTTATTACTATGTAATACAGACACTTTTAACTCCTTTTTAGTTTACAGCTTTTACTCAGTGCTTTCATGATGTTGCTGCCGCATGGTGCGGAGTGATACAAGATGTCCGACCTTGCACTGTGCACTGCCTGACACAGTGTGCCACATAGCAGTATAAATGCACTAACCAAAGTAGTTCCATATAACAATGTAACAAGTAGTTCCATTGAATAATGTGATAATATAACGATGTAACAGATACAGGTTACAGCATGAGTTAGATACAGAGTAAAGCTCCCTCTACACTGTCCCATCAAGCACTCCCAGTGCAGCTACAGCGCGGGTTAGATACAGAATAAAGCTCCCTTTACAATGTCACGTCAAAATCTCCCAGGGCAGGTACAGCACGGGTTAGATATAGAGTAACGCTCCCTCTACACTGTCACTTCAAACAGTCCCAGGACACGCACAGCATGGGTTAGATACAGAGTAAAGCTCCCTCTGCACTGTCCCATGAAACACTCCCAGGGCAGGTACAGCACGGTTAGATACAGAGTAAAGCTCCCTCTACACTGTCCCATCAAATACTCCCAGGACAGGTACAGCACGGGTCAGATACAGAGTAAAGCTCCCTTTAAACTGTCCCATCAAACACTCCCAGGGCAGGTACAGCATAGGTTAGATACAGAGTAAAGCTCCCTTTAGACTGTCGCATCAAACTCTCCCATGGCAGATACAGCATGAGTTAGATACAGAGTAAAGCTCCCTCTACACTACCCCATCAAACACTCCCAAGGCAGGTACAGCACGGGTTAGACACAGAGTAAAGCTCTCTTTACAATGTCCCATCAAACTACTCCCAGGGCAGGTACAGCACGGGTTAGATGGAGAGTAAAGCTCCCTCTACACTGTCGCATCAAACACTCCCAGGGCAGGTAGAGCACGGGTTAGATACACAGTAAAGCTCCCTGTGCTCTGCGCAAAAAAGGTCCCAAATCCCAACCTCAGAGGATCAGACCCTATTAACCACCTCCCTCAGATTTCATGTTCCCACAGCTCGGCCATTTGTGGATCCTCCCCTTCCTTCACTCCACCATTGGCACCTTGGGATGTTTTTCTGCATTAAAGGTGCGATATGATGACAAGTTGGTGTTGTTGTTCCAGTGTGACAGTCTCCATTTACCATCACACTCTTTATCAGACTGTATGAAACAGGACAATTGCAATTAGAGTGACTTTGCCTCTATTTGGGGGTTTTAATTGGATAGACTGTTTCCCCCTCGTGATGTCCTTTTAGTTATCAGCAGGGACGGGGGAGCTTGTCCAGTGGGTGAAGCTCAGGCCCACACTGATCATCTATAAGGGGTCCTCCCCACAAGGGACAGGACACCACTAACAAGAACAAAGAGCCTGTCCGAACTAATGTCCCACAGTACACATCAACTGATTAAGGTCCAACTTTCCGATCCGGTTCAATGAGGCAATGATCCCGTCCGGATCCAGCCACTTGTAGAAGCTTCTGGAAAACCCATTGGACTCCGAGTGTTTGCACGCCAGGCTCCCTGGAGAGGGAGCGGGCAATGCCCACCGGTACACTCGAGGCCTCCCGCAACCGATGGGCACCGCAGGGAGTGGAGAGTCTTATCGACACGAGTAACATAATTATGATTTACTTTTATGAGTTTCCTGTTGTTTTGTCGAAAGAACATTCTGTGTTTGAGTTCCTTTGTTAGTTGTGCCAACTTAAAGAGGGAGGCCAGGTATAAATTCGTTCCTCTGTTGATGACACCGGGACAACCCATGTCATTTTATGGCTCAATTAAAGAAATCCACATTAGACATAGGAACATGGGAACAGGAGGAGGCCATTCAGCCCCTCGAGCCTGTCGCCTCATTCAATGAGATCATGGCTGATCTGGGACCTAACTCCATATACCCGCCTTTGGCCCATATCCCTTAATACCTTTGGGTATCAAAAATCTATCAATCTCAGATTTAAAATTAACAATTGACCCAGCAACAACTGCCGTTAGCGGAAGAGAGTTCCAAACCTCTCCCACCCTTTGTGTGTAGAAGTGTTTCCTAACTTCACTTCTGAAAGATCTGGCTCTAATTTTTAGGCCATGTCCCCTTGTCCTGAACTCCCAACCAGCGGAATTAGTTTGTCTCTGTGTACCCTATCGGTTCCCCTTAATATCTGGAAAACTTCAATCAAATCACCCCTTAACTTTCTAAATTCCGAGCTTCTCACCATTGGGAAAGTACGCTGATCTATCCTTTTTAGATCCAAAGTGGATGACTACTGTATTAATGGTGCCCATCAAAATGTGCCCTTGTGCGACTCTTTCAGGTGGGGGTGATTGACCAAATTGTAATAGGCCCTCCTGGCAATAAATCCATCAGTTCTGTCTTTCTTTTCCTTTTTTTATTATTTTTTTTTCTTTTTTTTCAAGTTTTATTTCAAGTTTTATTAATTTACAGTTGATTAGTTTAATCAAAAGAGCACCCCTAATTGGTCGAATGTTTTCTTAAGTTACAGTCAATTGCTTTAATCAAAAAGAGCAGCCAAATTTTAAATTAATTTGTTAAGGTTCCTTTAAAGTTTTATTTATAAACTAATTGGTTAATCACCCACACAAAAAAGATTACTGTAGATTTGCTTAACCACCCAATCAAAAGGGTCACTCCGATTGGTTGAATTAAAATAGGCCCTCCTGGCAATAAATCCATGAGTTCTGTGATTCCTCTTTTGGTAAAACCATAAATTTAGACAGATAAAAACTGTAAATAAACCATTAAAACTGTAAATAAACCAATAAAACTGTAATAAACCAATAAAACTTCAAATAAACCTTAATAATCAAATTAAAATTTGGTTCTCCAGCCCAATCATGCACTCCAGTCCCCGCGGCGCCCACCGGTCACGAAAGTGATCTAGCGCGCCGGCGGACACCGCGTGCTCCAGCTCTAGGGCCACCCGGGCGCGAACATGGCCACGGAAGAGAGGGAGGCAATCCGGCCGGATGACCCCCTCGACCGCCCGCTGCCTGGACCAATTAATGGCCTTCTTCGCCAGGCCCAGGAGCAGACCCACGAGGAGGTCCTCCGACCTGCCCGCTCCCCTCCGCACCGGGTGGCCGTAGATCAAGAGCGTGGGACTGAAGTGCAACCAAAACTTGAGGAGCAGCCCCTTCAAATAATGAAAGAGGGGCTGCAACCTCTCACACTCGATATAAATATGAAACACGGACTCCTCCAGACCGCAGAACAAACATGCGGTCTGGGAGTCCGTGAACCTACTTAAATACCTATTGCACGGGACTGCCCTGTGCAACACCCTCCAGGCCAAGTCCCCAATAGAACAAGGGAGGACTCCCGCATAGAGAGCCCCCCATTGGGGACCTCCGCCTCCGTCGGAAGGTAAAACGGCACGCCACGGCGTGTCCGGACGGCAGGCGAAGATGGCAAAGTGGAAGGTGTGCAGGAGCAGCCCGTACAGGAAACCCCTCCGTGCGGAATGAAAAGGCACGGAGGGTATTTCCTCGAGACGGCTCAAGTTGTGAGGCGCCGGCTCCCGAGGGGGGGGGTCGGGGCTGGGCGCCGACAAGGAATTCCGTCCGAACGGGGGAAAGCTCAGACGGGATCGCCCCACACGCCTGAGCCGCCTCGATACACCTAGTGGTGCCGGGGCGTACTTTCGCCTTTATCGACTCGATGGCATCGGCCGCGAGCCGGACGTTTACCCAAGACATGCGCCTCGCCAACTCCTCCGGCGCCATCCAGCCCACTCCTCCGCCATCGAGCAGGTCCCCGACTCGAGTCACCTTGCCAGCCACAGCTCTGTGCTCCGCCAGCCACCCGAACCTGCGGACGTGGAGGTGCGGATTCCTGAACAGTGGCTCCCGAAGGACAGCCACCATTCCTGTCGGGAGAGAGCTGCGCCTGGAAGCGACCCGGTTCCAAACCCATAGCAGTTCCTGGTAGAAGACAGGCAGCCCCCGCAGGCTGGCACGCGTGCCACCCACTTCCACAAACAGGAGCTGCGTGTCATAATTGAGGCCACGCAGCTGGCGGAAAAAATACGTCGCCAGCGCGCACCATCTTGGAGGAATCTCAACGTACAGGTATCTCTGCAGCGTCTGAAGACGGAAAGTCGCAGCCTGGGTGCGAAGGCACACCAGCGCCTGACCGCCCTCCCTAAGCGGGAGACTCAGAACCGCGGCAGAGACCCAGTGCATCCTGTTGTTCCAGAAGAAGTCGACGAGCTTCTTCTGTATCTTGGCGACAAACGCAGGGGGAGGGATCAGAGTAACCAACCGGTACCACAACATGGCGGCCACCAGTTGGTTTATGACCAACGCCCGACCCCTGTAGGACAACACTCGGAGCAATCCCGTCCAGCGACCTAAGCGAGTGGCGACTTTGGCCTCCAACTCGTGCCAGTTCGCCGGCCAGGCGTCCTCGGCCGGGCTGAGGTAGACTCCCAAGTAGAGGAGGTGCGTAGTGCTCCAGGCGAAGGGCCTGAACTCCTCCGGCAGGGAGTCCACCTGCCACTGACCCACCAGGAGTCCAGAACATTTCCCCCAGTTGATCCTGGCGGAGGATGCGTCCGAGTAAATCTGCTGGCATTCCCGCATCCTCCGCAAGTCAACGGGATCCGTGACCATGAGGAGCACGTCATCGGCGTAAGCCGAGAGGACCACCTCCACGCCCGGCCCTTGCAGAGCCAGTCCCGTCAACCTCTTCCGCAAGAGGCGCAGGAAAGGCTCCACGCAAATGGCATATAACTGGCCGGACATGGGGCATCCCTGACGCACCCCCCTCCCGAAGCGAAGGGGCGCCGTCAAGGACCCGTTAACTTTAATCAGACACTCCGCGGCAGCGTACAGAAGTCGGATCCGGGCGACAAAATGCGTCCCGAACCCGAATGCGCGCAGAGTCCCGAAAAGATACTCGTGATCCACCCTGTCGAACGCCTTCTCCTGATCTAGGGAAAGGAAGGCGACCGACAGACCAGCCCTCTGGGAATGGTGGAGCAGGTCCCGGACCAGATGGATGTTATCATGAATAGACCGGCCCGGGACCGTGTAGGACTGGTCGGGGTGGATCATGTGGGCCAGCACGGCGCCAAGGCGAGCAGACATGGCCCTGGCAAAAATTTTATAATCCGTGCTGAGGAGGGAGACCGGGCGCCAGTTCTTAAGAAGCCGGAGATCGCCCCTCTTAGGCAGCAGGACAATCACTGCCCTGCGCCACGAGAGGGGCATCTCCCCGGTCGCCAAACTTTCCCCCAGGACCCGCGCATAGTCGCCCCCCAGGACGTCCCAGAACGCCCTGTGGAACTCCACGGTCAGCCCGTCCAGCCCCGGGGACTTCCCCCTAGAGAGCTGGCGGAGGGCGCCGGTCAGCTCCTCCAGACACAGAGGAGCATCCAATTTTTCGGCGCCCTCCAGGCCGACCTTCGGCAGGTCCTCCCACAAAACTCTGCGCGCGTCCTCGCTGGACGGATCCGGAGAGAACAGAGCCCCGTAATAGGCGCGGGTCTCCGCGCGGATTCCCTCCGGATCCGAGACCGGAGATCCGTCGTCGGCCAGCAGCTCCAGGAGCTGCTTACGGACCCCCCGTCTTTTTTCCAGCGAGTAGAAGAAGGGGGAGCCGCGGTCCAGGTCCCGCAGGAACTGAATCCGCGACCTCACGAACGCGCCTCGGGACCCGACGAGCTGCAGGTCCTTCAGCGCGCCCTTCTTCTCTTCGTACACCAACCGCAGGGCCGGGTCCTCGACGACTTGACCGAGACGGGACTCCAGGTCGAGCACCTCCTTCTCCAACCGCCCGACCCTGGCTTCCCGCCTCTTGGTCGACCCCCTCGCATACTCCTGACAGAAGAGACGGACGTGAGCCTTGCCCACGTCCCACCATAGCCTCAAGGAGGGGAAGCCCCCCTGCTTCCTTCTCCAGCCGGCCCAGAACCGACGAAACGAATCCTGGAACCGCGCGTCCTCCAGCAGCAGGTTGTTAAAATGCCAGTACGCGGACCCCCCCCCCCGCGCGCAGCGGAACGAGCTCCGCCCACACCAGGTGGTGGTCCGCGCACGGCACCGGCCGCATGGAAGCCGCCGGAACGCAGGAAACGTATGCCCTGGAAATGTAAAGGCGGTCGATTCTGGACGCACCTCTCCCAGGCCTCACACAAGTGAAAGCGCTGGAGTCGGGATGGAGATTTCGCCAGACGTCCACCAAGTCGAGGGACCCGACCAGGTCCCTCAACTTCTCCATCGCCGCCGGGCATCGCAGGTGGCCGGTGCGGTCCCTTGCCTCGAGGGTGCAATTAAAATCCCCCCCGAGGACGACGCACTCGCCCGCGTCGATGGAGCCCAGAAGAGTGGACACTTCTTCAAAGAAGCGCGCTTGCTGCGCACCGGCCCCAGGGGCGTACACGTTCACTAAATGGAGCGGCACGCCCCCCAGGCGAACAGTGACCTGGAGCAAGCGGCCCGGCACGAGCTCCTTGACCCCCAAGATCTCCGGCTGAAAATGCGGGGCCAGCAAAATAGCCACCCCACTGGAAACATTGGAGAGGTGACTCATGCTGACCCCTCCTTGCCACTCCAGGAGCCACGTGGCCTCGTCTCCCGGAACGGTGTGGGTTTCTTGCAGGAAGCACACCGCATACTTCCCGTCCCGAAGGACCGAAAAGTTATTAAATCTGCGGCTAGCTTCCCTGCTGCCGTTGATGTTGAGGCTGGCTATGGTTATCTTCATTTCAGAAGCATAATCCAACCCCTACTTAACTCTAACGGGGGAAGGGAGGGCGGCCGCTAGTCGACCGCCACTCCCTTTGCAGCCCAGTGAGGAAGGACCGGAACTGACGCAGCTCGAGCGGGTCCACGCCCGCGTCCGCGACCATGGTCTTGAAGGCGACGCGGGCCGACCCGACGAGCAGCGCCAGCCCCGACCATCTATCGAGGGCCAGCCGGGTCCTTTGACGATCCTGGCACGTGGCCACAAAGTCCCGGAGATCCTCAATGGGAATGAGGGGGGTCCCGGCGAGGGGCGCGAGGTCCTCCATCTCCTCATCAGCGATGGAGTCGCATTCCTCCTCCGCCCCCAACACCGAGTCCCCCTCCTCCTCCGGGGGGTCGCCACCGGCGGCCGACCCGTCCGCCACGCGGAGCGCAGCGAGCGGCTCGGCCGCGACGGCCGGCCCCGCCTCCGCCCGGATCCCACCCCCAGGATCGGTAGCGGAGGATTCCTCCCTGGGCTCCTCTAGGGGCGCCGGGCCAGAAGACGGCGGCGGTTCAGAGCCCCCCTCCGCCCCAGGCGCCAGAACGACCGGAGAGATCGGAGAGTAGGTAAAAACGAACTCCTCCATGTCGCCCGGCGCCGGAGACAGAGACAGAGACAGAGGGCCCCCCTCTTCCGCGCCACCGGTCACCGACCCAGCGGATGGGGTAATTTCGGTCAACCCCTGGACGAGGTCGAGCAGCACCTGGGAGACGACCGGGTCACTTTGGGCGAGCTCATCATCCGAGGACTCGCCCGACCCGGACCCCAGGCCGCCCGACCCGTCGAGGGGTAACGGTACCGATAAGGGGTCTACTGCCGCGGGTTGCTCCGCGACCCCCCCCACGGGCAGGGTCTCGTCCCCATCCCCGGGAGGCACGAGCTGGGCAGACACCTCTGCCTCAGCCCCCCTAGGGACAGGCGACCCCTGCCGTTCGCCCGTGATGGTATTAGCGGTGGGGTGGGGCGCAGTACCCGCGGCGGGCGACGACTCCCCCTGCCCGGAGGGACCTTCCTCCTCCCGGTCCTCCTCCTCATCCAGGGGGTCGCGCCTTCTTTTAAGGGCTGAGGGGCAGAGGGAGACCTCCATTTCCGCAGAGGCCACCCCTGCTCCCTCCGGCGGAGCGAGTTCTTCGGGTCCCCCGGGCCCGAGCCCGGCCGCAGATTCTGGCGCTACCGCCTCGGCGGTCACGGCCACAGGCTCGGACACGAGGGCCCCCCCCCCCCCCGCACTCCGCGACTAGCGCGGCGACGCTCTCTGGCGTCAGGGGCTCCATATTGTGGGGCACGCCCTCCCCGGGGGGACCCGCCCTCCGGTATTTGCTTTTCCCCCGCGCCTTCCTCCCGACCGGACAACCCTCCCCCCCCCCGCCGGAGGCCAGGATGGCATCGACCTCCGACGACGACCGCACCCCAGTGGTATTTGTTTGAGGGGGGGCACGGCTAGACCCGGGGGGAGGAGCGGCGGCGGCGCCAGCTACGGCCACGCCAGACGATCTGGCGGCCTTGGAGGCGGGGCAGTTCTTACGGATATGCCCCACCTCCCTGCAGGCGTGGCACCGCACGCCGTCCGTCGTGTAGAAGACGCGGTACGGGGTGCCCTCGTGGAGGACTGTAAAGGCCCCGTCCGTCTCCCCCTCCCGCGCCAGCTGGATAAATGCCTGGCGCCGGAAGGAGAAGACATGGCGAAGGCTGGGTTCCCGGAATCCGAGCGGGATTGGCGTAATCGCCGACCTCACCTCCCCAAGTTGGTGCAAGTGGGGGAGGAGGAGCTCACCGGAGATGAAGGGCGGGATGTTTGACAACACGACCCTCTGCGCGGTGGCCTCAAGAGGGTCCACCGGCAGGAAGGTCCCGCCCACGGTGAGCCCCTGGGCGATGGCCAGGGCCACCGCCCGCTCGGACTCCAGGAAGAACACAGCCTTCCCATACATCCTCGAGGCGGCGAGGATGGCTGAAGGGCCGACAACCCCAGCCATCGCCTTCACACAATCCTCGATTGTCATGTTGGGGTGAGTGTAGCTCTTCACCCCGAGCTTCTTCGTAACGAGTCGGAACGGCGACAGGGCAGCGGAAGGAGCGGGAGCAGCCGCGGCTTTGGCCGTCACCGCCGCATACGTTCTCACTGGCCCCGTCACCGCCGAAGACGTCGAAGCCATACTGGGGTGGTTTGTTTTTTTTGGGAGCTACACACACCCCAAGTCACAGGCCCTGTGATATAAAGTGGCCTCGGGAGTAATTTTAATGTCTGCCACCGAGCAGAGGGAGCTTAAAGCCAATGGCCCGCCTCTCCCCTTGATGGAATGATTGGGAGAGTGGCCTCCTCCTCTCTGCTCAAAGTGGCTATTAGTGGGTTGAATGGAGGTGCCCTCTGAGAGAGACAAAGGAGAGGGATAAAGAGAGAGAGAGAGAGAGAGAGAGGGGGGGGGGCCACAAAGGCAGGGTCCGCACTCTAGGTGGTTGTTGGTGGGTGGGTGTCAGCAGGGGTGCACTCCCCGATGGTGACAAAGTCTATGCAGATGGTCTTCGGGCAGGGGGAGAAGATGTCTTCGCCTGGGTAGGCTGGAAGAAGCCCAGGCTCAGCCCCACACCAGGTCTTCTTGGTGTAGGTAAGCAAGTAAGAGGCTTCACCTGGGCAGCTCCAGCCGACCCAGGCCAGGCTTCCCGACCCGTCTTCTTTCCTCCCCCCGCCTAGAATACACAGTCTCTTGGGGAATGCACAAGAACACACCCACCTGCAGATGTTGGGAGTAACGAAGCAGCTCCTCCCCTCCTTCCAGGTAGAAGTTGGCTGGTGTTCCTCTCCCCTCTCTCCTCTCCTGAGATGGAGGCCTCTCCTCTCCTCCTCTCCCTCCAGGCACCTCTGTTGTAGATGGTCTGGCTGTTGGTGGTGCTTCTCCTTCTTGCCTGTTCAGGAGGCCACCACGCTCTTCTTTCCTCCTGCAGCTCAGGGCAAGCCAGAGACAACCTGCAGCTCAGAGCAAGCCAGAAACAACCTGCAGCACTCAGAGCAAGCCAGAGAATGAGGCAACGAGTGCTCCAACAGTTCTGTGATTCCTCTTTTGGTAAAACCATAAATTTAGACAGATAAAAACTGTAAATAAACCATTAAAACTGTAAATAAACCAATAAAACTGTAATAAACCAATAAAACTTCAAATAAACCTTAATAATCAAATTAAAATTTGGTTCTCCAGCCCAATCATGCACTCCAGTCCCCGCGGCGCCCACCGGTCACGAAAGTGATCTAGCGCGCCGGCGGACACCGCGTGCTCCAGCTCTAGGGCCACCCGGGCGCGAACATGGCCACGGAAGAGAGGGAGGCAATCCGGCCGGATGACCCCCTCGACCGCCCGCTGCCTGGACCAATTAATGGCCTTCTTCGCCAGGCCCAGGAGCAGACCCACGAGGAGGTCCTCCGACCTGCCCGCTCCCCTCCGCACCGGGTGGCCGTAGATCAAGAGCGTGGGACTGAAGTGCAACCAAAGCTTGAGGAGCAGCCCCTTCAAATAATGAAAGAGGGGCTGCAACCTCTCACACTCGATATAAATATGAAACACGGACTCCTCCAGACCGCAGAACAAACATGCGGTCTGGGAGTCCGTGAACCTACTTAAATACCTATTGCACGGGACTGCCCTGTGCAACACCCTCCAGGCCAAGTCCCCAATAGAACAAGGGAGGACTCCCGCATAGAGAGCCCCCCATTGGGGACCTCCGCCTCCGTCGGAAGGTAAAACGGCACGCCACGGCGTGTCCGGACGGCAGGCGAAGATGGCAAAGTGGAAGGTGTGCAGGAGCAGCCCGTACAGGAAACCCCTCCGTGCGGAATGAAAAGGCACGGAGGGTATTTCCTCGAGACGGCTCAAGTTGTGAGGCGCCGGCTCCCGAGGGGGGGGTCGGGGCTGGGCGCCGACAAGGAATTCCGTCCGAACGGGGGAAAGCTCAGACGGGATCGCCCCACACGCCTGAGCCGCCTCGATACACCTAGTGGTGCCGGGGCGTACTTTCGCCTTTATCGACTCGATGGCATCGGCCGCGAGCCGGACGTTTACCCAAGACATGCGCCTCGCCAACTCCTCCGGCGCCATCCAGCCCACTCCTCCGCCATCGAGCAGGTCCCCGACTCGAGTCACCTTGCCAGCCACAGCTCTGTGCTCCGCCAGCCACCCGAACCTGCGGACGTGGAGGTGCGGATTCCTGAACAGTGGCTCCCGAAGGACAGCCACCATTCCTGTCGGGAGAGAGCTGCGCCTGGAAGCGACCCGGTTCCAAACCCATAGCAGTTCCTGGTAGAAGACAGGCAGCCCCCGCAGGCTGGCACGCGTGCCACCCACTTCCACAAACAGGAGCTGCGTGTCATAATTGAGGCCACGCAGCTGGCGGAAAAAATACGTCGCCAGCGCGCACCATCTTGGAGGAATCTCAACGTACAGGTATCTCTGCAGCGTCTGAAGACGGAAAGTCGCAGCCTGGGTGCGAAGGCACACCAGCGCCTGACCGCCCTCCCTAAGCGGGAGACTCAGAACCGCGGCAGAGACCCAGTGCATCCTGTTGTTCCAGAAGAAGTCGACGAGCTTCTTCTGTATCTTGGCGACAAACGCAGGGGGAGGGATCAGAGTAACCAACCGGTACCACAACATGGCGGCCACCAGTTGGTTTATGACCAACGCCCGACCCCTGTAGGACAACACTCGGAGCAATCCCGTCCAGCGACCTAAGCGAGTGGCGACTTTGGCCTCCAACTCGTGCCAGTTCGCCGGCCAGGCGTCCTCGGCCGGGCTGAGGTAGACTCCCAAGTAGAGGAGGTGCGTAGTGCTCCAGGCGAAGGGCCTGAACTCCTCCGGCAGGGAGTCCACCTGCCACTGACCCACCAGGAGTCCAGAACATTTCCCCCAGTTGATCCTGGCGGAGGATGCGTCCGAGTAAATCTGCTGGCATTCCCGCATCCTCCGCAAGTCAACGGGATCCGTGACCATGAGGAGCACGTCATCGGCGTAAGCCGAGAGGACCACCTCCACGCCCGGCCCTTGCAGAGCCAGTCCCGTCAACCTCTTCCGCAAGAGGCGCAGGAAAGGCTCCACGCAAATGGCATATAACTGGCCGGACATGGGGCATCCCTGACGCACCCCCCTCCCGAAGCGAAGGGGCGCCGTCAAGGACCCGTTAACTTTAATCAGACACTCCGCGGCAGCGTACAGAAGTCGGATCCGGGCGACAAAATGCGTCCCGAACCCGAATGCGCGCAGAGTCCCGAAAAGATACTCGTGATCCACCCTGTCGAACGCCTTCTCCTGATCTAGGGAAAGGAAGGCGACCGACAGACCAGCCCTCTGGGAATGGTGGAGCAGGTCCCGGACCAGATGGATGTTATCATGAATAGACCGGCCCGGGACCGTGTAGGACTGGTCGGGGTGGATCATGTGGGCCAGCACGGCGCCAAGGCGAGCAGACATGGCCCTGGCAAAAATTTTATAATCCGTGCTGAGGAGGGAGACCGGGCGCCAGTTCTTAAGAAGCCGGAGATCGCCCCTCTTAGGCAGCAGGACAATCACTGCCCTGCGCCACGAGAGGGGCATCTCCCCGGTCGCCAAACTTTCCCCCAGGACCCGCGCATAGTCGCCCCCCAGGACGTCCCAGAACGCCCTGTGGAACTCCACGGTCAGCCCGTCCAGCCCCGGGGACTTCCCCCTAGAGAGCTGGCGGAGGGCGCCGGTCAGCTCCTCCAGACACAGAGGAGCATCCAATTTTTCGGCGCCCTCCAGGCCGACCTTCGGCAGGTCCTCCCACAAAACTCTGCGCGCGTCCTCGCTGGACGGATCCGGAGAGAACAGAGCCCCGTAATAGGCGCGGGTCTCCGCGCGGATTCCCTCCGGATCCGAGACCGGAGATCCGTCGTCGGCCAGCAGCTCCAGGAGCTGCTTACGGACCCCCCGTCTTTTTTCCAGCGAGTAGAAGAAGGGGGAGCCGCGGTCCAGGTCCCGCAGGAACTGAATCCGCGACCTCACGAACGCGCCTCGGGACCCGACGAGCTGCAGGTCCTTCAGCGCGCCCTTCTTCTCTTCGTACACCAACCGCAGGGCCGGGTCCTCGACGACTTGACCGAGACGGGACTCCAGGTCGAGCACCTCCTTCTCCAACCGCCCGACCCTGGCTTCCCGCCTCTTGGTCGACCCCCTCGCATACTCCTGACAGAAGAGACGGACGTGAGCCTTGCCCACGTCCCACCATAGCCTCAAGGAGGGGAAGCCCCCCTGCTTCCTTCTCCAGCCGGCCCAGAACCGACGAAACGAATCCTGGAACCGCGCGTCCTCCAGCAGCAGGTTGTTAAAATGCCAGTACGCGGACCCCCCCCCCCGCGCGCAGCGGAACGAGCTCCGCCCACACCAGGTGGTGGTCCGCGCACGGCACCGGCCGCATGGAAGCCGCCGGAACGCAGGAAACGTATGCCCTGGAAATGTAAAGGCGGTCGATTCTGGACGCACCTCTCCCAGGCCTCACACAAGTGAAAGCGCTGGAGTCGGGATGGAGATTTCGCCAGACGTCCACCAAGTCGAGGGACCCGACCAGGTCCCTCAACTTCTCCATCGCCGCCGGGCATCGCAGGTGGCCGGTGCGGTCCCTTGCCTCGAGGGTGCAATTAAAATCCCCCCCGAGGACGACGCACTCGCCCGCGTCGATGGAGCCCAGAAGAGTGGACACTTCTTCAAAGAAGCGCGCTTGCTGCGCACCGGCCCCAGGGGCGTACACGTTCACTAAATGGAGCGGCACGCCCCCCAGGCGAACAGTGACCTGGAGCAAGCGGCCCGGCACGAGCTCCTTGACCCCCAAGATCTCCGGCTGAAAATGCGGGGCCAGCAAAATAGCCACCCCACTGGAAACATTGGAGAGGTGACTCATGCTGACCCCTCCTTGCCACTCCAGGAGCCACGTGGCCTCGTCTCCCGGAACGGTGTGGGTTTCTTGCAGGAAGCACACCGCATACTTCCCGTCCCGAAGGACCGAAAAGTTATTAAATCTGCGGCTAGCTTCCCTGCTGCCGTTGATGTTGAGGCTGGCTATGGTTATCTTCATTTCAGAAGCATAATCCAACCCCTACTTAACTCTAACGGGGGAAGGGAGGGCGGCCGCTAGTCGACCGCCACTCCCTTTGCAGCCCAGTGAGGAAGGACCGGAACTGACGCAGCTCGAGCGGGTCCACGCCCGCGTCCGCGACCATGGTCTTGAAGGCGACGCGGGCCGACCCGACGAGCAGCGCCAGCCCCGACCATCTATCGAGGGCCAGCCGGGTCCTTTGACGATCCTGGCACGTGGCCACAAAGTCCCGGAGATCCTCAATGGGAATGAGGGGGGTCCCGGCGAGGGGCGCGAGGTCCTCCATCTCCTCATCAGCGATGGAGTCGCATTCCTCCTCCGCCCCCAACACCGAGTCCCCCTCCTCCTCCGGGGGGTCGCCACCGGCGGCCGACCCGTCCGCCACGCGGAGCGCAGCGAGCGGCTCGGCCGCGACGGCCGGCCCCGCCTCCGCCCGGATCCCACCCCCAGGATCGGTAGCGGAGGATTCCTCCCTGGGCTCCTCTAGGGGCGCCGGGCCAGAAGACGGCGGCGGTTCAGAGCCCCCCTCCGCCCCAGGCGCCAGAACGACCGGAGAGATCGGAGAGTAGGTAAAAACGAACTCCTCCATGTCGCCCGGCGCCGGAGACAGAGACAGAGACAGAGGGCCCCCCTCTTCCGCGCCACCGGTCACCGACCCAGCGGATGGGGTAATTTCGGTCAACCCCTGGACGAGGTCGAGCAGCACCTGGGAGACGACCGGGTCACTTTGGGCGAGCTCATCATCCGAGGACTCGCCCGACCCGGACCCCAGGCCGCCCGACCCGTCGAGGGGTAACGGTACCGATAAGGGGTCTACTGCCGCGGGTTGCTCCGCGACCCCCCCCACGGGCAGGGTCTCGTCCCCATCCCCGGGAGGCACGAGCTGGGCAGACACCTCTGCCTCAGCCCCCCTAGGGACAGGCGACCCCTGCCGTTCGCCCGTGATGGTATTAGCGGTGGGGTGGGGCGCAGTACCCGCGGCGGGCGACGACTCCCCCTGCCCGGAGGGACCTTCCTCCTCCCGGTCCTCCTCCTCATCCAGGGGGTCGCGCCTTCTTTTAAGGGCTGAGGGGCAGAGGGAGACCTCCATTTCCGCAGAGGCCACCCCTGCTCCCCCCGGCGGAGCGAGTTCTTCGGGTCCCCCGGGCCCGAGCCCGGCCGCAGATTCTGGCGCTACCGCCTCGGCGGTCACGGCCACAGGCTCGGACACGAGGGCCCCCCCCCCCCCCGCACTCCGCGACTAGCGCGGCGACGCTCTCTGGCGTCAGGGGCTCCATATTGTGGGGCACGCCCTCCCCGGGGGGACCCGCCCTCCGGTATTTGCTTTTCCCCCGCGCCTTCCTCCCGACCGGACAACCCTCCCCCCCCCCGCCGGAGGCCAGGATGGCATCGACCTCCGACGACGACCGCACCCCAGTGGTATTTGTTTGAGGGGGGGCACGGCTAGACCCGGGGGGAGGAGCGGCGGCGGCGCCAGCTACGGCCACGCCAGACGATCTGGCGGCCTTGGAGGCGGGGCAGTTCTTACGGATATGCCCCACCTCCCTGCAGGCGTGGCACCGCACGCCGTCCGTCGTGTAGAAGACGCGGTACGGGGTGCCCTCGTGGAGGACTGTAAAGGCCCCGTCCGTCTCCCCCTCCCGCGCCAGCTGGATAAATGCCTGGCGCCGGAAGGAGAAGACATGGCGAAGGCTGGGTTCCCGGAATCCGAGCGGGATTGGCGTAATCGCCGACCTCACCTCCCCAAGTTGGTGCAAGTGGGGGAGGAGGAGCTCACCGGAGATGAAGGGCGGGATGTTTGACAACACGACCCTCTGCGCGGTGGCCTCAAGAGGGTCCACCGGCAGGAAGGTCCCGCCCACGGTGAGCCCCTGGGCGATGGCCAGGGCCACCGCCCGCTCGGACTCCAGGAAGAACACAGCCTTCCCATACATCCTCGAGGCGGCGAGGATGGCTGAAGGGCCGACAACCCCAGCCATCGCCTTCACACAATCCTCGATTGTCATGTTGGGGTGAGTGTAGCTCTTCACCCCGAGCTTCTTCGTAACGAGTCGGAACGGCGACAGGGCAGCGGAAGGAGCGGGAGCAGCCGCGGCTTTGGCCGTCACCGCCGCATACGTTCTCACTGGCCCCGTCACCGCCGAAGACGTCGAAGCCATACTGGGGTGGTTTGTTTTTTTTGGGAGCTACACACACCCCAAGTCACAGGCCCTGTGATATAAAGTGGCCTCGGGAGTAATTTTAATGTCTGCCACCGAGCAGAGGGAGCTTAAAGCCAATGGCCCGCCTCTCCCCTTGATGGAATGATTGGGAGAGTGGCCTCCTCCTCTCTGCTCAAAGTGGCTATTAGTGGGTTGAATGGAGGTGCCCTCTGAGAGAGACAAAGGAGAGGGATAAAGAGAGGGATAAAGAGAGAGAGAGAGAGAGAGAGAGGGGGGGGGGCCACAAAGGCAGGGTCCGCACTCTAGGTGGTTGTTGGTGGGTGGGTGTCAGCAGGGGTGCACTCCCCGATGGTGACAAAGTCTATGCAGATGGTCTTCGGGCAGGGGGAGAAGATGTCTTCGCCTGGGTAGGCTGGAAGAAGCCCAGGCTCAGCCCCACACCAGGTCTTCTTGGTGTAGGTAAGCAAGTAAGAGGCTTCACCTGGGCAGCTCCAGCCGACCCAGGCCAGGCTTCCCGACCCGTCTTCTTTCCTCCCCCCGCCTAGAATACACAGTCTCTTGGGGAATGCACAAGAACACACCCACCTGCAGATGTTGGGAGTAACGAAGCAGCTCCTCCCCTCCTTCCAGGTAGAAGTTGGCTGGTGTTCCTCTCCCCTCTCTCCTCTCCTGAGATGGAGGCCTCTCCTCTCCTCCTCTCCCTCCAGGCACCTCTGTTGTAGATGGTCTGGCTGTTGGTGGTGCTTCTCCTTCTTGCCTGTTCAGGAGGCCACCACGCTCTTCTTTCCTCCTGCAGCTCAGGGCAAGCCAGAGACAACCTGCAGCTCAGAGCAAGCCAGAAACAACCTGCAGCACTCAGAGCAAGCCAGAGAATGAGGCAACGAGTGCTCCAACAGTTCTGTGATTGGGTAGAAATTGTGGAGATTGGTGTTAATTGGCTCAATGTGACTGCAGGTTGTGTGTATAAAAGGTGCTTGTTGATGGGTGCAGGGATAGTTGAGTTGTTTAGTATCATGGGGGATTTTGTAGTGAGGGGTTTGCTCCCAGTGCTGGTGTTAGTTGGAGCTGTTTGTTCCTCTGATATTTGGCAACAGTTTGGGGGCCAGAAGTTTCCATGGAGAAGAGTAAAAGCCACCCCTGGGCCTCAGAGAGTCCCTTCTCCTGGGTCTCCCTTTGGCTCCGGTTTCAGTGTGTCTGAGGGGCGCAGTGTGTCTCCACTGCAGACTGTGAGGGTGCAGTGTGGAGAGCACAACCTGCTGGTCAGGGTACAGATGGATTTATTTGGAACCAGGCACCTGATTAAAGCTGCTGACCTGACCCTGGGGATGGCAGGTTGTCGGCCAACTGGGATCTACTCTCAGAACCACACCGTCCTCTTTGACTATGGGCTCCATGAGTGTGGCAGCAGAGTGAAGGTAATGTGATTCCTCAACTCTTGCTCTAAGCTTGGTGTCTGGAATAGACCCAACTTGTTTTTCCTACCCTGATTCCTGTCTCCTGCTTTTAAAACCTCCAGACTTGTGTTGAATTATGTATTGTCCTTTGCTTTAACTGGTTTTCCTGAGTGTCTCCAACTTTGATCTCGGCCTTATTGGCCTTGATCCTTCACTTAGTTCTTAACTTTTCCTTCCTTACATCCTGTCTTGTGGATTTTCAGGTCACTGGGGGTTTAGTTATCTACAATATTGAGGTTTTTTTCTTCCACTCCTTTGTATCAGAATACAGGGGAGTCTGGCTTAAATGAGGCTTTAATCTTGTTCTATTCATTGCTCTAAATTATCAAGCTGTGGCTCCTTTTATTGAAGTGAAGCTGTCCTTTCATTGAATCTTTATTCTGTTTAATTGTCTTGTGCTTGCAATCCCCCTCCTTGCTTTAGCTGCTGAGGCTGCACAACTTCCAACCACCTGAGTAGAATGTTGTCCATTTCTGAACCTGATGTCTTTCAGATGTCTGGAGATTTCCTGGTCTACGCCACCCACCTGAACCACACCCCCAAGGCCCATGGATCTGTCATTGTGAGAACTAATGGAGCTGTCGTTCCCATTGAGTGCCACTATTTTAGGTAAGATTCTTTACACTGTCGCAAATAACGTCTACAGCTGGTGTAGTTCTCTGACCTTGTCCTAAAATGGCTCCGTTGTCTTTCCAGGAAGGGCAATGTGAGCAGTAACCCGATCAAGCCCACCTGGATCCCGTTCAGCTCCACCAAGTCTGCAGAGGGGCTTCTGTCATTCTCTCTGCGCCTAATGAACGGTATGTGATGGGTGGATGTGGAATGATTTCCTGTAGTCACCCATTGGCAGTTGTACCCAGTCTCCAACCCTTGTCCCTCTTGTACTTCAGATGACTGGCTCACAGAGCGCACCTCGACTGTCTACTACCTGGGTGACCTCATTCACATTGAGGCCTCTGTTTCAATGACCAACCACATGCCCCTGAAGCTCTACATTGATCGCTGTGTCGCTACGTTGAGCCCAGACGAGGACTCCGCCCCGAGATACAGCATCATTGACTACAATGGGTAAGGAGCACTCTGCTTTCTCCAGCTGATCCTGTCTCAATGGCTTCTCCTCTTGATTCACTCCATGTCCCTTTCTTAAAATTATTTCTTCAGTTGCCTCCTGGACAGCAAAGCTGAGGACTCCTTCTCAACCTTCGTGTTGCCAAGAGACGAGCGTGAGCTGGACAAGCTCCACTTTGACTTGGATGCCTTCCGCTTCTTTGGCGATGATCGTTCCTTGGTAAGAGGAAGCCGACCGCTGCAAAGTATTTACAGCCAATCTGCATAACTGGGTTGTGCTCCACATGAGTGTCCTCCCACTCCTCTTCATCTAACTCTCCAACATATCCTTCTATTCCTTTCTCCCACCTGTGTTTATCTAGCTTCCCCTTAAATGAATCTACACTATTCGCCTCAACCACTCCCTGTGGTAGCGAGTTCCACATTCTCACCACTCTCTGGGTAAAGAAGTTTCCCCTGAAATCCCTCTGCTGTATATCCTGTGATCCTATGAATCACTAACATTAACCACTTTTCTCTGTTTCTAGCCAGCTTGCTATCCATTCTGCTACTTGTCCCCTGAATCCACCTGTTCATTGAGTTCCCAAGTTGGGAGGGAGTCACTATATAATGACTTGTGTTGACTGTGTCCCTCAGATTTTCATCTCCTGTCACCTGAAGGTTGCTGCAGTGGATCGGAGAGATTCCATGAGCAAAGCTTGTACTTTCCAGAAGATGCAGAATGTGTAAGTGCCCCCTCTCTCCCTCAGGGATGTGTTGTGTGGGGAAGTGATGCCCAACCTGATTGTGAAACTGATTCTCTTGTTTAGCTGGACCCCATTGGAAGTATCCAACAATGACGTTTGTGCCTGTTGTCACTTGGGCAACTGCAGTGCCACAAGGGAGTTTGGATTTGATTCCAGAGCAAGGAGGGATCTTGTACCTGACGCTGGTAGGACATTGATTCTCTAGATGTTGGAGGTTGCCCTTTACCCTCTCTAACTGGAATGTTTGATATTGCAGGGAGTGATGCTGAATTGAAGTGGGAGGGTGAGGCCTCCCTTGGACCCCTGGTCATTCTGGACACTGATGTGACAGACCTGGCAACCGAGTCCCTTAATGAGGTTGAGCAACGGATGGCGGAGAGGTCTCCAGGTGGTGAGTTGGCCGACTGCTAGTTTCCATTTACCCCCTCAGTATTTCCTTCACTCACTGTTGGTTTCTCATTGCTGTTTAGGTGCGGAGTCTGAGGTGGTCCTGATGGTGGCCCTGACTGTGACTGCTGTCTCTCTGATCTCTGCTTCTTTGATCGCCTTGTTCCTGTACAGGAAACACAAGCAAACCCTGCGCAACAACTTGTGATTAATAAAGTGGTGAAATTAGCAAATCTGTCATGGTTATTGCTTGCATTTGGTCATTGATCAAGGCTGGGGATTTGCTTTCTGAATATGGGAAGTTTTCCATATTTATTTACTTCCATTAATGATTCTTGACCCAGTGGCATGCCTACTGAGTGTATTTAATCTTTTCACCAGATATCAGGCTACTGGGATATCTGCCCCATTTCACTAGTTTATTAACAGCAACTTGGAAGTGTTTGCCTGGAGCTAGTTATCTTGGCCTGCTGTTTGTCCCTTGTTAAGGAGCTTTGTGGGGCTCTTGTGGAGTGAGGTTAGTGGGACTGATTATTGAACCCCATGAAATTGCAACGTTCCTGGAAATTTTAATGCTGGGATTAGTTTATTACGAGAAGTGGAGGTTCTTTAGTCCTCTATAACTGACTGGGATAATAAGTCTACATGGGGTAGATGTCCATATTCTAAAAATGATAGCGGCACTAGCGAGGGTGCAAAAAACATTTACTAGGATGATTCCAGAACTGAGATTATTCTTATTAGGAAAGATTGACCTGTTTGGGATGCCTTCTTTAGGAAAGAGAAGGCTGAGGGTGTTTAAAATTGTGACTAGGTTAGATATAGATGTTTCCACTTGTGGGCAAGACCAGAACTCGGGGCCTGTAACTACAAGGTAGTAACTAACTAATGACTCCAATGGTGAATTCAGGAGAAACTTCTTTGCCCAGAGAGTGGTGAGAATGTGGATCTCGCTATCACGGAGTGGTTGAGTCGAATGGTGTAGCTGCATTTAAGGGGGAGCTCTAAGCATAAGGGAGGAAGGATATGCTGTTTGGGTGAGATGAAGGGTGGGAGGAGGCTCGTGTGGAGCATAAACACTGGCGT
The DNA here is from genome assembly GCF_052327205.1 of Somniosus microcephalus. Taxonomy (NCBI): domain Eukaryota; kingdom Metazoa; phylum Chordata; class Chondrichthyes; order Squaliformes; family Somniosidae; genus Somniosus; species Somniosus microcephalus. The sequence continues at coordinate 36,143,083 of NW_028225182.1, forward strand.
GGACTAGTTGGGCTGAATAGCCTGTTTCTGTGCTGTCGATGGCTTGTTAACCTGCAGGATTAGTCAGCTGAGAAATTGCATCTCTGAAGGCCCCTTAAATGACTTTCGGTGTTGGCTGTGGCTCAGTGGACAGCACTCTAGCCTGAGTCGGAAGGTCGTAGGTTCAAATCCCACTATAGAAACCTGGAGTACAAAATCCAGGCTGACACTCCCATTGCTGCACTGTCGGAGGTGCCATCTTTCGGATGAGTAGTTAAACTGAGGCCACTTTTGCCCCCTCGGGTGCATGTAAAAGATCCTATGGCACTGTTGGAAGAAGAGCAGGGGAGTTCTTCCTCTGACCAATTGTTATCCATCAGCCAACGCCATAAGATGATCTGGCCATTATCACATTGCTGTTTGTAGGCTCTTGATGGGCTGCCATGTTTCTGACAACAGTGACTACATTTCAAAAGTAATTCATTGGTTATGAAATGCATTTTTCAATTTGTTCATGGGATGTGGGTGTCACTGGCAAGGCCTGCATTTATTGCCCTGCCCTAGTTAGCCTTGAGAATGTGGTGGTGAGCTGCCTTCTAGTCCAGTTGGTCAGTGTGCTGTTGAGGAGTTCCAGGATTTTTGACCCAGTGACGATGAAGGATTGACAAATTAGCAAGTCAGGGTGGTGTGTGACTTGGAGGGTAACTTGGAGGTGGTGGTGTTCGCATATGCCTGCTGCCCTTGTCCTTCTAGGTGGTAGAGGTCATGGGTTTGGGAGGTGATGCTGAAGAAGCCTGGGCGAGTTGCTGCAGTGCATCTTGTAGATGGTATACACTGCAGCCACGGTGCGCCGGTGGTGGAGGGAGTGAATGTTTAAGGTATTGGTGGGACGTCCTGAATCTGGGTATGGTGCTGTATAAATAAAAGACTGTTCTTTCTAAACATCTGACGTGAGTGTGGGACCTACAATAAAAAATAATTATGCCTAACCAACATACTAGGTCCCCAAATGGGGATTCAGTTGCCGTACTGGATCTCCAACAGCAGGTGGGGATAGAATCCACACCAACTTAACGAGCACACTTTTGTATCTCTCGTGGCCGACCCTGGTCAGTGAATGCTGGCTGAAATCTGCAGTAGAACTGTTGTCAATACTTAACCACTTACATTCATGTAGCCCCTTCAACGTACTGAGATGTTCCAAGGTGCTTCACAGAAGCCCTATTGAATAAAATTTGACACCAAGCCACATAAGGAGATATTAGGGCAGATGACCAAAAGCTTGGTGAAAGAGGTAGGTTTTAAGGAGCATAGAGCACTGGAGAGGTTTAGGGAGGGAATTCCAGAGTTTGGGGGCCCAGGCAGCTGAAGGCAAGGCCAACAATGGGGGAGCGATTACATAGAAACATAGAAAATAGGAGCAGGAGTAGGCCATTCGGCCCCTCGAGCCTGCTCCACCATTCAATGCGATTATGGCTGATCATCCAAGTTCAGTACCCGGTCCCTGCTTTTTTCCCCCCACACCCCTTGATCCCTTTAGCCTTAAATATATCCAACACCTCCTTGAATATATTTAATGAATTGGCCTCTACTGCCTTCTGTGGTAGAGAATTCTACAGGTTCGCCACTCTCTGGGTGAAGAAATTCCTCCTCATTTCTGTCCTAAAATGCCTACCCGTTATCCTTAGACTGCGACCGCTGGTTTTGGATGCCCCGACCATCGGGAACATCCTCCCTGCATCTACTCTGTCCAGTCCTGCCAGAATTTGATAAGTGTCAATGAGATCCCCTCTCGTTCTTCTAAACTCCAGCGAGTACAAGCCCAATCGACCCAATCTCCTCTCATACGTCATTCCTGCCATCCCGGGTATCAGCCTGGTGAATCTTCGCTGAACTCCTTCCAAGGCAAGAATAACCTTCCTCAGATAAGGCGACCAGAACTGCACACAATACTGAAGATGTGGTCTCACCAAGGCCCTGTACAACTGCAGCAAGACATCCTTGTTCCTGTACTCAAACCCTCTCGCTATGAAGGCCAACATACCATTTGCCGCCTTAACCGCCTGCTGCACCTGTATGCTTACCTTCAGCGACTGGTGCACAAGGTCACCCAGGTCTCGTTGCACTTCCCCTTCTCCCAATCTATTGCCATTCAGATAATAATCTGCCTTCCTGTTTTTGCCACCAAAGTGGATAACCTCACATTTATCCACGTTATTTTGCATCTGCCGTGCTTCTGCCCAATCACCCAACCTGTCCAAATCATCCTGTAGTTTCTCGGCATCCTCCTCACAGCACACACGCCCACCCAGCTTTGTGTCGTCTGCAAATTTGGAGATATATCTCGTTCCCTTGTCTAGATCGTTAATATATATTGTGAATAGCTGGGGTCCAAGGACCGATCCCTGCGGTACCCCACTAGTCACTGCCTGCCACTCGGAAAAAGACCCGTTTATTCCAACTCTGCTTTCTATCTGCCAACCAGTTCTCCATCCAAGTCAACACCTTGCCCCCAATCCCATGTGCCTTAAATTTACACGCTAATCTCTTAGGTGGGACCTTATCGAAAGCCTTTTGAAAATCCAGATACACCAAATCCACTGATTCTCCCTTATCTATTTTACTAGTTACATCCTCAAAAAATTCCAGTAGATTAGTCAAGCACGATTTACCTTTTGTAAATCCATGTTGACTTTGTCCAATCCGGTCTCTGTTTTCCAAGTGCTCTGCTATTACATCTTTTATAATGGACTCTAGCATTTTCCCCACTACCGATGTCTGTATTTCCCCGTTTTCTCTCTACCACCTTTTTTGAATAGTGGGGTAACATTAACTACCCTCCAATCCGTGGGTACTGTTCCAGATTCCATCGAATGTTGGAAGATGATCAGCAATGCATCTACTATTTCTAGGGCCACTTCCTTAAGTACCCTAGGATGTAGATTATCAGGCCCTGGTGATTTATCGGCCTTCGATCCCATCAATTTCCCGACAAATACTGATTTCTTTCAGCTCCTCCCTTTCATCGAACCCTATGTTCCCCGACATTTCTGGGCGGTTATTTGTGTCCCCCTTTATGAAGACAGAACCAAAATATGTATTTAATTGGTCTGCCATTTCTTTGTTCCCCATTATAAATTCCCCAGTTGGGGATGCTCAAGAGGCCAAAATTGGAGGCGCGCAGAGCTTGCGGAGGGTTGTGGGGCTGGAGGAGGTTGGAGGAATTTCAAAACAAGGATGAGAATTTTTAAAATCAAGGCGTTGCTTAACCGGGAATCAATGTAGGTCAGCGAGGGGTGAATGGGACTTGGTGCGAGTTAGGATACGGGCAGCAGAGTTTTGGACGGCCTCAAGATAATGGAGGGTAGAGCGTGGAAGGTCAGCATTGGAATAGTCGAGACTACAGGCGAATAGAGACGTGGCAGTCAGTCTCACCTGGGTTTAGTGAGTGTCTACACAAGGCCTCATACACAACATACAAAAAGTTGATGTGCATTCACACTGAAGTCTCCCAATAAATATGTATAATCACAGAAGTGCTTGTTTGAGTAAACCAGTTAACATTTTATACACAGCCAGCACCCCCCGCCTCACCCCCTAAACAGCTGCCATCAAAGCCCAGTTGCTGTATTATTTTGTGGGTCTGTGCTCGGGTTAGCAGCCCTCCAGGATTGTCCCAGAGTCTCCAGGAATTAAAAGATTCATCTCTGGGATCCTGGCACGTCCTGAGTTCGTGATAGGTGCGGTATTCCCAGAAGGTTGTGGGTTCGAGTCCCACTCCAGTGACAAGAGCACATTAATGCAGGCTGACACTCTAGTGCCACTGCTGAGGGAGCGCCGCACTGTCGGAGGTGTCATCTTTCGGATGAGACGTTAAACCAAGGGCCCGTCTGCCCTCTCGGGTGGATGTAAAAGATCCCATGGCCACTATTTCGTAGAAGAGCAGGGAGTTATCCCCTGGTGTCCTAGCAAATATTTATCCCTCCATCAACATCACTAAAAACAGATTATCTGGTCATTATCACATTGCTGTTTGTGGGAGCTTGCTGTGTGCAAATTGGCTGTGGCGTTTCCTACATTACAACAGTGACTACACTTTGAAAATTACCTCATTGGCTGTAAAGCGCTTTGGGATGTCCTGAGGCTGTGAAAGGCGCTATATAAATACAAGTCTTTATTTCTTTCTTTTACAGGCGACTTTGGGCCGATGGTTCCCAAAGCTCTCCACCCAATGGGGGCACTTTGGTTTGGTTTTTGGTTGATGACATCACCCAGTGTCTTCCTATTGATGGTTTTGGAGAAGGTCAACCCAATCTCTGCCTCTTTCTTTATCATAGGCAAAGGCCTATTAAAAGTCAACCACGTGCTCCCTTTTTAAAGGGTCGCAAACGATAAGGTCTGTAAATTAACATAAATTTGAAAGGAACCTTAACAAATCAAATTAAAATTTGGTTGCCGGGGGTGATGATGCACTCCATTCTCCGCGGCGCCCACCGGTCGCGGAAGGCCTCAAGCGTGCCAGTGGATACCGCGTACTCCATATCCAGGGCCACCCGGGCGCGAACGTGGCCCTGGTGGAGGGATCCAATGAGGTTTGTGCCTGTTGTGATGGGGGCAACTGCAGGGCCGAGATATTGCAATCTGGAGGAAGACCACACTCCAGGGGCAGGAGGGAGGTCCCATCTGAGCTTGGTATGTTGTGGTGGTGTTAGGTGTTGAGGGTGAAGATGGATGTTTTGTAACTGGATGGAACTAATTGTTGCAGTGTCTGAGACTGTGTGGGAGAGTGAGGCCTCCCTTGGACCTCTGATCGTTCTGGATGTAGATCTGGATCTAGTTCATTTGGTGGAAAGTGAAGCTGTTGGGTCTTGTGAGGAGGTTCTGAGTTTTTCTCCAGGTGAGTGTTGATTGTATGAAAACCCAATTCCAGTCCTGTGACTCTTGACTCCATATTGGCTTCTGGTTCTCCGCAGGTGATGTGTGTTCTGAGCTGCTTCTGGTCACGGCTGTGACGTTGGCAGCTGGGGTCCTGATCTCCACCTCTCTGGTGGCCTTCCTACTGTCCAGGAAACACAACTGAATCCTCTCCCTCAATTGAGCTGCTTTATTTGTCAAATGGTTCAATAAAATTGAAATGTGACTTGGTTGAGTTACAGTCTTTGGTGTTGAACTGGATTTTAAATACACTGTCATGGTGGTTTGAACTAAGTTGTCTGAATGACACTAGACCAGTTTTGGAGGCCTATGTTTAACTGACAATTTCACCACACACTGCTGAGTTTTGGGTAGTTGAAAGTAGGCATTTGCACCTGGAATAATATTGTGGCCTTAATAGGATGGCAACTAGAATCATACAGAAGAGAAGGAGGCCATTCGGCCCATCATGCCTGTGCTAGCTCTTTGAAAGAGCTCTCCAATTAGTCCCACTCCCCCCGGCTCTTCCCCATATCCCTGCCATTTTCACCGCTTTGTATTTATCCAATTCCCATTTTTGAAAGAGACTATTGAATCTGCTTCCACCGCCCTTTCAGGCAGCGTGTTCCAGATCACAACAACTTCTTTATATTAGAAGTCTCCATCTCACCTCCTGGCTCTCTTGTCAATGACGTTATTTACTAACCCTTCCGTCAGTTGAAACTGTTTCTCCTTATTTAATTTTATCAAAACCCTTAGCATTTTGAACCCCTCCCTTGACCTTCTCTGCTCTAAGGAGAACAATCCCAGCTTCTCTGCAGTAATATCGTGACTTTTGTAAAGGGATGAAAGCGATGGGGAGCTTCTGCCATCTTTCTAGAGCGAGTAGATGGGGTTACAGACACCCAGCGAGGAGTCCGCTGTGAGAAGGTTCCAGTCCCACGCCAGAGTCAAGGGACTGGACCAAAGCAGCATCTCCTTAATTGGCCATCTTGCTCCATGTCCACTGGCGGTAGGTGTGTCTTGGCCTGGTACTGTCACACTGCTGGCTCTGTTCCACATTTAACATCCCTTAAAGGTTAGTTACAATTGCCTTTTTGAATACAGTGATGTAACCTACCACCCACCATCACACATGGGTGGGTAGTGGAATCAAACAGTGCTGAGGGGATTGGTAAAAGATCAATTAACTTTTTCATTGCACTCTGGCTTCTGGTGCATTTCCCCCACCCGCCCAAAATCCTTCGCCCACGCCACCTCCCATCACCCCCTGTTGGTGGCCGTGCCTTCAGACATCTGGCACCTCAGCTCAGACATTCTCTCCCTAAAACCCTCAACCTCTCCTCCTAATACATTGCTTAAAACCTACATCTTTGTCCAAGCATTTACCTGTCCTAATGTCTCCTCTTTTGACTCTGTCATGTTTTTGTCTGATTTACGTGAGTTGAATGCTTTGCTTAGTTGAACATTGGGCGGTGTAACAAGGCACCACTGCAGCAAGATGGTGAGGATAAAGGGGCAGGAATATAAGATGGCCATTAACAGATCAAATTAAGAATTTAGGAGGACATTCTTTACACAGAATGTGGAAATGGAGTGGTTGAAGTAGATACATTTGGAGTTGAGATACAGATTGGCCATGATCGAATTGAATGGCGGAACAGGCTCGTGGGCCTGAATGGACTCCTCCTGTTCATTTCTAAGGGAGGCTGGTAGCATAGATGAGGGAGAATAAAATAGAGGGCTCTGTGGGGTGGGGTGGGGGTTTAGATACAAAGTAAAGCACCCTCTACACTGTCCCATCAAACACTCCCAGTGCAGGATACAGCATGAGTTGGATACAGGTTGCAGCACGAGTTAGATACAGGTTACAGCACGAGTTAGATGCAGAGTAAAGCTCCCTCGACACTGTCCCATCAAACACTCCCAGGGCAGCTACAGCACAGGTTAGATACAGAGTGTAAGATTCGCAAAACTTCCACATTTCCCCAAGATTATTATTAATAAAAGGGACCCTGCGTGGACATTTTAAAAAGGGTACCCAAAGATGGTGTCCGCACCTCTTGGCCAAAAGCCTGCAAGATTTAAAAAGCTTGGTCTCTGTGGCACAAGCAGCTTTTGGGAAATCGAAACCAAAGCTGCAGTTTCTGTGAAGAGAGACTTTTGTATTTTGAAAAGCAGACAGGACTTTGAATTATGCTTTAAGCCAAATCGCAGGCAGACCAAAACCAGTTAGGCCTATACTTAAGGCCATCAAGTTGTTTGCATAAATAATCGGAAACAGCTTAGGGAAGCCATCGAGGCTGGTCAGGCCGATTAAGATGTATTAATAACAAAACAACTCAGAAATCGGGCCAGTAGGTACGATTACCGGCCATCTAAAAACAGTTAGTTTAGATTGCTACAATTATTTAAACTAGCCCGCCAAGATTGGGACAAAGAACTAACCTGATTTGGCGCGCAGATAAGGGTTATCGTGAGGAGTATAACTGAAGGCCCCGGGTAGCAATCTCTCTCTTGCTCTTGCCCTTGACTCTGCTCTCGTGGCTCCGGCCTCTTGGGCTGCCACTTGTACTCGTGCCCTGGCCTCATGGCGGGTTCTCTCCCCGGAGCAGATTTTCAGTAGCCAGTAACACCATACCAACTGTTAGGAAGGGGAGCGAGGCCCAAGTCCACAGCCATCCAGGACGCCCAGGCCGCAGAAAGGGGCGAGACGAAGTTGAGCAGGTAGCCCAGGACTCGTATAGTAGTCCGACGAGACGAGACGAGTGGAGACGAAGAAGATGATAATAACTCGATAAGGGCAGAGCAGGGCAGCGAAAAACGTATCGATAAGTAAACCAAGCGCCTAGTTATAAGCTGACGCTTGGGGAAGAAAGTCCTTGAGGACGGTGAAGACAAACATCTTGTTGAACAATGCGATAACGCAGGTGTCTACGCCACAACGAATATACAGGCGTTGGTGCATGGCTAGTAAAATCTAAACGGTAACGACTGGTGACTGTCCGGTAAATATAACGTTACCGTCGACGACCGCCCGAGGGAGAAGAGGACAACCCATCGAGACGAGACGACGACGGTCGTGGAGGGGAGAAGGTGTGTCGCAGTTGCTGACCCAGCACCGCACCCCTGAAGACCACGTGGCGACGGGGTACCTAGAAGGACCAGAAACCAGACTTCAAAATTCACACTCGTCAACAGTTGGCTTTTATCTTTGGATTGGCGAGCATCAATTCTGGCCCCTCATAGCTTAATCTAGTTAGGTATAAGGGGTGGGATAAGGATAAGGGGATTGTTAAGATAGCTGTTTTCCCTCGATGTGCCGTGTGTTCCCCATTCCCTGTATAAGTATAGTTATTTCGTATTTGCCTGTAATTTTATACAAGTAACTTCTCATAAGATTGTGTTAATTTCTGTTTCAATAAAAATCTTGGTTTTCTCACATCCAAACCACCTGTGTACTCGAGTCTTTTCTGTATCGCCGCCTGTACCGAAGTCCGGTGTCTAGAACCCAGGGGCGTGGGAGCAATTCAAACCACTCACAAACAGTCAGAGGCATAACTGACTGGGCGTACGCGCCACCCCACACCACCACCCCCTACAAGAGTAAAGCTCCCTCTACACAGTCCCATCAAACACTCCCAGGGCAGGTACAGCATAGGTTAGATACAGAGTAGGGCTCCCTTTACAATGTCCCATCAAACACTCCCAGGGCAGGTACAGCATGGGTTAGATACAGAGTAAAGCTACCTTTAAACTGTCGCATCAAACACTTCCTTGGCAGGTACAGCACGGGTTAGAAAAAGATTAAAGCTCCCTCTACACTGTCTTATCCAACACTCCCAGGGCAGATACAGCATGAGTTAGATACAGGTTACTGCTGGATTAGATACAGAGTAAAGCTCCCTCTACACTGTCCCATCAAACACTCCCAGGGCAGGTACAGCACGGGGTTAGATACAGAGTAAAGCTCCCTCTACACTGTCCCATCAAACACTCACAGGGCAGGTACAGCGCATGTTAGATACAGAGTAAAGCTCCCTCTGCTCTGCGCAAACAAGGTACCAAATCCCAACCTCAGAGGATCACACCCTATTAACCACCTCCCTCAGATCTCATGTTCCCACAGCTCTGGTCTTTTCTGGATCCTCCCCTTCCTTCACTCCACCATTGGCACCTTGGGATGTTCTTCTGCATTAAAGGTGCGATATGATGACAAGTTGGTGTTGTTGTTCCAGTGTGACAGTCTCCATTTACCATCACACCCTTGATCAGTCTGTATGAAACTGGACAATTGTACTTAGAGTGACTTTGCCTCTATTTTGGGGTTTTAATTGGATAGACTGTGTGGTAAACCACTGTTTGTATTCCACTGTGTACATGCCTGGACATGCCTCGGCTGACTCCTCCCACAAGTCCTAGTATAAAGGTGACTGCTCCCCAGCCCCTTTGTATTCTGGACCGGTCGACCACTCGGGGCAGACCTTCATTCTTTTGTTAATAAAAGCCTTTAGTTACTCTCTTAACTCTCAGTCTTTTATGAGTAATTGATAGCGCATCAATTTTATTAACAAAATTTTTATAATGGAGAAGATCCTCACACCAGCATGCCTGGACTTAGATCATCGGGAGGCGGACTCATCCACCAAGTTTACTCACTGGCTTAAGTGTTTCGAAAAATTCCTGACCGCCTCCGCAGCAATCAAATCGGACGAGGACAAACTGGATGTCCTGACCTCCAAAGTGGACCACCGAGTGTACTCGGTCATCCAAGACGCGACCTTGTACGTGGACGCTATCAAGCTCCTCAAGGACCAGTACACGCGCCCAGTGAACGAAGTGTACGCCAGGCACCTTCTGGGGAGTCGTAAACAACAACCTGGGGAATCGACCGTGGAATACCTTCAGGCACTGTCTGTGCTTGGCCGGGCCTGTGGTTGTAAGGATGTAAAGGCCGCCGTGTACACAGAGGAACTTATCCGGGACGCTTTTGTAGCGGGCCACAGATCCAATTACACCCGACAGCGACTGTTGGAGCAGAGTGACCTCGACCTCAACAAGGCCTCTGAACTCGCACTATCACTGGATGCAGCCTACCGGGGCATGGATGCCTACTCCTCTGCACCGTGGACGCCGCGGGGAATGACAGCCTGGGACACGGTAGGACCGCCTCATAGCGCCGTGCCACCCCAGCCACACCCCAGCAACGGCCCAACTACCGCAGCAGTGTCCCAAGGCCAGACAGCAGTGCCCCAAGGCCAGAAATGCTACTTTCTGTGGCCAGGCAAAACACCCCAGAGCGCGCTGCCCGGCGAAAAACGCGATCTGCTCGGGCTGCGGGAAGAAGGGACACTACGCTAACGTCTGCAGGGCCAAAGCCACCCCGAACCCCAGCAGTGCCGCGTGTGGGCCATGCGGGCCGCCATCTTGGGCCTCCCCGGCCATGTGCGAACCACCGGTACAGCAGCCATTTTGGATGCCTCCAGCCACATGGGGATCATGGACGCCGCCATCTTGGACGACAGCCGGAACGCAGCAGGCCCCCAACACCGCCTCATCTGATACCCGCAGCGACACACCGACCCCTACGCTGGCATCCGTTACACTGGACCAAGCGAGACCGCACCAGCTGGCCAGCTCCACAATGGACATTAAGGTAAATGGCCACGATACAATCTGCCTTTTTGACTCTGGGAGCACAGAGAGCTTCATCCACCCCGACACGGTGCGGCGTTGCTCTCTCCCAGTCCTGCCTGCGCACCAGTGGATTTCTATGGCCTCCGAGTCCCAGTCGGCGGACATCGGCGGCTACTGCGTGGTGACACTCCTAGTAGACGGGACCGTGTACGATCATTTTAAACTTCTGGTCCTGCCCGACCTCTGCGCTGCCGTCCTGCTGGGGTTAGATTTTCAGTGCCACCTTAAAAGTGTTACGATGGCGTACGGTGGACCCCTACCCCCACTCACAGTCCGCAGCCAGCAGCTCCCAAATTGCCCGCCGCGCACCAGGTGCAACCTCTCCACACTCAGAGTCACCCCCCCCCCCCCCACTGTTTGCTAACCTCACCCCCGACTGTAAGTCCATCGCCACAAAGAGCAGGCGATACAGTGCCGGGGACAGGGTTTTCATTAAAACCGAAGTGGAGCGGCTCCTGAAGGAAGGGATTATTGAGGGCAGCACCAGCCCCTGGCGAGCCCAGGTTGTGGTCGTTAAGACCGGCGAGAAGCAGCGCCTGGTCATCGACTACAGCCAGACAATAAATCGCTACACCCTGCTGGACGCCTACCCACTCCCCCGCATAGCTGATATGGTCAACCAGATCGCGCAGTACCGCGTCTTCTCGACCATTGACCTGAAATCAGCGTACCACCAGCTCCCTATCCGCCCTGAGGACCGCCAGTATACTGCCTTTGAGGCAAACGGCCGCCTCTATCACTTCCTTAGGGTTCCCTTTGGCGTCACCAACGGGGTCTCCGTCTTCCAAAGGGAGATGGACCGGATGGTAGATCAAAATGCGTTGCAGGCCACTTTCCCATATCTGGACAATGTGACCATCTGCGGCCGTGACTTGCAGGACCATGACGCAAACCTCGAAAAATTCCTCCGCACCGCCCAACTCCTGAACCTGACATATAACAAGGAGAAGCGCATATTCCGCACAAACCGCCTCGCCATCCTTGGCTGTGTTGTGGAACACGGAGTCATCGGCCCCGACCCCGACCGGATGCGTCCCCTTATGGAACTCCCACTGCCCCACTGCCTCAAGGCCCTGAAGAGGTGCCTAGGGTTTTTCTCCTATTATGCCCAGTGGGTCCCCTACTATGCGGACAAGGCCCATCCGCTGATCAAGTCCACCTCTTTTCCCTTGACGGCAGAGGCCCGCTTAGCCTTCCACCATATCAAGGAAGACATTGCCAAAGCCACCATGCACGCAGTGGACGAATCCATCCCCTTCCAGGTGGAAAGCGACGCGTCCGACTTTGCCCTGGCCGCTACCCTCAATCAGGCGGGGAGACCCGTGGCCTTCTTTTCACGAACCCTCCAAGGCCCGGAGACCAGACACTCCGCTGTTGAGAAGGAGGCCCAGGCGATTGTGGAGGCTGTGCGTCATTGGAGGCACTACCTGGCCGGAAAACGATTTACCCTGCTCACTGACCAACGTTCAGTTGCTTTCATGTTTAACAACAAGCAGAGGGGCAAAATCAAAAATGACAAGATCTTGAGGTGGAGAATCGAACTTTCCACCTACAATTACGAGATCTTGTACCAGCCCGGGAAGCTCAATGAACCCCCGGATGCGCTATCGCGTTGCACCTGCGCCAGCGCGCAGATCGATAGACTGCGGGCCCTCCACAATGACCTCTGCCACCCGGGGGTCACCAGGTTCTTCCACTTCATCAAGGCCCGCAACCTGCCTTACTCTATTGAGGAGGTCAGGACCATGACCAGGAACTGCCAAGTCTGCGCTGAGTGCAAACCGCACTTTTATAGACCAGACAGGGCCCACCTGATAAAAGCCACTCGCCCCTTCGAGCGCCTGAGCGTTGATTTTAATGGGCCTCTCCCCTCCTCCGACCGCAATGTGTACTTCCTCAATATTATTGATGAGTACTCCCGTTTCCCGTTCGCCATCCCCTGCCCGGACATGACCAGTGCCACGGTCATTAAATGTCTGAACGACCTCTTCACCCTGTTCGGTTTCCCCAGCTATATCCATAGCGACCGGGGCTCATCGTTTATGAGAGACGAACTCCGTCAGTACCTGCTAACTAGGGGTATTGCCACAAGCAGGACCACCAGTTACAACCCCCGGGGGAACGGACAGGTGGAAAGAGAAAATGCGACAGTTTGGAAGGCCGTCCTGCTAGCCTTAAAGTCTAGGGGCCTTCCAACCTCCCGCTGGCAGGATGTGCTCCCCGATGCGCTCCACTCTATTCGGTCACTGCTCTGCACTGCCACTAACGCCACCCCTCATGAGAAAATGTTTGTCTTCCCAAGGAAGTCCACATCGGGGACATCGCTACCGCCATGGCTGACGTCCCCAGGGCCGGTCCTACTGAGAAGGCACGTGAGGACCCATAAAACGGACCCCCTGGTCGAGAGGGTCGACCTCCTCCACGCCAACCCCCAGTAGGCTTACATTGCATACCCGGACGGGCGGGAGGACACAGTCTCCATAAGAGACCTTGCACCCTCGGGGGCCGCAGTAACCCACTACTCACTACCACCCCCCCCCCCACGATCCGATATCCAGCCCCAGCAGACGGCAGGCCTGGGCCCAGCGGCCCGCTCGACACCTACGAGGACGACACGCCTGTGCCACAGCCTACGCGGGACTCGACGCCGGAAGCTCCACTACCCCTGCCGCCGCCACGCCGATCACAGCGGCAGACAAGACCTCCGGAGAGACTCCAATACACTAACTTTCAATACACTTCACCCCGCCGGACTCAATTTTAAACAAGGGGTGAATGTGGTAAACCACTGTTTGTATTCCACTGTGTACATGCCTGGACATGCCTCGGCTGACTCCTCCCACAAGTCCTAGTATAAAGGTGACTGCTCCCCAGCCCCTTTGTATTCTGGACCGGTCGACCACTCGAGGCAGACCTTCATTCTTTTGTTAATAAAAGCCTTTAGTTACTCTCTTAACTCTCAGTCTTTTATGAGTAATTGATAGCGCATCAGACTGTTTCTCCCTCGTGATGTCCTTTCTGTTATCAGCAGGGGCGGGGGAGCTTGTCCTGTTTTACAGACTACGAGTTAGGGGCAATGGGTGAAGCTCAGTCCCACACTGATCATCTATAAGAGGTCCTCCCCACAAGAGACAGGACACCACCAACAAGAACAAAGTGTCTGTCCAAACTAATGTCCCACAGTACATATCAACTGATTAAGGTCCAACTTTTCGATCCGGTACAATGAGGCAATGATCCCGTCCGCATCCAGCCATTTGTAGAAGCTTCTGGAAAACCCATTGGACTCCAAGTGTGTGCGTGCCAGGCTCCCTGGAGAGGGAGTGGGCAATGCCCACTGGTACACTCGAGGCCTCCTGTGACCAGTGGGCACCGCAGGGAATGGAGAGTCTTATTGACACGAGTAATATAATTATGATTTACTTTTATGAGTTTCCTGTTGTTTTGTCGAAAGAACATTCTGTGTTTGAGTTCCTTTGTCAGTTGTGCCACCATAAAGAGGGAGGCCAGGTGTAAATTCGTTCCTCTGTTGATGACACCGGGACAACCCATGTCATTTTATGGCTCAATTTTTCAAAATCCACATTAGACATAGGAACATCGGAACAGGAGGAGGCCATTCAGCCCCTCGAGCCTGTCGCTCCATTCAATGAGATCATGGGTGATCTGGGACCTAACTCCTTATACCCGCCTTTGGCCCATATCCCTTAATACCTTTGGTTATCAAAAATCTATCAATCTCAGATTTAAAATTAACAATTGACCCAGCAACAACTGCCGTTAGCGGAAGAGAGTTCCAAACCTCTCCCACCCTTTGTGTGTAGAAGTGTTTCCTAATTTCACTTCTGAAAGATCTGGCTCTAATTTTTAGGCCATGTCCCCTTGTCCTGAACTCCCAACCAGCGGAAATAGTTTGTCTCTGTGTACCCCATCGGTTCCCCTTAATATCTTGAAAACTTCAATCAAATCACACCTTAACATTGTAAATTCCGAGCTTTTCACCATTGGGAAAGTACGCTGATCTATCCTTTTTAGATCCAAAGTGGATGACTACTGTATTAATGGTGCCCATCAAAATGTGCCCTTGTGCGACTCTTTCAGGTGGGGGTGATTGACCAAATTGTAATAGGCCCTCCTGGCAATAAATCCATCAGTTCTGTCTTTTTTTTCCTTTTTTTATTATTCTTTCTTTTCTTTTTTTTTCAAGTTGTATTTAAAGTTTTATTACTTTACAGTTGATTAGTTTAATCAAAAGAGGACCCCTATTGGTCGAATGTTTTCTTAAGTTACAGTCAATTGCTTTAATCAAAAAGAGCAACCAAATTTTAAATTAATTTGTTCCTCTTTTGGTAGCACCAATCAAAAAAATAAACAAATAAGCTGTACCTAATAGAACTTTAAATAAATGTTAACAAATCAAATCAGAATTTGGTTACAGTTGATTTGTTCCTCTTTTGAAAGAACCAAATAATTTTGACAAATAAATCTGTAAATAAACCGTTAAAACTTCAACCGAACCCTAAGAAATCAAATTAAAATTTGGTTTTCCAGCCCAATTATGCACTGCAGTCCCCGCGGCGCCCACCGGTCACGGAAGTGATCGAGCGCACCGGCGGACACCGCGTGCTCCATCTCCAGGGCCACCCGGGCGCGAACATAGCCGCGGGAGAGAGGGAGGCAATCCGGCCGGACGACCCCCTAGCTCTTTGTTTAATTGTTTCCTTGCTTCCTTCTTGTGTTAAACCAAAAATACATTAAAGAAATAAACTGTAACTAAAAATCTAATAAACGTTTAAATAAAACTTAACAAATTAAATTAAAATTTGGTCATTTAAACCGATTATGCACTTCAGTCCCCGCGGCGCCCACCGGTCACGGAAGTGATCGAGCGCACCGGCGGACACCGCGTGCTCCATCTCCAGGGCCACCCGGGCGCGAACATAGCCGCGGAAGAGAGGGAGGCAATCCGGCCGGACGACCCCCTAAATCTTTGTGTGAAACCAAATTAACAAATAAATTGTAACTAAAATCCAATAACCCCTTAAATAAACCTTAACCCCTCAAATTAAAATTTGATTATTTGAACTAATTATGCACTCCAGTCCCCGCGGCGCCCACCGGTCACGCAAAAGCTCGAGCGTGCCGGCGGACACCGCGTGCTCCGGACGACCCCCTAAATCTTTGTGTGAAACCAAATTAACAAATAAATTATAACTAAAATCCAATAACCCCTTAAATAACCCTTAACCCCTCAAATTAAAATTTGATTATTTGAACTAATTATGCACTCCTGTCCCCGCGGCGCCCACCGGTCACGCAAAAGCTCGAGCGTGCCGGCGGACACCGCGTGCTCCGGACGACCCCCTACAGTTGATTTGTTTAACCACCCAATCAAAAAAGAGTCACTCCGATTGGTCGAATTAAAATAGGCCCTCCTGGCAATAACTACATGAGTTCTGTGATTGGGTAGAAATTGTGGAGCTTGGGGTTAATTGGCTCAATGTGACTGCAGGTTGTGTGTATAAAAGGTGCTTGTTGATGGGTGCAGGGATAGTTGAGTTGTTTAGTATCATGGGGGATTTTGTAGTGAGGGGTTTGCTCCCAGTGCTGGTGTTAGTTGGAGCTGTTTGTTCCTCTGATATTTGGCAACTGTTTGGGGGCCAGAAGTTTCCATGGAGAAGAGTAAAAGCCACCCCTGGGTCTCAGATAGTCCCTTCTCCTGGGTCTCCCTTTGGCTCTGGTTTCAGTGTGTCTGAGGGGCGCAGTGTGTCTCCACTGCAGACTGTGAGGGTGCAGTGTGGAGAGCACAACCTGCTGGTCAGGGTACAGATGGATTTATTTGGAACCAGGCACCTGATTAAAGCTGCTGACCTGACCCTGGGGATGGCAGGTTGTCGGCCAACTGGGATCTACTCTCAGAACCACACCGTCCTCTTTGACTATGGGCTCCATGAGTGTGGCAGCAGAGTGAAGGTAATGTGATTCCTCAACTCTTGCTCTAAACTTAGAGTATGGATTAGACCCAATTCTTCATTCCTACTCTTGGTGAAATGTCATTGATGTTGAGATTCCTGTCTCTTGCTTTTAAATCCTCAGACTTGTGTTGAATTATGCATTGTCCTTTGCTTTAACTTGTCTTCCTTAGTCTCCAACCTTGTGATCTCAGCCCTATTGGCCTTGAGCCTTCACTTAGTTCTTCAAACTTTTCCTTCCTTACATCCTGTCTTGTGGATTTTCTGGTCACTGGGAATTCAGTTTAATGGTTCAGTTATCTACAATATTCAGCTTTTTTTCTCCCACTCTGTGTAGAATACAGGGGAGCCTCGATTAAATGAGTCTTTAATCTTGTTCTTTTCATTGCTCCAAATTATCAACCTGTGGCTCCTTTTTATTGAAGTGAAGCTGTCCTTTCATTGAGTCTTTATTCTGTTTAATTGTCTTGTGCTTGCAATCCCCCTCCTTGCATTAGCTACTGAGGCTGCACAACTTCCAACCACCTGAGTAGAATGTTGTCCATTTCTGAACCTGATGTCTTTCAGATGTCTGGAGATTTCCTGGTCTACGCCACCCACCTGAACCACACCCCCAAGGCCCATGGATCTGTCATTGTGAGAACTAATGGAGCTGTCGTTCCCATTGAGTGCCACTATTTTAGGTAAGATTCTTTACACTGTCGCAAATAACGTCTACAGCTGGTGTAGTTCTCTGAACTTGTCCTAAAATGGCTTCCTTGTCTTTCCAGGAAGGGCAATGTGAGCAGTGACCCGATCAAGCCCACCTGGATCCCGTTCAGTTCCACCAAGTCTGGAGAGGGGCTTCTGTCATTCTCTCTGCGCCTAATGGACGGTATGTGATGGGTGGATGGGGAATGACTTCCTGTAGTCACCCACTGGCAGTTGTACCCAGTCTCCAACCCTTGTCCCTCTTGTACTTCAGATGACTGGCTCACAGAGCGCACCTCGACTGTCTACTACCTGGGTGACCTCATTCACATTGAGGCCTCTGTTTCAATGACCAACCACATGCCCCTGAAGCTCTACATTGATCGCTGTGTCGCTACGTTGAGCCCAGACGAGGACTCCACCCCGAGATACAGCATCATTGACTACAATGGGTAAGGAGCGCTCTGCTTTCTCCAGCTGATCCTGTCTCAATGGCTTCTCTTGATTCACTCAATGTCCCTTTTTTAAAAATTATTTCTTCAGTTGCCTCCTGGACAGCAAAGCTGAGGACTCCTTCTCAACCTTCGTGTTGCCAAGAGACGAGCGTGAGCTGGACAAGCTCCACTTTGACCTGGATGCGTTCCGCTTCTTTGGAGATGACCGTTCCTTGGTAAGAGGAAGCCGACCATTGCAAAGTATTTACAGCCGTTCTGCATAACTGGGTTGTGCTCCACACGTGTCCTCCCACCCCTCTTCATCTAACTCTCCAACATATCCTTCTATTCCTTTCTCCCTGATGTATTTATCTAGCTTCCCCTTAAATGAATCTACACTATTTGCCTCAACCACTCCCTGTGGTAGCGAGTTCCACATTCTCACCACTCTCTGGGTAAAGAAGTTTCCCCTGAAATCCCTCTGCTGTATATCCTGTGATCCTATGAATCACTAACATTAACCACTTTTCTCTGTTTCTAGCCAGCTTGCTATCCATTCTGCTACTTGTCCCCTGAATCCACCTGTTCATTGAGTTCCCAAGTTGGGAGGGAGTCACTATATAATGACTTGTGTTGAATGTGTCCCTCAGATTTTCATCTCCTGTCACCTGAAGGTTGCTGCAGTGGATCGGAGAGATTCCATGAGCAAAGCTTGTACTTTCCAGAAGATGCAGAATGTGTAAGTGCCCCCTCTCCCTCAGGGATGTGTTGTGTGGGGAAGTGATGCCCAACCTGATTGTGAAACTGATTCTCTTGTTTAGCTGGGCTCCATTGGAAGTATCCAACAATGACGTTTGTGCCTGTTGTCACTTGGGCAACTGCAGTGCCACAAGGGAGTTTGGATTTGATTCCAGAGGAAGGAGGGATCTTGTACCTGACGCTGGTAGGACATTGATTCTCTAGATGTTGGAGGTTGCCCTTTACCCTCTCTAACTGGAATGTTTGATATTGCAGGGAGTGATGCTGAATTGAAGTGGGAGGGTGAGGCCTCCCTTGGACCCCTGGTCATTCTGGACACTGATGTGACAGACCTGGCAACCGAGTCCCTTAATGAGGTTGAGCAACGGATGGCGGAGAGGTCTCCAGGTGGTGAGTTGGCCGACTGCTAGTTTCCATTTCCCCCTCAGTATTCCCTTCACTCACTGTTGGTTTCTCATTGCTGTTTAGGTGCGGAGTCTGAGGTGGTCCTGATGGTGGCCCTGACTGTGACTGCTGTCTCTCTGATCTCTGCTTCGTTGATCGCCTTGTTCCTGTACAGGAAACGCAAGCAAACCCTGCGCAACAACTTGTGATTAATAAAGTGGTGACATTAGCAAATCCGTAATGGTTATTGCTTACATTTGGTCATTGATCACGGCTGGGGATTTGCATTCTGAATATGGGAAGTTTTCCATATTTATTTACTTCCATTAATGATTCTTGACCCAGTGGCATGCCTGCTGAGTGTATTTAATCTTTTCACCAGATATCAGGCTACTGGGGTATCTGCCCCATTTCACTAGTTTATTAACAGCAACTTGGAAGTGTTTGCCTGGAGCGAGTTATCTTGGCCTGCTGTTTGTCCCTTGTTAAGGAGCTTTGTGGGGCTCTTGTGGATTGAGGTTAGTGGGACTGATTATTGAGCCCCATGAAATTGCAACGTTCCTGGAAATTTTAATGCTGGGATTAGTTTATTACTAGAAGTGGAGGTTGTTTAGTCCTCTATAACTGACTGGGATAATGAGTCTAAATGGGGTAGATGTCCATATTCTAAAAATGATAGCAGCACTAGAGAGGGTGCAAAACATTTATTAGGCTGATGCCAGAACTGAGATTCGACTTATTAGGAAAGATTGACCTGTTTGGGTTGCCTTCTCTAGGAAAGAGAAGGCTGAGGGTGTTTAAAATTATGACTGGGTGCGATGGGTTAGATATCGATGTTTCCACTTGGGGGCAAGACCAGAACTCGGGGCCTGTAACTACAAGGTAGTAACTAACTAATGACTCCAATGGTGAATGCAGGAGAAACTTCTTTACCCAGAGAGTGGTGAGAATGTGGCTCTCGCTATCACGGAGTGGTTGAGGCGAATGGTGTAGCTGCATTTAAGGGGGAGCTCTAAGCATGAGGGAGGAAGGATATGCTGTTTGGGTGAGATGAAGGGTGGGAGGAGGCTCGTGTGGAGCATGGACTAGTTGGACTGAATAGCCTGTTTCTGTGCTGTCGATGGCTTGTTAACCTGCAGGATTAGTGACCTGAGGAATTGCATCTCTCAAGGCCCCTTAAATGGCTTTCAGTCTTGGCCGTGGCTCAGTGGACAGCACTCTAGCCTGAGTCGGAAGGTCATAGGTTCAAATCCCACTATAGAAACCTGGAGTGCAAAAGCCAGGCTGGCACTCCCAGTGCTGCACTGTCGGAGGTGCCATCTTTCGGATGAGAAGTTAAACCGAGGCCACTTCTGGTCCCTCGGGTGGATGTAAAAGATCCTGTGGCACTTTTGGAAGAAGAGCAGGGGAATTCTTCCCTCTGACCAATTGTTATCCACCAGCCAACATAAGGTGATCTGGCCATTACCACATTGCTGTTTGTAGGCTCTTGATGGGCTGCCATGTTTCTGACAACAGTGACTACATTTCAGAAGTAATTCATTGGTTATGAAGTGCATTTTTTAATTTGTTCATGGGATGTGGGTGTCACTGCCAAGACCTGCATTTATTGCCCATGCCTAGTTAGGCTTGAAGGTGGTGGTGAGCTGCTTTCTAGTCCAGCTGCAGTTTGTGCAGTTGGGCAGGGAGTTGTAGGATTTTGACCCAGCGACTATATGAAGGGACGGCGATATATTTCCAAGTCAGGATGGTGTGTGACTTGGAGGGGAACTTGGCGGTGCTGGTGTTCCCATGCGCCTGCTGCCCTTGTCCTTCTAGCTGGTAGAGGTCATGGATTTGGGAGATGCTGCCGAAGAAGCCTTGGTGACTTGCTGCAGTGCATCTTGTAGATGGTACACACTGCAGCCACAGTGTGCCGGTGGTGGAGGGAGTGAATGTTTAAGGTGTTGGTGGGACATCCTGAACATGGTATGGTGCTGTATAAATAAAAGATTGTTCTTTCTAAACATCTCTGACGTGAGTGTGGGACCTACAATAAAAAATAATTATGTCTAACCAACATACTAGGTCCCCAAGTGGGATTGAGTTGCCGTACTGGATCTCCAACATCAGGTGGGGCTAGAATCCACACAAACTTAACGAGCACACTTTTGTATCTCTCGTGGCCGACCCTGGTCAGTGAATGCTGGCTGAAATCTGCAGTAGGACTGTTGTCAATACTTAACCACTTACATTTATGTCGCCCCTTCAACGTACTAAAATGTCCCAGAAGCGCTTTCAATTAAAATTTGACACCAAGCCACATAAGGAGATATTAGGGCAGATAACCAAAAGCTTGGTCAAAGAGGGAGGTATTAAGGAGCATGAAGCGCTGGAGAGGTTTAGGGAGGGAATTCCAGAGCTTGGGGCCCAGGCAGCTGAAGACAAGGCCGCCAACGGTGGAGCGATTGAAATCTGGGATCCTCCAGAGGGCAGAATTGGAGAAGTGCAGATATCTCGGAGACGGGGGTGTTGTAGGGCTGGAGGCCTCAGGATGTCCCAAAGCGCTTTACAGCCAATGAAGTACTTTTGAAATGGAGTCACTGTCGCAATGTGGGAAACGCAGCAGCCAATTTGCAAGCTTCCAAAAACAGCAATGTGAAAATGACCAGATAATCTGTATTTAGTGATGTTGATTGAGGGATAAATATTGTCCCCAGGACACTGGGGAGAACTCCTCCTGCTCTTCTTCCAATAGCAGCCGTAGGATCTTTTACATTCACCTAAGAGGGCAGATGGGACCTCGGTTTAATGTTTCACCCAAAAGATGGCACCTCTGACAGTGTAGCACTCCCTCAGCATTGCACTGGGAGTGTCAGCCTGGATTATGGGCTCAAGTCTCTGGAGTGGGACTTGAACCCTTGACCTTCTGACTCCGAGGCAAGTGTGCTACCGGCTGACACCTTTAAGATGATCTACTGTTGGGGCAGGTTTCAGGTTTATTGATAACATCTGCAATTATATGGTTCCTTACCACGTTAAAATGCCTCACAACACTTCAGGCAGTGAATTACATTTGAAGATCAGCGACTCTTCTGCCTGCGATGGGGGTAGAAACTTTTGAGCACGTGCGGTGGGAGCGGTTTTCTGTCGGACCGCCAATCAGATGAGTTTGTTGGCTCAGGTGTCTCTGAACCCCCGAGGTTCGCAGCGCAGCGGGAGGCCGTTCAGCCCATCAAATCAGTGCCAGCTCTCTCTCTCCGATGCAGCAATCCAAACCTGCCTCTCCGAGACTTCCAGTGCAGGGGTCGTAGTCATGTCCTCGACTCAGCGGCTGAGCGTTCCGGCTCACGATGGTCAGGCAGCTCCCACTTCAGCCCTGTCTTTTTTGTTGGCATTTCATCACAAAGACTACGCAAAAAGTGTCAGGCAGATTGCTGGGAGGACTGTGCCAAGGCCCCATTGCCATGGGAACAAGCTGGCTTGGTTAGGCAGTGTAGGCCACACCTGTCCAAAATGGTAAATCAGCCGTCACTGTCCAAAACTAATCCCACTGATCTACTCTCTTCCCATAGCCCTGTATAAATGCCAAACTAACCCCACTGCCCCGCTCTCTCTCCATAGCCCTGTATCAATCCCAAACTAATCCCACTGGCCCGCTCTACACGAATAGCCCTGTATCAATCTCCAAACTAATCCCACTGCCCCGCTCTCTCCCCATAGCCCTGTATCAATCCCAAACTAACCTGACTGCCCCACATGGTCCCCATAGCCCTGTATCAATCCCAAACTAATCCCACTGCCCCGCTCTCTCTCCACAGCCCTGTATCAATCCCAAACTAATCCCACTGCCCCACTCTCTCCCCAAAGCGCTGGATCAATCCCAAACTAATTCCACTGCCCCACTCTCTCCCCAAAGCCCTGGATCAATCCCAAACTAATCCCACTGCCCTGCTCTCTCCCCATAGTTTTGTATCAATCCCAAACTAATCCCACTGCCCCACTCTCTCCCCAAAGCCCTGGATCAATCCTAAACTAATCCCACTGCCCCGCTCTCTCCCCATAGCCCTGTATCAATCCCAAGCTAATCCCACTGCCCCGCTCTCTCCCCATAGCCCTGTATCAATCCCAAACTAATCCCACTGCCCCGCTCTCTCCCCATAGCCCTGTATCAATCCCAAACTAATCTCACTGCCCCGCTCTCTCCCCATAGCCCTGTATCAATCCCAAACTAATCCCACTGCCCTGCTCTCTCCCCATAGCCCTGTATCAATCCCAAACTAATCCCACTGCCCCGCTCTCTCCCCATAGCCCTGTATCAATCCTAAACTAATCCCACTGCCCTGCTCTCTCTCCATAACCCTGTATCGATCCCAAACTCACCCTTGCCTCTGACTCAGACGGTTGTGGATTTAAGTCCCACTCCAGAGACTCGAGCATAATAATCGAGGCTGACACCCCAGGGCAGGACTGAGGGAGTGCTGCACTGTCGGAGGTGCCGTCTTTTGGCCGCAATGCTAAACTGAGGCCCCGTCTTCCCTCTCAGACGGGCGTAAAAGATCCCATGGCCACTATTTCGTAGAAGAGCAGGGGAGTTATCCCCAGGTGTCCTGGCAAATATTTATCCCTCAATCAACATCACTAAAAACAGATGATCTGGTCATTATCACGTTGCTGTTTGTGGGAGCTTGCTGTGCGCAAATTGCTGCTTTCTTTCCGACATTACAATAGTGACTGCACTCCAAAAAGTACCTCATTGGCTGTAAAGTGCTTTGGGATGTCCTGAGGTTGTGAAAGGCGCTATATAAATACAAGTCTTTATTTCTTTCTTTTACAGGCGACTTTGGGCCGATGGTTCCCAAAGCTCTCCAACCAATGGGGGCACTTTGGTTTGGTTTTTGGTTGATGACATCGCCCAATGTCTTTCTATTGATGGTTTTGGAGAAGGTCAACCCAATCTCTGCCTCTTTCTTTATCATAGGCAACGGCCTATTAAAAGTCAACCATGTGCTCCCTTTTTAAAGGGTCGCAAACGATAAGGTCTGTAAATTAACATAAATTTGAAAGGAACCTTAACAAATCAAATTAAAATTTGGTTGCCGGGGGTGATGATGCACTCCATTCTCCGCGGCGCCCACCGGTCGCGGAAGGCCTCAAGCGTGCCAGTGGATTCCGCGTACTCCATATCCAGGGCCACCCGGGCGCGAACGTGGCCGCGGAAGAGAGGCAGGCAATCGGGCAGCTCTTTCCCACCCTCTTTCCAGTTGCCTGTTGACACAGCCGAGGCGAAAACTTCCTTTCGTCTTTTGTGTCGCCGCGAGATCACCGGGACAAGCTCTGGTTCAACCTGGATGCGTTCCGCTTCTTTGAGGATGCCAGGGACCTGGTAAGAGTTGGCCAGATGTTGGAAGGTAAGACGGTGAGCGTTGACGCTGAGTAACTCCTGGATGTGTCTCCTGCAGATCTTCATCAGTTGCCACCTGAGAGTAGCTGCAGCAGATCAAAGGACAGATTCAGTCAACAAAGCCTGTTCCTTCCAGAAGCCAGCCAACCGGTGCGAGAAATCTACCCCCGAATGGTGGACCTCTTTCTTTTTGGCGTATGGATGCATTCTGACTGATGGCTTGCTTCCTTGTTTAGATGGTCCCCGGTGAACGAGTTGGGCCTGTCCCTGCTGGAAGGATCCAATGAGGTTTGTGCCTGTTGTGATGGGGGCAACTGCAGAGCCCAGAGATTGCGATCTGGAGGAAGACCACACTCCAGGTGCAGGAGGGAGGTCCCATCTGAGCTTGGAATGTTGTGGTGGTGTTGGGTGTTGAGGGTGAAGAAGGATGTTTTGTAACTGGATGGAACTAATTGTTGCAGAGTCTGAGCCTGTGTGGGAGAGTGAGGCCTCACTTGGACCTCTGATCGTTCTGGATGTAGATCTGGACGTGGTTCATTCGGTGGATAGTGAAGCTGTTGGGACTCGTGAGGATGTTCCGAGTTCTTATCGAGGTGACTCCTGACTCCATATTGGCTTCTCGTTCTCCGCAGGTGATGTGGGTTCTGAGCTGCTTCTGGTTGCGGCTGTGACGTTGGCAGCTGAGGTCCTGATCTCCGCCTCTCTGGTGGACTTCCTACTGTCCAGGAAACACAACTGAATCCTCTCCCTCAAATGAGCTGCTTTATTTGTCAAAAAATGCTTCAATGAAATTGAAATGTCACTTGGTTGAGTTACAGTCTATGGTGTTGAACTGGATTTTAAATACACTGTCATGGTGGTTTGAACTAAGTTGTCTAAATGACACTAGACCAGTTTTGGAGGCCTATATTTAACTGAGAATTTCACCACACACCGCTCAGTTTTGGGTAGTTGAAAGTAGGCATTTGCACCTGGAATAAGATTGTGGCCTCAATAGGATGGCAACTGGAATCATACAGCACAGAAAGAGGCCATTCGGCCCATCGCGCCTGTGCTAGCTCTTTGAAAGAGCTCTCCAATTAGTCCCACTCCCCCCGGCTCTTCCCCATATCCCTGCCATTTTCACCTCTTTGTATTTATCCAAATCCCATTTTTGAAAGAGACTATTGAATCTGCTTCCACCGCCCTTTCAGGCAGCGTGTTCCAGATCACAACTTCTTCTTTATATTAGAAGTCTCCTCATCTCTGGCTCTCTTGTCAATGACGTTATTTACTAACCCTTCTGTCAGTGGAAACCGTTTCTCCTTATTTACTTTAATCAAAACCCTTACCATTTTGAACCCCTCCCTTGACCTTCTCTGCTCTAAGGAGAACAATCCCAGCTTCTCTGCATTAATATTGTGACCTTTGTAAAGGGATGAAAGCGATGGGGAGTTTCTGCCATCTTTCTAGAGCGAGTAGATGGGGTTACAGACACCCAGCTAGTAGTCCGCTGTGAGAAGGTTCTAGTCCCACATCGGGGTCAAGAGACTAGACCAAAGCAGCATCTCCTTAATTGGCCATCTTGCTCCATGTCCGCTGGCGGTAGGTGTGTCTTGGCCTCGTACTGTCACTCTGCTGGCTCTGTTCCACATTTAACATCCCTTAAAGGTTAGTTACAATTGCCTTTTTGAATATAGTGATGTAACCTACCACCCACCATCACACATGGGTGGGTAGTGGAATCAAACAGTGCTGAGGGGATTGGTAAATGATCAATTATCTTTTTCATTGCACTCTGGCCTCTGGTGTATTTCCCCCACCCGCCCAAAATCCTTCGCCCACCCCACCTCCCATCACCCCCTGTTGGTGGCCGTGCCTTCAGACATCTAGCCTCTAAGCTCAGACATTCTCTCCCTAAAACCCTCAACCTCTCCTCCTAATACATTGCTTAAAACCTACATCAGTGTCCAGGCATTTACCTGTCCTAATGTCTCCTCCTTTGACTCTGTCACGTTTTTGTCTGATTTACGTGAGTTGAATGCTTTGCTTAGTTGAACATTGGGCGGTGTAACAAGGCACCACTGCAACAAGATGGTGAGGGCAAATGGGCAGGAATATAAGATGGCCATTAACAGATGAAATTAAGAATTTAGGAGGACATTCTTTACACAGAATGTGGAACATGGAGTGGTTGAAGCAGATATATTTGGAGTTGAGATACAGATCGACCATGGTCGAATTGAATGGCAGAACAGGCTCGAGGGCCTGAATGGACTCCTCCTGTTCATTTGTAAAGGAGGCTGGTAGCATAGATGAGGGAGGATGAAATAGAGGGCTCTGTGGGGTGGGGAGTTAGATAGAAAGCAAAGCACGCTCTACACTGTCCCATCAAACACTCCCAGGGCAGCAAGAGTACGGGTTAGATACAGAGTAAAGCTCCGTCTACACTGTCTCATCAATCACTCCCAGCGCAGGTACAGCATAAGTTAGATACTGTTGTGTCCCCTTGTGTTTTTATTACTATGTAATACAGACACTTTTAACTCCTTTTTAGTTTACAGCTTTTACTCAGTGCTTTCATGATGTTGCTGCCGCATGGTGCGGAGTGATACAAGATGTCCGACCTTGCACTGTGCACTGCCTGACACAGTGTGCCACATAGCAGTATAAATGCACTAACCAAAGTAGTTCCATATAACAATGTAACAAGTAGTTCCATTGAATAATGTGATAATATAACGATGTAACAGATACAGGTTACAGCATGAGTTAGATACAGAGTAAAGCTCCCTCTACACTGTCCCATCAAGCACTCCCAGTGCAGCTACAGCGCGGGTTAGATATAGAATAAAGCTCCCTTTACAATGTCACGTCAAAATCTCCCAGGGCAGGTACAGCACGGGTTAGATATAGAGTAACGCTCCCTCTACACTGTCACTTCAAACAGTCCCAGGACACGCACAGCATGGGTTAGATACAGAGTAAAGCTCCCTCTGCACTGTCCCATGAAACACTCCCAGGGCAGGTACAGCACGGTTAGATACAGAGTAAAGCTCCCTCTACACTGTCCCATCAAATACTCCCAGGACAGGTACAGCACGGGTCAGATACAGAGTAAAGCTCCCTTTAAACTGTCCCATCAAACACTCCCAGGGCAGGTACAGCATAGGTTAGATACAGAGTAAAGCTCCCTTTAGACTGTCGCATCAAACTCTCCCATGGCAGATACAGCATGAGTTAGATACAGAGTAAAGCTCCCTCTACACTACCCCATCAAACACTCCCAAGGCAGGTACAGCACGGGTTAGACACAGAGTAAAGCTCTCTTTACAATGTCCCATCAAACACTCCCAGGGCAGGTACAGCACGGGTTAGATGGAGAGTAAAGCTCCCTCTACACTGTCGCATCAAACACTCCCAGGGCAGGTAGAGCACGGGTTAGATACACAGTAAAGCTCCCTGTGCTCTGCGCAAAAAAGGTCCCAAATCCCAACCTCAGAGGATCAGACCCTATTAACCACCTCCCTCAGATTTCATGTTCCCACAGCTCGGCCATTTGTGGATCCTCCCCTTCCTTCACTCCACCATTGGCACCTTGGGATGTTTTTCTGCATTAAAGGTGCGATATGATGACAAGTTGGTGTTGTTGTTCCAGTGTGACAGTCTCCATTTACCATCACACTCTTTATCCGACTGTATGAAACAGGACAATTGCAATTAGAGTGACTTTGCCTCTATTTGGGGGTTTTAATTGGATAGACTGTTTCCCCCTCGTGATGTCCTTTTAGTTATCAGCAGGGACGGGGGAGCTTGTCCTGTTTTGCAGACTACGAGTTAGGGGCAGTGGGTGAAGCTCAGGCCCACACTGATCATCTATAAGGGGTCCTCCCCACAAGGGACAGGACACCACTAACAAGAACAAAGAGTCTGTCCGAACTAATGTCCCACAGTACATATCAACTGATTAAGGTCCAACTTTCCGATCCGGTTCAATGAGGCAATGATCCCGTCCGGATCCAGCCACTTGTAGAAGCTTCTGGAAAACCCATTGGACTCCGAGTGTTTGCACGCCAGGCTCCCTGGAGAGGGAGCGGGCAATGCCCACCGGTACACTCGAGGCCTCCCGCAACCGATGGGCACCGCAGGGAGTGGAGAGTCTTATCGACACGAGTAACATAATTATGATTTACTTTTATGAGTTTCCTGTTGTTTTGTCGAAAGAACATTCTGTGTTTGAGTTCCTTTGTTAGTTGTGCCAACTTAAAGAGGGAGGCCAGGTATAAATTCGTTCCTCTGTTGATGACACCGGGACAACCCATGTCATTTTATGGCTCAATTAAAGAAATCCACATTAGACATAGGAACATCGGAACAGGAGGAGGCCATTCAGCCCCTCGAGCCTGTCGCCTCATTCGATGAGATCATGGCTGATCTGGGACCTAACTCCATATACCCGCCTTTGGCCCATATCCCTTAATACCTTTGGTTATCAAAAATCTATCAATCTCAGATTTAAAATTAACAATTGACCCAGCAACAACTGCCGTTAGCGGAAGAGAGTTCCAAACCTCTCCCACCCTTTGTGTGTAGAAGTGTTTCCTAACTTCACTTCTGAAAGATCTGGCTCTAATTTTTAGGCTATGTCCCCTTGTCCTGAACTCCCAACCGGTGGAATTAGTTTGTCTCTGTGTACCCTATCGGTTCCCCTTAATATCTGGAAAACTTCAATCAAATCACCCCTTAACTTTCTAAATTCCGAGCTTCTCACCATTGGGAAAGTACGCTGATCTATCCTTTTTAGATCCAAAGTGGATGACTACTGTATTAATGGTGCCCATCAAAATGTGCCCTTGTGTGACTCTTTCAGGTGGGGGTGATTGACCAAATTGTAATAGGCCCTCCTGGCAATAAATCCATCTTTCTTTTCCTTTTTTTATTATTTTTTTTTCTTTTTTTTCAAGTTTTATTTAAAGTTTTATTAATTTACAGTTGATTAGTTTAATCAAAAGAGCACCCCTAATTGGTCGAATGTTTTCTTAAGTTACAGTCAATTGCTTTAATCAAAAAGAGCAGCCAAATTTTAAATTAATTTGTTAAGGTTCCTTTAAAGTTTTATTTATAAACTAATTGGTTAATCACCCACACAAAAAAGATTACTGTAGATTTGCTTAACCACCCAATCAAAAGGGTCACTCCGATTGGTTGAATTAAAATAGGCCCTCCTGGCAATAAATCCATGAGTTCTGTGATTGGGTAGAAATTGTGGAGATTGGGGTTAATCGGCTCAATGTGACTGCAGGTTGTGTGTATAAAAGGTGCTTGTTGGTGGGTGCAGGGATAGTTGAGTTGTTTAGTATCATGGGGGATTTTGTAGTGAGGGGTTTGCTCCCAGTGCTGGTGTTAGTTGGAGCTGTTTGTTCCTCTGATATTTGGCAACAGTTTGGGGGCCAGAGGTTTCCATGGAGAAGAGTAAAAGCCACCCCTGGGCCTCAGCGAGCCCCTTCTCCTGGGTCTCCCTTTGGCTCCGGTTTCAGTGTGTCTGAGGGGCGCAGTGTGTCTCCACTGCAGACTGTGAGGGTGCAGTGTGGAGAGCACAACCTGCTGGTCAGGGTACAGATGGATTTATTTGGAACCAGGCACCTGATTAAAGCTGCTGACCTGACCCTGGGGACGGCAGGTTGTCCGTCAACCGGGATCTACTCTCAGAACCACACTGTCCTCTTTGACTATGGGCTCCATGAGTGTGGCAGCAGAGTGAAGGTAATGTGATTCCTCAACTCTTGCTCTAAGCTTGGTGGCTGGAATAGACCCAACTTGTTTTTCCTACCCTGATTCCTGTCTCCTGCTTTTAAAACCTCCAGACTTGTGTTGAATTATGTATTGTCCTTTGCTTTAACTGGTTTTCCTGAGTGTCTCCAACTTTGATCTCGGCCTTATTGGCCTTGATCCTTCACTTAGTTAACTTTTTTCCTTCCTTACATCCTGTCTTGTGGATTTTCAGGTCACTGGGGGTTTAGTTATCTACAATATTGAGTTTTTTTTCTTCCACTCCTTTGTATCAGAATACAGGGGAGTCTGGCTTAAATGAGGCTTTAATCTTGTTCTATTCATTGCTCTAAATTATCAACCTGTGGCTCCTTTTATTGAAGTGAAGCTGTCCTTTCATTGAATCTTTATTCTGTTTAATTGTCTTGTGCTTGCAATCCCCCTCCTTGCATTAGCTACTGAGGCTGCACAACTTCCAACCAGCTGAGTAGAATGTTGTCCATTTCTGAACCTGATGTCTTTCAGATGTCTGGAGATTTCCTGGTCTATGCCACCCACCTGAACCACACCCCCAAGGCCCATGGATCTGTCATTGTGAGAACTAATGGAGCTGTCGTTCCCATTGAGTGCCACTATTTTAGGTAAGATTCTTTACACTGTCGCAAATAACGTCTACAGCTGGTGTAGTTCTCTGACCTTGTCCTAAAATGGCTGCATTGTCTTTCCAGGAAGCGCAATGTGAGCAGTAACCCGATCAAGCCCACCTGGATCCCGTTCAGCTCCACCAAGTCTGGAGAGGGGCTTCTGTCATTCTCTCTGCGCCTAATGAATGGTATGTGATGGGTGGATGTGGAATGATTTCCTGTAGTCACCCACTGGGAGTTGTACCCAGTCTCCAACCCTTGTCCCTCTTGTACTTCAGATGACTGGCTCACAGAGCGCACCTCGACTGTCTACTACCTGGGTGACCTCATTCACATTGAGGCCTCTGTTTCAATGACCAACCACATGCCCCTGAAGCTCTACATTGATCGCTGTGTCGCTACGTTGAGCCCAGACGAGGACTCCGCCCCGAGATACAGCATCATTGACTACAATGGGTAAGGAGCACTCTGCTTTCTCCAGCTGATCCTGTCTCAATGGCTTCTCTTGATTCACTCCATGTCCCTTTCTTAAAATTATTTCTTCAGTTGCCTCCTGGACAGCAAAGCTGAGGACTCCTTCTCAACCTTCGTGTTGCCAAGAGACGAGCGTGAGCTGGACAAGCTCCACTTTGACTTGGATGCCTTCCGCTTCTTTGGCGATGATCGTTCCTTGGTAAGAGGAAGCCGACCACTGCAAAGTATTTACAGCCAATCTGCATAACTGGGTTGTGCTCCACATGAGTGTCCTCCCACTCCTCTTCATCTAACTCTCCAACATATCCTTCTCTTCCTTTCTCCCACCTGTGTTTATCTAGCTTCCCCTTAAATGAATCTACACTATTCGCCTCAACCACTCCCTGTGGTAGCGAGTTCCACATTCTCACCACTCTCTGGGTAAAGAAGTTTCCCCTGAAATCCCTCTGCTGTATATCCTGTGATCCTATGAATCACTAACATTAACCACTTTTCTCTGTTTCTAGCCAGCTTGCTATCCATTCTGCTACTTGTCCCCTGAATCCACCTGTTCATTGAGTTCCCAAGTTGGGAGGGAGTCACTATATAATGACTTGTGTTGACTGTGTCCCTCAGATTTTCATCTCCTGTCACCTGAAGGTTGCTGCAGTGGATCGGAGAGATTCCATGAGCAAAGCTTGTACTTTCCAGAAGATGCAGAATGTGTAAGTGCCCCCTCTCTCCCTCAGGGATGTGTTGTGTGGGGAAGTGATGCCCAACCTGATTGTGAAACTGATTCTCTTGTTTAGCTGGGCTCCATTGGAAGTATCCAACAATGACGTTTGTGCCTGTTGTCACTTGGGCAACTGCAGT
The DNA here is from genome assembly GCF_052327205.1 of Somniosus microcephalus. Lineage (NCBI taxonomy): Eukaryota > Metazoa > Chordata > Chondrichthyes > Squaliformes > Somniosidae > Somniosus > Somniosus microcephalus. Next base: position 36,175,013 of record NW_028225182.1, read on the forward strand.
GCCACAAGGGAGTTTGGATTTGATTCCAGAGCAAGGAGGGATCTTGTACCTGACGCTGGTAGGACATTGATTCTCTAGATGTTGGAGGTTGCCCTTTACCCTCTCTAACTGGAATGTTTGATATTGCAGGGAGTGATGCTGAATTGAAGTGGGAGGGTGAGGCCTCCCTTGGACCCCTGGTCATTCTGGAAACTGATGTGACAGACCTGGCAACCGAGTCCCTTAATGAGGTTGAGCAACGGATGGAGGAGAGGTCTCCAGGTGGTGAGTTGGCCGACTGCTAGTTTCCATTTCCCCCTCAGTATTTCCTTCACTCACTGTTGGTTTCTCATTGCTGTTTAGGTGTGGAGTCTGAGGTGGTCCTGATGGTGGCCCTGACTGTGACTGCTGTCTCTCTGATCTCTGCTTCGTTGATCGCCTTGTTCCTGTACAGGAAACGCAAGCAAACCCTGCGCAACAACTTGTGATTAATAAAGTGGTGAAATTAGCAAATCTGTAATGGTTATTGCTTGCATTTGGTCATTGATCACGGCTGGGGATTTGCATTCTGAATACGGCAAGTTTTCCATATTTATTTACTTCCATTAATGATTCTTGACCCAGTGGCATGCCTGCTGAGTGTATTTAATCTTTTCACCAGATATCAGGCTACTGGGGTATGTGCCCCATTTCACTAGTTTATTAACAGCAACTTGGAAGTGTTTGCCTGGAGCTAGTTATCTTGGCCTGCTGTTTGTCCCTTGTTAAGGAGCTTTGTGGGGCTCTTGTGGATTGAGGTTAGTGGGCCTGATTGTTGAGCCCCATGAAATTGCAACGTTCCTGGAAATTTTAATGCTGGGATTAGTTTATTACTAGAAGTGGAGGTTGTTTAGTCCTCTATAACTGACTGGGATAATGAGTCTAAATGGGGTAGATGTCCATATTCTAAAAATGATAGCAGCACTAGAGAGGGTGCAAAACATTTATTAGGCTGATGCCAGAACTGAGATTTGACTTATTAGGAAAGATTGACCTGTTTGGGTTGCCTTCTCTAGGAAAGAGAAGGCTGAGGGTGTTTAAAATTATGACTGGGTGCGATGGGTTAGATATCGAGATGTTTCCACTTGGGGGCAAGACCAGAACTAGGGGCCTGTAACTACAAGGTAGTAACTAACTAATGACTCCAATGGTGAATGCAGGAGAAACTTCTTTACCCAGAGAGTGGTGAGAATGTGGATCTCGCTATCACGGAGTGGTTGAGGCGAATGGTGTAGCTGCATTTAAGGGGGAGCTCTAAGCATGAGGGAGGAATAGAAGGATATGCTGTTTGGGTGAGATGAAGGGTGGGAGGAGGCTCGTGTGGAGCATGGACTAGTTGGACTGAATAGCCTGTTTCTGTGCTGTCGATGGCTTGTTAACCTGCAGGATTAGTCACCTGAGGAATTGCATCTCTGAAGGCCCCTTAAATGGCTTTCGGTGTTGGCCGTGGCTCAGTGGGCAGCACTCTAGCCTGAGTCGGAAGGTCGTAGGTTCAAATCCCACTATAGAAACCTGGAGTACAAAAGCCAGGCTGACGCCCCCAGTGCTGCACTGTCGGAGGTGCCATCTTTTCGGATGAGAAGTTAAACCGAGGCCACTTCTGGCCCCTCGGGTGGATGTAAAAGATCCTATGGCACTTTTGGAAGAAGAGCAGGGGAGTTCTTCCCTCTGACCAATTGTTAGCCATCAGCCAACATCATAAGATGATCTGGCCATTATCACATTGCTGTTTGTAGGCTCTTGATAGGCTGCCATTTTTCTGACAATAGTGACTACATTTCAAAAGTAATTCATTGGTTATGTAATGCATTTTTTAATTTGTTCATGGGATGTGGGTGTCACTGGCAAGGCCTGCATTTATTGCCCATCCCTAGTTAGCCTTGCGAATGTGGTGGTGAGCTGCCTTCTAGTCCAGTTGGTCAGTGTGCTGTTGGGGAGTTCCAGGACTTTGACCCAGTGACGATGAAGGATCGACGATATACTTGCAAGTCGGGATGGTGTGTGATTTGGAGGGGAACTTGGAGGTGGTGGTGTTCCCATATGCCTGCTGCCCTTGTCCTTCTAGGTGGTAGAGGTCGCGGGTTTGGGAGGTGCTGCCGCAGAAGCCTTGGCGAGATGCTGCAGTGCGCCAGTGGTGGAGGGAGTGAATGTTTAAGGTGTTGGTGTGACATCCTGAATCTGGGTATGGTGCTGTATAAATAAGATTGGTCTTTCTAAACATCTGACGTGAGTTTGGGACCTACAATAAAATATAATTATCCCTAACCAACATACTAGGTCCCCAATTGGGATTCAGTTGCCGTACTGGATCTCCAACAGCAGGTGGGGATAGAATCCATACCAACTTAACGAGCACAGTTTTGTATCTCTTGTGGCTGACCCTGGTCAGTGAATGCTGGCTGAAATCTGCAGTAGAACTGTTGTCAATACTTAACCACTTACATTTATGTAGCCCCTTCAACGTACTGAAATGTCCCAAGGTGCTTCACAGAAGCCCTATTGAATAAAATTTGACACCAAGCCACATAAGGAGATATTGAGGCAGATGAGCAAAAGCTTGTTCAAGAGGTAGATTTTAAGGAGGAGGGAGTGCCAGAGTTTGGGGCCCAGGCAGCTGAAGGCAAGGCTGCCAATGGTGGAGCGATTACATAGAAACATAGAAGATAGGAGTAGGCCGCTTGAGCCTGCTCTGCCATTCAATGCGATCATGGCTGATCATCCAAATTCAGTACCCGATCCCTGCTATCTCCCCATAACCCCTTGATCCCTTTAGCCTTAAGAAATGTATCCAACTCCTCCTTGAATATATCTAATGAATTGGCCTCTGCTGCCTTCTGTGGTAGAGAATTCCACAGGTTCACCACGCTGTGGGTGAAGAAATTCCTCCTTCAGCGACTGGTGCACAAGGTCACCCAGGTCTCGTTGTCAATAGATTGGGAGAAGGGGAAATGCATTCAGATAATCTGCCTTCCTGGTTTTGCCACCAAGTGGATAACCTCACATTTATGCACGTTCTATTGCTTCTGCCCAATCACCCAACCTGTAAATCATCCTGTAGTTTCTCGGCATCCTCCTCACAGCACACACGCCCACCCAGCTTTGTGTCGTCTGCAAATTTAGAGATGTTGCATCTAGTTCCCTTGTCTAGATCATTAATATATATTGTGAATAGCTGGGGTCCAATGACCGATCCCTGCGGTACCCCACTACTCACTGCCTTCCACTCAGAAAAAGACCCGTTTATTCCAACTCTTTGCTTTCTATCTGCCAACCAGTTCTCTATCCAAGTCAGTACCTTGCCCCCAATCCCATGTGCCTTAACTTTACATCCAAATCTCTTATGTGGGACCTTATCGAAAGCCTTCTGAAAGTCCAAATACACCACATCCACTGGTTCTCCCTTATCTATTTTACTAGTGACATCCTCAAAAAATTCCAGTAGATTAGTCGAGCACGATTTACCTTTTGTAAATCCATGTTGACTTTGTCCGATCCTGTCTCTGTTTTCCAAGTGCTCTGCTATTACATCTTTTATAATGGACTCTAGCACTTTCCCCACTACCGATGTCAGGCTTACCGAGATCTGTAATTCCCCGTTTTCTCTCTACCACCTTTTTTGAATAGTGGGGTAACATTAGCTACCCTTCAATCCATGGGTACTGTTCCAGAGTCCATCGAATGTTGGCAGATGATCAGCAATGCATCTACTATTTCTAGGGCCACTTCCTTAATTACGCTAGGATGTAGATTATCAGGCCCTGGGGATTTATCGGCCTTCAATCCCATCAATTTCCCTAACACCATTTCCCTACAAATACTGATTTCTTTCAGTTCCTCCCTTTCGTCGGATCCCTATGTTCCCCGACATTTTTGGGAGGTTATTTGTGTCCCCCTTTGTGAAGACAGAACCAAAATATGTATTTAATTGGTCTGCTATTTCTTTGTTCCCCATTATAAATTCCCCAGTTGGGGATGCTCAAGAGGCTCGAGGGCCTGAATGGATTCCTCCTGCTCCTATGTAAGGGGAGGCTGGTAGCATAGATAAGGGAGAATGAAATAAAGGGCTCTGTGGAGGCGGGGGGTTAGATACAAGGTAAAGCACGCTCTACACTGTCCCATCAAATACTCCCAGGGCAGGAAAAGCACAAGTTAGATACAGAGTAAAGCTCCCTTTAAACTGTCCCATCAAACACTCCCAGGGCAGCTACAGCACGCGTTAGATACAGAGTAAAGCTCCCTTTAAACTGTCCCATCAAATACTCCTAGGGCAGGAACAGCACAGGTTAGATACAGAGTAAAGCTCCCTCTACACTGTCCACATCAAACACTCCCAGGGCAGGTACAGCACGAGTTAGATACAGGTTACAGCACGAGTTAGATACAGAGTAAAGCTCCCTCTACACTGTCCCATCAAACACTCCCAGGGCAGCTACAGCACGCGTTAGATACAGAGTAAAGCTCCCTTTAAACTGTCCCATCAAACACTCCTAGGGCAGGTACAGCACAGGTTAGGTACAGAGTAAAGCTCTCTTTACAATGTCTCATTCAACACTCCCAGGGCAGGTAGAGCACGGGTCAGATACAGAGTAAAGCTCCCTCTACACTGTCCCATCAAACACTCCCAGGGCATGTAGAGCACGGGTCAGATACAGAGTAAAGCTCCCTGTGCTCTGCGCAAAAAAGTTACCAAATCCCAACCTCAGAGGCTCACACCCTATTAACCACCTCCCTCAGAATTCATGTTCCCACAGCTCCGGCCATTTGTGGATCCTCCCCTTCCTTCACTCCACCATTGGCATCTTGGGATGTTTTTCTGCATTAAAGGTGCGATATGATGTAAGATTTGAAATTTTCAGCAATAATCACGCAAGAAAACAGGATAAAATAAGACAGTTTATTGACCAAAGTAAGCTTGCACAGAAAAACCTTTGATAAAAGGGCATACAAAATGGCCGCCGGGCCTCGTGATCAGTTTCTGGACCATTTGATTTCTGTTACTGCAAGCCAGACAGGCTTGTGGATTGAAGACAGTAAGCCCGCGAAAGCCAGTATCGGGAAACCGAAACTCAGGGAAACAGCATACATATTCAATAGATTCTAAGTACAAGACAGTTTCAGGCAAACAGGATGGGGCCCATCAAGATATGGGCGGACAATGAATGAACACTTAAACCCATTTAATGTACAAAGGAGAAACCGTTTAACAGCCATCAAGGGAAATCTCCAGACCGATCAATATGCGAACCGACTTACGGTGACAAATTAAAAGACATTATCGGCCAGGAAGGCCAGTTAAGTTGTCACCGGCTCCCGTTACAAGACAAAGCGCCCCTGCAGAGATTTCTGCCCGCCAAAATATTACAAAGACTGGACTATGATCTGGCGGGAGATAAGGCTGGCCCAAAAAGGGTATAAATATGGATTTTGAAAAGTCCATCAGCGCCTCTTCTACCTCGGTAGCTTCGGAATTCGATCAGGAAGTTTCGGACGGACATTTCGGAAAGGACAACGTGGTCGGTGTTCAGCCAGACAAGGCTCGGCCACGACGAGGGTGGCCCGGGTACCGTTGTCGGGAGATCATCGACGACCCAGGCCGAAGAAGAAGACACCCTCAGGAAAACCGACGATCCAGGCCGGAGAGAAAGGACATTCCGGGCCTAGCACTTCCGTGCCTCAACATCCCATCGAGGTGTTGTTCTGTTCCATGAACCCAAATCCACAACAGACTTGGTGGATTTCAGCCATGACGAGCGCTCACCGAGGCTGTGTCCACTGCCTCATCGCCTGAGAGAGAGAGAGAGAGAAAAACAAGCTGCGCCAGAAGTTTCCAAATCCACGTGACGACGGAAAGCTGTGCCAGAAAGGCTGCGAACCCCTCCTTTTTGCGATTCTGATAGTGGTGAGCATGATCCCGAGTTCCTCAAGTCGAAACTTAGTTTAGGTATTAGGGGAGGGAGTAAGGTTAAATCGTAATGTGTTTCCCCTTTTACGACGTGCCGTGTGTTCCCCATTTCCATAGAGTCAAGTTCATAAATTTGTGCATGATTGTAGTTACTTTAATCTGTGCCTATGACATGTATTTTGTAATGCTTCAAACTGTTTAAAAATAAAAGCATCCATTTCGTGCTATTCAACCTGGTCTATTGAGTCCTTTCTCTGCACTACAGTTCTCTGCATCTAAGTCCAAGGTCCAGAACCGTAGGGGAGAGTGGGTCGAACCACTCAAGGGTAATTATTGCACAAAGCCTGGCAGGAGACCAGAACGAGCAAGAGAAACCCCCTACAATGATGACAAGTTGGTGTTGTTGTTCCAGTGTGACAGTCTCCATTTCCCATCACAACCTTTATCAGTCTGTATGAAACAGGACAATTGTAATTAGAGTGACTTTGCCTCTATTTTAGAGTTTTAGTTTGGATAGACTGTTTCCCCCTGATGATGTCCTTTTACTTATCAGCAAGGACGGGGGAGCTTGTCCTGTTTTGCAGACTACGAGTTAGGGGCAGTGGGTGAAGCTCAGGCCCATACTGATCATCTATAAGGGGTCCTCCCCACAAGGGACAGGACACTGCTAACAAGAACAAAGAGTCTGTCCGAACTAATGTCCCACAGTACATATCAACTGATTAAGGTCCAACTTTCCGATCCGGTAAAATGAAGCAATGATCCCGTCCGCATCCAGCCATTTGTAGAAGCTTCTGGAAAACCCATTGGACTCCGAGTGTGTGCGTGCCAGGCTCCCTGGAGAGGGAGCGGGCAATGCCCACCGGTACACTCAAGGCCTCCCGCAACCGGTGGGCACCGCAGGGAATGGAGAGTCTTATCGACACGAGTAATAATATTATGATTTACTTTTATGAGTTTCCTGTTGTTTTGTCGAAAGAACATTCTGCGTTTGAGTTCCTTTGTTAATTGTGCCACCTTAAAGAGGGAGGCCAGGTGTAAATTCGTTCCCCTGTTGATGACACCGGGACAACCCATGTCATTTTATGGCTCAATTTTTCAAAATCCACATTAGACATAGGAACATCGGAACAGGAGGAGGCCATTCAGCCCCTCGAGCCTGTCGCCTCATTCGATGAGATCATGGCTGATCTGGGACCTAACCCCACATACCTGTCTTTGGCCCATATCCCTTAATACCTTTGGTTATCAAAAATCTATCAATCTCAGATTTAAAATTAACAATTGACCCAGCAACAACTGCCGTTAGCGGAAGAGAGTTCCAAACCTCTCCCACCCTTTGTGTGTAGAAATGTTTCCTAACTTCACTTCTGAAAGATCTGGCTCTAATTTTTAGGCCATGTCCCCTTGTCCTGAACTCCCAACCAGCGGAAATAGTTTGTCTCTGTGTACCCTATCGGTTCCCCTTAATATCTGGAAAACTTCAATCAAATCACCCCTTAACTTTCTAAATTCCGAGCTTTCCACCATTGGGAAAGTACGCTGATCTATCCTTTTTAGATCCAAAGTGGATGACTACTGTATTAATGGTGCCCATCAAAATGTGCCCTTGTGGGACTCTTTCAGGTGGGGGTGATTGACCAAATTGTAATAGGCCCTCCTGGCAATAAATCCATCAGTTCTGTCTTTCTTTTCCTTTTTTTCTTCTTTTTTTTCAAGTTTTATTTAAAGTTTTATTAATTTACAGTTGATTAGTTTAATCAAAAGAGCACCCCTAATTGGTCGAATGTTTTCTTAAGTTACAGTCAATTGCTTTAATCAAAAAGAGCAGCCAAATTTTAAATTAATTTGTTAAGGTTCCTTTAAAGTTTTATTTATAAACTAATTGGTTAATCACCCACACAAAAAAGATTACTGTAGATTTGCTTAACCACCCAATCAAAAGGGTCACTCCGATTGGTTGAATTAAAATAGGCCCTCCTGGCAATAAATCCATGAGTTCTGTGATCCTCTTTTGGTAAAACCATAAATTTAGACAGATAAAAAACTGTAAATAAACCATTAAAACTGTAAATAAACCAATCAAACTGTAATAAACCAATAAAACTTCAAATAAACCTTAATAATCAAATTAAAATTTGGTTCTCCAGCCCAATTATGCACTCCAGTCCCCGCGGTGCCCACCGGTCACGAAAGTGATCTAGCGCGCCGGCGGACACCGCGTGCTCCAGCTCTAGGGCCACCCGGGCGCGAACATGGCCACGGAAGAGAGGGAGGCAATCCGGCCGGACGACCCCCTCGACCGCCCGCTGCCTGGACCAATTAATGGCCTTCTTCGCCAGGCCCAGGAGCAGACCCACGAGGAGGTCCTCCGACCCGCCCGCTCCCCTCCGCACCGGGTGACCGTAGATCAAGAGCGTGGGACTGAAGTGCAACCAAAACTTGAGGAGCAGCCCCTTCAAATAATGAAAGAGGGGCTGCAACCTCTCACACTCTATATAAATATGAAACACGGACTCCTCCAGACCGCAGAACAAACATGCGGTCTGGGAGTCCGTGAACCTACTTAAATACCTATTGCACGGGACTGCCCTGTGCAACACCCTCCAGGCCAAGTCCCCAATAGAACAAGGGAGGACTCCCGCATAGAGAGCCCCCCATTGGGGACCACCGCCTCCGTCGGAAGGTAAAACTGCACGCCACGGCGTGTCCGGACGGCAGGCGAAGATGGCAAAGTGGAAGGTGTGCAGGAGCAGCCCGTACAGGAAACCCCTCCGTGCGGAATGAAAAGGCACAGAGGGTATTTCCTCGAGACGGCTCAAGTTGTGAGGCGCCGGCTCCCGAGGGGGGGGGTCGGGGCTGGGCGCCGACAAGGAATTCCGTCCGAACGGGGGAAAGCTCAGACGGGATCGCCCCACACGCCTGAGCCGCCTCGATACACCTAGTGGTGCCGGGGCGCACTTTCGCCTTTATCGACTCGATGGCATCGGCCGCGAGCCGGACGTTTACCCAAGACATGCGCCTCGCCAACTCCTCCGGCGCCATCCAGCCCACTCCTCCGCCATCGAGCAGGTCCCCGACTCGAGTCACCTTGCCAGCCACAGCTCTGTGCTCCGCCAGCCACCCGAACCTGCGGACGTGGAGGTGCGGATTCCTGAACAGTGGCTCCCGAAGGACAGCCACCATTCCTGTCGGGGGAGAGCTGCGCCTGGAAGCGACCCGGTTCCAAACCCATAGCAGTTCCTGGTAGAAGACAGGCAGCCCCCGCAGGCTGGCACGCGTGCCACCCACTTCCACAAACAGGAGCTGCGTGTCATAATTGAGGCCACGCAGCTGGCGGAAAAAATACGTCGCCAGCGCGCACCATCTTGGAGGAATCTCAACGTACAGGTATCTCTGCAGCGTCTGAAGACGGAAAGTCGCAGCCTGGGTGCGAAGGCACACCAGCGCCTGACCGCCCTCCCTAAGCGGGAGACTCAGAACCGCGGCAGAGACCCAGTGCATCCTGTTGTTCCAGAAGAAGTCGACGAGCTTCTTCTGTATCTTGGCGACAAACGCAGGGGGAGGGATCAGAGTAACCAACCGGTACCACAACATGGCGGCCACCAGTTGGTTTATGACCAACGCCCGACCCCTGTAGGACAACACTCGGAGCAATCCCGTCCAGCGACCTAAGCGAGTGGCGACTTTGGCCTCCAACTCGTGCCAGTTCGCCGGCCAGGCGTCCTCGGCCGGGCTGAGGTAGACTCCCAAGTAGAGGAGGTGCGTAGTGCTCCAGGCGAAGGGCCTGAACTCCTCCGGCAGGGAGTCCACCTGCCACTGACCCACCAGGAGTCCAGAACATTTCCCCCAGTTGATCCTGGCGGAGGATGCGTCCGAGTAAATCTGCTGGCATTCCCGCATCCTCCGCAAGTCAACGGGATCCGTGACCATGAGGAGCACGTCATCGGCGTAAGCCGAGAGGACCACCTCCACGCCCGGCCCTTGCAGAGCCAGTCCCGTCAACCTCTTCCGCAAGAGGCGCAGGAAAGGCTCCACGCAAATGGCATATAACTGGCCGGACATGGGGCATCCCTGACGCACCCCCCTCCCGAAGCGAAGGGGCGCCGTCAAGGACCCGTTAACTTTAATCAGACACTCCGCGGCAGCGTACAGAAGTCGGATCCGGGCGACAAAATGCGTCCCGAACCCGAATGCGCGCAGAGTCCCGAAAAGATACTTGTGATCCACCCTGTCGAACGCCTTCTCCTGATCTAGGGAAAGGAAGGCGACCGACAGACCAGCCCTCTGGGAATGGTGGAGCAGGTCCCGGACCAGATGGATGTTATCATGAATAGACCGGCCCGGGACCGTGTAGGACTGGTCGGGGTGGATCATGTGGGCCAGCACGGCGCCAAGGCGAGCAGACATGGCCCTGGCAAAAATTTTATAATCCGTGCTGAGGAGGGAGACCGGGCGCCAGTTCTTAAGAAGCCAGAGATCGCCCTTCTTAGGCAGCAGGACAATCACTGCCCTGCGCCACGAGAGGGGCATCTCCCCGGTCGCCAAACTTTCCCCCAGGACCCGCGCGTAGTCGCCCCCCAGGACGTCCCAGAACGCCCTGTGGAACTCCACGGTCAGCCCGTCCAGCCCCGGGGACTTCCCCCTAGAGAGCTGGCGGAGGGCGCCGGTCAGCTCCTCCAGACACAGAGGAGCATCCAATTTTTCGGCGCCCTCCAGGCCGACCTTCGGCAGGTCCTCCCACAAAACTCTGCGCGCGTCCTCGCTGGACGGATCCGGAGAGAACAGAGCCCCGTAATAGGCGCGGGTCTCCGCGCGGATTCCCTCCGGATCCGAGACCGGAGATCCGTCGTCGGCCAGCAGCTCCAGGAGCTGCTTACGGACCCCCCGTCTTTTTTCCAGCGAGTAGAAGAAGGGGGAGCCGCGGTCCAGGTCCCGCAGGAACTGAATCCGCGACCTCACGAACGCGCCTCGGGACCCGACGAGCTGCAGGTCCTTCAGCGCGCCCTTCTTCTCTTCGTACACCAACCGCAGGGCCGGGTCCTCGACGACTTGACCGAGACGGGACTCCAGGTCGAGCACCTCCTTCTCCAACCGCCCGACCCTGGCTTCCCGCCTCTTGGTCGACCCCCTCGCATACTCCTGACAGAAGAGACGGACGTGAGCCTTGCCCACGTCCCACCATAGCCTCAAGGAGGGGAAGCCCCCCTGCTTCCTTCTCCAGCCGGCCCAGAACCGACGAAACGAATCCTGGAACCGCGCGTCCTCCAGCAGCAGGTTGTTAAAATGCCAGTACGCGAACCCCCCCCCCCGCGCGCAGCGGAACGAGCTCCGCCCACACCAGGTGGTGGTCCGCGCACGGCACCGGCCGCATGGAAGCCGCCGGAACGCAGGAAACGTATGCCCTGGAAATGTAGAGGCGGTCGATTCTGGACGCACCTCTCCCAGGCCTCACACAAGTGAAAGCGCTGGAGTCGGGATGGAGATTTCGCCAGACGTCCACCAAGTCGAGGGACCCGACCAGGTCCCTCAACTTCTCCATCGCCGCCGGGCATCGCAGGTGGCCGGTGCGGTCCCTTGCCTCGAGGGTGCAATTAAAATCCCCCCCGAGGACGACGCACTCGCCCGCGTCGATGGAGCCCAGAAGAGTGGACACTTCTTCAAAGAAGCGCGCTTGCTGCGCACCGGCCCCAGGGGCGTACACGTTCACTAAATGGAGCGGCACGCCCCCCAGGCGAACAGTGACCTGGAGCAAGCGGCCCGGCACGAGCTCCTTGACCCCCAAGATCTCCGGCTGAAAATGCGGGGCCAGCAAAATAGCCACCCCACTGGAAACATTGGAGAGGTGACTCATGCTGACCCCTCCTTGCCACTCCAGGAGCCACGTGGCCTCGTCTCCCGGAACGGTGTGGGTTTCTTGCAGGAAGCACACCGCATACTTCCCGTCCCGAAGGACCGAAAAGTTATTAAATCTGCGGCTAGCTTCCCTGCTGCCGTTGATGTTGAGGCTGGCTATGGTTATCTTCATTTCAGAAGCATAATCCAACCCCTACTTAACTCTAACGGGGGAAGGGAGGGCGGCCGCTAGTCGACCGCCACTCCCTTTGCAGCCCAGTGAGGAAGGACCGGAACTGACGCAGCTCGAGCGGGTCCACGCCCGCGTCCGCGACCATGGTCTTGAAGGCGACGCGGGCCGACCCGACGAGCAGCGCCAGCCCCGACCATCTATCGAGGGCCAGCCGGGTCCTTTGACGACCCTGGCACGTGGCCACAAAGTCCCGGAGATCCTCAATGGGAATGAGGGGGTTCCTGGCGAGGGGCGCGAGGTCCTCCATCTCCTCATCAGCGATGGAGTCGCATTCCTCCTCCGCCCCCACCACCGAGTCCCCCTCCTCCTCCGGGGGTTCGCCACCGGCGGCCGACCCGTCCGCCACGCGGAGCGCAGCGAGCGGCTCGGCCGCGACGGCCGGCCCCGCCTCCGCCCGGATCCCACCCCCAGGATCGATAGCAGAGGATTCCTCCCTGGGCTCCTCTAGGGGCGCCGGGCCAGAAGACGGCGGCGGTTCAGAGCCCCCCTCCGCCCCAGGCGCCAGAACGACCGGAGAGATCGGAGAGTAGGTAAAAACGAACTCCTCCATGTTGCCCGGCGCCGGAGACAGAGACAGAGACAGAGGGCCCCCCTCTTCCGCGCCACCGGCCTCCGACCCAGCGGATGGGGTAATTTCAGTCAACCCCTGGACGAGGTCGAGCAGCACCTGGGAGACGACCGGGTCACTTTGGGCGAGCTCATTATCCGAGGACTCGCCCGACCCGGACCCCAGGCCGCCCGACCCGTCGAGGGGCAGCGGTACTGATAAGGGGTCTACTTCCGCCGCGGGTTGCTCCGCAACCCCCCCACGGGCAGGGTCTCGTCCCCATCCCCGGGAGGCACGAGCTGGGCAGACACCTCTGCCTCAGCCCCCCTAGGGACAGGCGACCCCTGCCGTTCGCCCGTGATGGTATTAGCGGTGGGGTGGGGCGCAGTACCCGCGGCGGGCGATGACTCCCCCTGACCGGAGGGACCTTCCTCCTCCCGGTCCTCCTCCTCATCCAGGGGGTCGCGCCTTCTTTTAAGTGCGGAGGGGTAGAGGGAGACCTCCATTTCCGCAGAGGCCACCCCTGCTCCCTCCGGTGGAGCGAGTTCTTCGGGTACCCCGGGCCCGAGCCCGGCCGCAGATTCTGGCGCTACCGCCTCGGCGGTCGCGTCCACAGGCTCGGACACGAGGGCCCCCCCCCCCGAGCACTCCGCGATTAGCGCGGCGACGCTCTCTGGCGTCAGGGGCTCCATATTGTGGGGCACGCCCTCCTCGGGGGGACCCGCCCTCCGGTATTTACTTTTCCCCCGCGCCTTCTTCCCGACCGGACAACCCTCCTCCCCCCCGCCGGAGGCCAGGATGGCATCGACCTCCGACGACGACCGCACCCCGGTATTATTTGTTTGAGGGGGGGCACGGCTAGACCCGGGGGGAGGAGCGGCGGCGGCGCCAGCTACGGCCACGCCAGACGATCTGGCGGCCTTGGAGGCGGGGCAGTTCTTACGGATGTGCCCCACCTCCTTGCAGGCGTGGCACCGCACGCCGTCCGTCGTGTAGAAGACGCGGTATGGGGTCCCCTCGTGGAGGACTGTAAAGGCCCCGTCCGTCTCCCCCTCCCGCGCCAGCTGGATAAAGGCCTGGCGCCGGAAGGAGAAGACGTGGCAAAGGATGGGTTCCCGGAATCTGAGCAGGATCGGCGTAATCCCCGACCTCACCTCCCCAAGTTGGTGCAAGTGGGGGAGGAGGAGCTCACCGGAGATGAAGGGCGGGATGTTAGACAACACGACCCTCTGCGCGGTGGCCTCGAGAGGGTCCACCGGCAGGAAGGTCCCGCCCACGGTGAGCCCCTGGGCGATGGCCAGGGCCACCGCCCGCTCGGACTCCAGGAAGAACACAGCCTTCCCATACATCCTCGAGGCGGCGAGGATGGCTGAAGGGCCGACAACCCCAGCCATCGCCTTCACACATTCCTCGATAGTCATGTTGGGGTGAGTGTAGCTCTTCACCCCGAGCTTCTTCGTAATAAGTCGGAACAGTGACAGGGCAGCGGAAGGAGCGGGAGCAGCCGCGGCTTTGGCCGTCACCGCCGCATACGTTCTCGCTGGCCCCGTCACCGCCGAAGACGTCGAAGCCATACTGGGGTGGTTTGTTTTTTGGGAGCTACACACACCCCAAGTCACAGGCCCTGTGGTATTAGTGGCCTCGGTAGTAATTTAATGTCTGCCACCGAGCAGAGGGAGCTTAAAGGCAATGGCCCGCCTCTCCCCTTGATGGAATGATTGGGAGAGGGGCCTCCTCCTCTCTGCTCAAAGTGGCTATTAGTGATTTTAAGGGAGGTGCCCTTTGAGAGAGACAAAAGAGAGGGATAAGAGAGAGAGAGAGGGAGGGGGTGGGTGGGAAGGAGGGGGGCCGCAAAGGCAGGGTCCGCACTCAAGGTGGTTGTTGGTGGGTGGGTGTCAGCAGGGGTGCACTCCCCGATGGTAACAAAGTCTATGAAGATGGTCTTCGGGCAGGGGGAGAAGATGTCTTCACCTGGGTAGGCTGGAAGAAGCCCAGGCTCAGCCCCACACCAGGTCTTCTCGATATAGGTAAGCGAGTAAGAGGCTTCACCTGGGCAGCTCCAGCCGACCGAGGCCAAGCTTTCCGGCCCGTCTTCTTTCCTCCCCCCACCTAGAATACACAGTCTTTTGGGGAATGCACAAAAAGACACCCACCTGCAGATGTTGGAAGTAACGATGCAGCTCCTCCCCTCCTTCCAAGTAGAAGTTGGCTGGTGTTCCTCTCCCCTCTCTCCCTCTCCTGAGATGGAAGCCTTTCCTCTCCTCCTCTCCCTCCAGGCACCTCAGTTGTAGATGGTCTGGCTGTTGGTGGACTGGTGCCTCTCCCTCTTGCCCGCTCAGGAGGCCACCACGCTCTTCTTTCCTCCTGCAGCTCAGAGAGCAAGCCAGAGACAACCTGCAGCACTCAGAGCAAGCCAGAGACAACCTGCAGCACTCAGAGCAAGCCAGAGAATGAGTCCAGGCCTCTGGATTGCTAGTTCAGTATGGGTTCTGTCATTGGGTCGAAATTGTGGAGCTTGGGGTTAATTGACTCAATGTGACTGCAGGTTGTGTGTATAAAAGCTGCTTGTTGATGGGTGTAGGGATAGTTGAGTTGTTTAGTATCATGGGGGATTTTGTAGTGAGGGGTTTGCTCCCAGTGCTGGTGTTAGTTGGAGCTGTTTGTTCCTCTGATATTTGGCAACAGTTTGGGGGCCAGAAGTTTCCATGGAGAAGAGTAAAAGCCACCCCTGGGTCTCAGATAGTCCCTACTCCTGGGTCTCCCTTTGGCTCCAGTTTCAGTGTGTCTGAGGGGCGCAGTGTGTCTCCACTGCAGACTGTGATGGTGCAGTGTGGCGAGCACAACCTGCTGGTTAGGGTACAGATGGATTTATTTGGAACCAGGCACCTGATTAAAGCTAGTACGATAGCAAAATACTGCAGATGTTGGAAATCCGAAATAACAACAGAAAATGCTGGAAAAACTCAGCAGGTCAGGCAACATCCGTGGAGAGAAATTTGAGTTGACGTTTCGGGTTGGAACCTTCTTCAAAACTGGAAAGAAAAGAAACTAGATCGGAGGCAGGGCTGCGATCGGACAAAAGAATAAAAGAAACAAAAGAAGTAAAAGAGATTAGAAGCTAGACAAGATGGTAATAGGCTGGGATTAGGTGTAAAGTGCACTGGCAGGGCAAACATCTCCACGGATGTTGCCTGACCTGCTGAGTTTTTCCAGCATTTTCTGTTGTTATACCTGATTAAAGCTGCTGACCTGACCATGGGGATGGCAGGTTGTCGGCCAACCGGGATCTACTCTCAGAACCACACCGTCCTCTTTGATTATGGGCTGCATGAGTGTGGCAGCAGAGTGAAGGTAATGTGATTCCTCAACTCTTGCTCTAAGCTTGGTGGCTGGATTAGACCCAATTCTTCATTCCTACCTTTGGTGAAATGTCATTGATGTTGAGATTCCTGTCTCTTGCTTTTAAATCCTCAGACTTGTGTTGAATTATGCATTGTCCTTTTGCTTTAACTGGTCTTCCTTAGTCTCTCCAACAATGTCATGTCAGCACTATTGGCCTTGATCCTTGACTTGGTTCTTCCAAACTTTTCCTTCCTTACATCCTGTCTTGTGGATTTTCTGGTCACTGGGAATTCAGTTTAATGGTTCAGTTATCTACAATATTCAGCTTTTTTTCTCCCACTCTGTGTAGAATACAGGGGAGCCTCGATTAAATGAGGCTTTAATCTTGTTCTTTTCATTGCTCCAAATTATCAACCTGTGGCTCCTTTTATTGAAGTGAAGCTGTCCTTTCATTGAATCTTTTATTCTGTTTAATTGTCTTGTGCTTGCAATCCCCCTCCTTGCATTAGCTACTGAGGCTGCACAACTTCCAACCACCTGAGTAGAATGTTGTCCATTTCTGAACCTGATGTCTTTCAGATGTCTGGAGATTTCCTGGTCTACGCCACCCACCTGAACCACACCCCCAAGGCCCATGGATCTGTCATTGTGAGAACTAATGGAGCTGTCGTTCCCATTGAGTGCCACTATTTTAGGTAAGATTCTTTACACTGTCGCAAATAACATCTACAGCTGGTGCAGTTCTCTGACCTTGTCCTAAAATGGCTCCATTGTCTTTCCAGGAAGGGCAACGTGAGCAGTGACCCGATCAAGCCCACCTGGACCCCGTTCAGCTCCACCAAGTCTGGAGAGGGGCTTCTGTCATTCTCTCTGCGCCTAATGAACGGTATGTGATGGGTGGATGGGGAGTGATTTCCTGTAGTCACCCACTGGGAGTTGTACCCAGTCTCCAACCCTTGTCCCTCTTGTACTTCAGATGACTGGCTCACGGAGCGCACCTCGACTGTCTACTACCTGGGTGACCTCATTCACATTGAGGCCTCTGTTTCAATGACCAACCACATGCCCCTGAAGCTCTACATTGATCGCTGTGTCGCTACGTTAAGCCCAGACACGGACTCCACCCCGAGATACAGCATCATTGACTACAATGGGTAAGGAGCGCTCTGCTTTCTCCAGCTAGTCCTGTCTCAATGGCTTCCCTTGATTCCCTCAATGTCCCTTTTTAAAATTATTTCTTCAGTTGCCTCCTGGACAGCAAAGCTGAGGACTCCTTCTCAACCTTCGTGTTGCCAAGAGACGAGCGTGAGCTGGACAAGCTCCACTTTGACCTGGATGCGTTCCGCTTCTTTGGAGATGACCGTTCCTTGGTAAGAGGAAGCCGACCATTGCAAAGTATTTACAGTCATTCTGCATAACTGGCTTGTGCTCCACACGAGTGTCCTCCCACCCCTCTTCATCTAACTCCAACATATCCTTCTATTCCTTTCTCCCTGATGTATTTATCTAGCTTCCCCTTAAATGCATCTACACTATTTGCCTCAAACACTCCCTGTGGTAGCGAGTTCCACATTCTCACCACTCTCTGGGTAAAGAAGTTTCCCCTGAAAACCCTCTGCTGTATATCCTATGAATCACTAACATTAACCACTTTTCTCTGTTTCTAGCCAGCTTGCTATCCATTCTGCTACTTGTCCCCTGAATCCACCTGTTCATTGAGTTCCCAAGTTGGGAGGGAGTCACTATATAATGACTTGTGTTGACTGTGTCCCTCAGATTTTCATCTCCTGTCACCTGAAGGTTGCTGCAGTGGATCGGAGAGATTCCATGAGCAAAGCTTGTACTTTCCAGAAGATGCAGAATGTGTAAGTGCCCCCTCTCTCCCTCAGGGATGTGTTGTGTGGGGAAGTGATGCCCAACCTGATTGTGAAACTGATTCTCTTGTTTAGCTGGGCTCCATTGGAAGTATCCAACAATGACATTTGTGCCTGTTGTCACTTGGGCAACTGCAGTGCCACAAGGGAGTTTGGATTTGATTCCAGAGGAAGGAGGGATCTTGTTCCTGAAGCTGGTAGGACATTGATCCTCTAGATGTTGGAGGTTGCCCTTTACCCTCTCTAACTGGAATGTTTGATATTGCAGGGAGTGATGCTGAATTGAAGTGGGAGGGTGAGGCCTCCCTTGGACCCCTGGTCATTCTGGACACTGATGTGACAGACCTGGCAACTGAGTCCCTTAATGAGGTTGAGCAACGGATGGCGGAGAGGTCTCCAGGTGGTGAGTTGGCCGACTGCTAGTTTCCATTTCCCCCTCAGTATTTCTTTCACTCACTGTTGGTTTCTCATTGCTGTTTAGGTGTGGAGTCTGAGGTGGTCCTGATGGTGGCCCTGACTGTGACTGCTGTCTCTCTGATCTCTGCTTCTTTGATCGCCTTGTTCCTGTACAGGAAACACAAGCAAACCCTGCGCAACAACTTGTGATTAATAAAGTGGTGAAATTAGCAAATCTGTCATGGTTATTGCTTACACTTGGTCATTGATCACGGCTGGGGATTTGCATTCTGAATATGGGAAGTTTTCCATATTTATTTACTTCCATTAATGATTCTTGACCCAGTGGCATGCCTGCTGAGTGTATTTAAGCTTTTCACCAGATATCAGGCTACTGGGGTATGTGCCCCATTTCACTAGTTTATTAACAGCAACTTGGAAGTGTTTGCCTGGAGCTAGTTATCTTGGCCTGCTGTTTGTCCCTTGTTAAGGAGGTTTGTGGGGCTCTTGTGGATTGAGGTTAGTGGGACTGATTATTGAGCCCATGAAATTGCAACGTTCCTGGAAATTTTAATGCTGGGATTAGTTTATTACTAGAAGTGGAGGTTGTTTAGTCCTCTATAACTGACTGGGATAATGAGTCTAAATGGGGTAGATGTCCATATTCTAAAAATGATAGCAGCACTAGAGAGGGTGCAAAACATTTATTAGGCTGATGCCAGAACTGAGATTTGACTTATTAGGAAAGATTGACCTGTTTGGGTTGCCTTCTCTAGGAAAGAGAAGGCTGAGGGTGTTTAAAATTATGACTGGGTGCGATGGGTTAGATATCGAGATGTTTCCACTTGGGGGCAAGACCAGAACTCGGGGCCTGTAACTACAAGGTAGTAACTAACTAATGACTCCAATGGTGAATTCAGGAGAAACTTCTTTACCCAGAGAGTGGTGAGAATGTGGATCTCGCTATCACGGAGTGGTTGAGGCGAATGGTGTAGCTGCATTTAAGGGGGAGCTCGAAGCATGAGGGAGGAATAGAAGGATATGCTGTTTGGGTGAGATGAAGGGTGGGAGGAGGCTCGTGTGGAGCATAAACACTGGCGTGGACAATTGGGCTGAATAGCCTGTTTCTGTGCTGTCGATGGCTTGTTAACCTGCAGGATTAGTCACCTGAGGAATTGCATCTCTGAAGGCCCCTTAAATGGCTTTCGGTGTTGGCCGTGGCTCAGTGGGCAGCACTCTAGCCTGAGTCGGAAGGTCGTAGGTTCAAATCCCACTATAGAAACCTTGAGTACAAAAGCCAGGCTGACACTCCCAGTGCTGCACTGTCGGAGGTGCCATCTTTTCGGATGAGAAGTTAAACCGAGGCCACTTCTGGCCCCTCGGGTGGATGTAAAAGATCCTGTGGCACTTTTGGAAGAAGAGCAGGGGAGTTCTGCCCTCTGACCAATTGTTAGCCATCAGCCAACATCATAAGATGATCTGGCCATTATCACATTGCTGTTTGTAGGCTCTTGATGGGCTGCCATTTTTCTGACAATAGTGACTACATTTCAAAAGTAATTCATTGGTTATGTAATGCATTTTTTAATTTGTTCATGGGATGTGGGTGTCACTGGCAAGGCCTGCATTTATTGCCCATCCCTAGTTAGCCTTGCGAATGTGGTGGTGAGCTGCCTTCTAGTCCAGTTGGTCAGTGTGCTGTTGGGGAGTTCCAGGACTTTGACCCAGTGACGATGAAGGATCGACGATATACTTGCAAGTCGGGATGGTGTGTGATTTGGAGGGGAACTTGGAGGTGGTGGTGTTCCCATATGCCTGCTGCCCTTGTCCTTCTAGGTGGTAGAGGTCGCGGGTTTGGGAGGTGCTGCCGCAGAAGCCTTGGCGAGATGCTGCAGTGCGCCAGTGGTGGAGGGAGTGAATGTTTAAGGTGTTGGTGTGACATCCTGAATCTGGGTATGGTGCTGTATAAATAAGATTGGTCTTTCTAAACATCTGACGTGAGTTTGGGACCTACAATAAAATATAATTATCCCTAACCAACATACTAGGTCCCCAATTGGGATTCAGTTGCCGTACTGGATCTCCAACAGCAGGTGGGGATAGAATCCATACCAACTTAACGAGCACAGTTTTGTATCTCTTGTGGCTGACCCTGGTCAGTGAATGCTGGCTGAAATCTGCAGTAGAACTGTTGTCAATACTTAACCACTTACATTTATGTAGCCCCTTCAACGTACTGAAATGTCCCAAGGTGCTTCACAGAAGCCCTATTGAATAAAATTTGACACCAAGCCACATAAGGAGATATTGAGGCAGATGAGCAAAAGCTTGTTCAAGAGGTAGATTTTAAGGAGGAGGGAGTGCCAGAGTTTGGGGCCCAGGCAGCTGAAGGCAAGGCTGCCAATGGTGGAGCGATTACATAGAAACATAGAAGATAGGAGTAGGCCGCTTGAGCCTGCTCTGCCATTCAATGCGATCATGGCTGATCATCCAAATTCAGTACCCGATCCCTGCTATCTCCCCATAACCCCTTGATCCCTTTAGCCTTAAGAAATGTATCCAACTCCTCCTTGAATATATCTAATGAATTGGCCTCTGCTGCCTTCTGTGGTAGAGAATTCCACAGGTTCACCACGCTGTGGGTGAAGAAATTCCTCCTTCAGCGACTGGTGCACAAGGTCACCCAGGTCTCGTTGTCAATAGATTGGGAGAAGGGGAAATGCATTCAGATAATCTGCCTTCCTGGTTTTGCCACCAAGTGGATAACCTCACATTTATGCACGTTCTATTGCTTCTGCCCAATCACCCAACCTGTAAATCATCCTGTAGTTTCTCGGCATCCTCCTCACAGCACACACGCCCACCCAGCTTTGTGTCGTCTGCAAATTTAGAGATGTTGCATCTAGTTCCCTTGTCTAGATCATTAATATATATTGTGAATAGCTGGGGTCCAATGACCGATCCCTGCGGTACCCCACTACTCACTGCCTTCCACTCAGAAAAAGACCCGTTTATTCCAACTCTTTGCTTTCTATCTGCCAACCAGTTCTCTATCCAAGTCAGTACCTTGCCCCCAATCCCATGTGCCTTAACTTTACATCCAAATCTCTTATGTGGGACCTTATCGAAAGCCTTCTGAAAGTCCAAATACACCACATCCACTGGTTCTCCCTTATCTATTTTACTAGTGACATCCTCAAAAAATTCCAGTAGATTAGTCGAGCACGATTTACCTTTTGTAAATCCATGTTGACTTTGTCCGATCCTGTCTCTGTTTTCCAAGTGCTCTGCTATTACATCTTTTATAATGGACTCTAGCACTTTCCCCACTACCGATGTCAGGCTTACCGAGATCTGTAATTCCCCGTTTTCTCTCTACCACCTTTTTTGAATAGTGGGGTAACATTAGCTACCCTTCAATCCATGGGTACTGTTCCAGAGTCCATCGAATGTTGGCAGATGATCAGCAATGCATCTACTATTTCTAGGGCCACTTCCTTAATTACGCTAGGATGTAGATTATCAGGCCCTGGGGATTTATCGGCCTTCAATCCCATCAATTTCCCTAACACCATTTCCCTACAAATACTGATTTCTTTCAGTTCCTCCCTTTCGTCGGATCCCTATGTTCCCCGACATTTTTGGGAGGTTATTTGTGTCCCCCTTTGTGAAGACAGAACCAAAATATGTATTTAATTGGTCTGCTATTTCTTTGTTCCCCATTATAAATTCCCCAGTTGGGGATGCTCAAGAGGCTCGAGGGCCTGAATGGATTCCTCCTGCTCCTATGTAAGGGGAGGCTGGTAGCATAGATAAGGGAGAATGAAATAAAGGGCTCTGTGGAGGCGGGGGGTTAGATACAAGGTAAAGCACGCTCTACACTGTCCCATCAAATACTCCCAGGGCAGGAACAGCACAAGTTAGATACAGAGTAAAGCTCCCTTTAAACTGTCCCATCAAACACTCCCAGGGCAGGTACAGCACAGGTTAGGTACAGAGTAAAGCTCTCTCTTTACAATGTCTCATCCAACACTCCCAGGGCAGGTAGAGCACGGGTCAGATACAGAGTAAAGCTCCCTCTACACTGTCCCATCAAACACTCCCAGGGCAGCTACAGCACGCGTTAGATACAGAGTAAAGCTCCCTTTAAACTGTCCCATCAAATACTCCCAGGGCAGGAACAGCACAGGTTAGATACAGAGTAAAGCTCCCTCTACACTGTCCACATCAAACACTCCCAGGGCAGGTACAGCACGAGTTAGATACAGGTTACAGCACGAGTTAGATACAGAGTAAAGCTCCCTCTAAACTGTCCCATCAAACACTCCCAGGGCAGGTACAGCACAGGTTAGGTACAGAGTAAAGCTCTCTTTACAATGTCTCATCCAACACTCCCAGGGCAGGTAGAGCACGGGTCAGATACAGAGTAAAGCTCCCTCTACACTGTCCCATCAAACACTCCCAGGGCAGGAACAGCACAGGTTAGATACAGAGTAAAACTCCCTCTACACTGTCCACATCAAACACTCCCAGGGCAGGTACAGCACGAGTTAGATACAGGTTACAGCACGCGTTAGATACAGAGTAAAGCTCCCTTTAAACTGTCCCATCAAACACTCCTAGGGCAGGTACAGCACAGGTTAGGTACAGAGTAAAGCTCTCTTTACAATGTCTCATTCAACACTCCCAGGGCAGGTAGAGCACGGGTCAGATACAGAGTAAAGCTCCCTCTACACTGTCCCATCAAACACTCCCAGGGCATGTAGAGCACGGGTCAGATACAGAGTAAAGCTCCCTGTGCTCTGCGCAAAAAAGTTACCAAATCCCAACCTCAGAGGCTCACACCCTATTAACCACCTCCCTCAGAATTCATGTTCCCACAGCTCCGGCCATTTGTGGATCCTCCCCTTCCTTCACTCCACCATTGGCATCTTGGGATGTTTTTCTGCATTAAAGGTGCGATATGATGTAAGATTTGAAATTTTCAGCAATAATCACGCAAGAAAACAGGATAAAATAAGACAGTTTATTGACCAAAGTAAGCTTGCACAGAAAAACCTTTGATAAAAGGGCATACAAAATGGCCGCCGGGCCTCGTGATCAGTTTCTGGACCATTTGATTTCTGTTACTGCAAGCCAGACAGGCTTGTGGATTGAAGACAGTAAGCCCGCGAAAGCCAGTATCGGGAAACCGAAACTCAGGGAAACAGCATACATATTCAATAGATTCTAAGTACAAGACAGTTTCAGGCAAACAGGATGGGGCCCATCAAGATATGGGCGGACAATGAATGAACACTTAAACCCATTTAATGTATGTGGTAAACCACTGTTTGTATTCCTGTTTGTCCTGTTTGTATTCCACTGTGTACATGCCTGGACATGCCTCGGCTGACTCCTCCCACAGGTCCTAGTATAAAGGTGACTGCTCCCCAGCCCTTGGTATCCTGGACCGGTCGACCACTCGAGGCAGACCTCCATTCTGTTGTTAATAAAAGCCTTTAGTTACTCTTCTAACTCTCAGTCTTTTATGAGTAATTGATAGTGCATCAATTTTATTAACAACATTTTTATAATGGAGAAGATCCTCACACCAGCATGCCTGGACTTAGATCATCGGGAGGCGGACTCATCCACCAAGTTTACTCACTGGCTTAAGTGTTTCGAAAAATTCCTGACCGCCTCCGAAGCAATCAAATCGGACGAGGACAAACTGGATGTCCTGACCTCCAAAGTGAACCACCGAGTGTACTCGGTCATCCAAGACGCGACCTCGTACGCGGATGCTATCAAGCTCCTCAAGGACCAGTACACGCGCCCAGTGAACGAAGTGTACGCCAGGCACCTCCTGGGGAGTCGTAAACAACAACCTGGGGAATCGACCGTGGAATACCTTCAGGCACTGTCTGTGCTTGGCCGGGCCTGTGGTTGTAAGGATGTAAAGGCCGCCGTGTACACAGAGGAACTTATCCGGGACGCTTTTGTAGCGGGCCACAGATCCAATTACACACGACAGCGACTGTTGGAGCAGAGTAACCTCGACCTCAACAAGGCCTCTGAACTCGCACTATCGTTGGATGCAGCCTACCAGGGCATGGATGCCTACTCCTCTGCACCGTGGACGCCGCGGGGAATGACAGCCTGGGACACGGTAGGACCGCCTCATAGCGCCGTGCCACCCCAGCCACACCCCAACAATGGCCCAACTACCGCAGCAGTGTCCCAAGGCCAGACAGCAGTGCCCCAAGGCCAGAAATGCTACTTCTGTGGCCAGGCAAAACACCCCAGAGCGCGCTGCCCGGCGAAAAACGCGATCTGCTCGGGCTGCGGGAAGAAGGGACACTACGCTAGCGTCTGCAGGGCCAAAGCCACCCCGAACCCCAGCAGCGCCGCGTGTGGGCCATGCGGGCCGCCATTTTGGACCTCCCCGGCCGTGTGCGAATCACCGGTACAGCAGCCATTTTGGACGCCTCCAGCCACATGGGGATCATGGACGCCGCCATCTTGGACGACAGCCGGGACGCAGCAGGCCCCCGACACCGCCTCATCTGATACCCGCAGCGACACACCGACCCCTACGCTGGCATCCGTTACACTGGACCAAGCGAGACCGCACCAACTGGCCAGTTCCACAATGGACATTAAGGTAAATGGTCACGATACAATCTGCCTTTTTGACTCTGGGAGCACGGAGAGCTTCATCCACCCCGACACGGTGCGGCGTTGCTCTCTCCCAGTCCTGCCTGCGCAACAGCGGATTTCTATGGCCTCCGAGTCCCAGTCGGCGGACATCGGCGGCTACTGCGTGGTGACACTCGTAGTAGACGGGACCGTGTACGATCATTTTAAACTTCTGGTCCTGCCTGACCTCTGCGCTGCCGTCCTGCTGGGGTTAGATTTTCAGTGCCACCTTAAAAGTGTTACGATGGCGTACGGTGGACCCCTACCCCCACTCACAGTCCGCAGCCAGCAGCTTCCAAATTGCCCGCCGCGCACCAGGTGCAACCTCTCCACACTCAGAGTCACCCCCCCACCACTGTTTGCTAACCTCACCCCCGACTGTAAGCCCATCGCCACAAAGAGCAGGCGATACAGTGCCGGGGACAGGGTTTTCATTAAAACCGAAGTGGAGCGGCTCCTGAAAGAAGGGATTATTGAGGGCAGCACCAGCCCCTGGCGAGCCCAGGTTGTGGTCGTTAAGACCGGCGAGAAGCAGCGCCTGGTCATCGACTACAGCCAGACAATAAATCGCTACACCCTGCTGGACGCCTACCCACTCCCCCGTATAGCTGATATGGTCAACCAGATCGCGCAGTACCGCGTCTTCTCGACCATTGACCTGAAATCAGCGTACCACCAGCTCCCCATCCGCCCTGAGGACCGCCAGTACACTGCCTTTGAGGCAAACGGCCGCCTCTATCACTTCCTTAGGGTTCCCTTTGGCGTCACCAACGGGGTCTCCATCTTCCAAAGGGAGATGGACCGGATGGTAGATCAAAATGCGTTGCAGGCCACTTTCCCATATCTGGACAATGTGACCATCTGCGGCCGTGACTTGCAGGACCATGACGCAAACCTCGAAAAATCCCTCCGCACCGCCCAACTCCTAAACCTGACATATAACAAGGAGAAGTGCATATTCCGCACAAACCGCCTCGCCATCCTTGGCTGTGTTGTGGAACACGGAGTCATCGGCCCCGACCCCGACCGGATGCGTCCCCTTATGGAACTTCCACTGCCCCACTGCCTCAAGGCCCTGAAGAGGTGCCTAGGGTTTTTCTCCTATTACGCCCAGTGGGTCCCCTACTATGCGGACAAGGCCCGTCCGCTGATCAAGTCCACCTCTTTTCCCTTGACGGCAGAGGCCCGCTTAGCCTTCCACCGTATCAAGGAGGACATTGCCAAAGCCACCATGCACGCAGTGGACGAATCCATCCCCTTCCAGGTGGAAAGCGACGCGTCCGACTTTGCCCTGGCCGCTACCCTCAATCAGGCGGGGAGACCCGTGGCCTTCTTTTCACGAACCCTCCAAGGCCCGGAGACCAGACACTCCGCTGTTGAGAAGGAGGCCCAGGCGATTGTGGAGGCTGTGCGTCATTGGAGGCACTACCTGGCCGGAAAACGATTTACCCTGCTCACTGACCAGCGTTCAGTTGCTTTTATGTTTAACAACAAGCAGAGGGGCAAAATCAAAAATGACAAGATCTTGAGGTGGAGAATCGAACTTTCCACCTACAACTACGAGATCTTGTACCGGCCCGGGAAGCTCAATGAACCCCCGGATGCGCTATCGCGTGGCACCTGCGCCAGCGCGCAGATCGATAGACTACGGGTCCTCCACAATGACCTCTGCCACCCGGGGGTCACCAGGTTCTTCCACCTCATCAAGGCCCGCAACCTGCCTTACTCTATTGAGGAGGTCAGGACCATGACCAGGAACTGCCAAGTCTGCGCTGAGTGCAAACCACACTTTTATAGACCAGACAGGGCCCACCTGATAAAAGCCACTCGCCCCTTCGAGCGCCTGAGCGTTGATTTTAAAGGGCCTCTCCCCTCCTCCGACCGCAATGTGTACTTCCTCAATATTATTGATGAGTACTCCCGTTTCCCGTTCGCCTTCCCCTGCCCGGACATGACCAGTGCCACGGTCATTAAATGTCTGAACAACCTCTTCACCCTGTTCGGCTTCCCCAGCTATATCCATAGCGACCGGGGCTCATCGTTTATGAGCGACGAACTCCGTCAGTACCTGCTAACTAGGGGTATTGCCACAAGCAGGACCACCAGTTACAACCCCCGGGGGAACGGACAGGTGGAAAGAGAAAATGCGACAGTTTGGAAGGCCGTCCTGCTAGCCTTAAAGTCTAGGGGCCTTCCAACCTCCCGCTGGCAGGATGTGCTCCCCGATGCGCTCCACTCTATTCGGTCACTGCTCTGCACTGCCACTAACGCCACCCCTCATGAGAAAATGTTTGTCTTCCCAAGGAAGTCCACATCAGGGACATCGCTACCGCCATGGCTGACGTCCCCAGGGCCGGCCCTACTGAGAAGACACGTGAGGACCCATAAAACGGACCCCCTGGTCGAGAGGGTCGACCTCCTCCACGCCAACCCCCAGTATGCTTACATCGCATACCCGGACGGGCGGGAGGACACAGTCTCCATAAGAGACCTTGCACCCTCGGGGACCACAGTAACCCACTACCCACTACCACCCCCCCCCACGATCCGATATCCAGCCCCAGCAGACGGCAGGCCTGGGCCCCGCGACCCGCTCGACATCTACGAGGACGACACGCCTGTGCCACAGCCTACGCTGGACTCGACGCCGGAAGCTTCACTACCCCTGCCGTCGCCACGCCGATCACAGCGGCAGACAAGACCTCCGGAGAGACTCCAATACACTAACTTTTAATACACTTCACCCCGCCGGACTCAATTTTAAACAAGGGGTGAATGTGGTAAACCACTGTTTGTATTCCTGTTTGTCCTGTTTGTATTCCACTGTGTACATGCCTGGACATGCCTCGGCTGACTCCTCCCACAGGTCCTAGTATAAAGGTGACTGCTCCCCAGCCCTTGGTATCCTGGACCGGTCGACCACTCGAGGCAGACCTCCATTCTGTTGTTAATAAAAGCCTTTAGTTACTCTTCTAACTCTCAGTCTTTTATGAGTAATTGATAGCGCATCAATGTACAAAGGAGAAACCGTTTAACAGCCATCAAGGGAAATCTCCAGACCGATCAATATGCGAACCGACTTACGGTGACAAAGTAAAAGACATTAAAAGACATTATCGGCCAGGAAGGCCAGTTAAGTTATCACCGGCTCCCGTTACAAGACAAAGCGCCCCTGCAGAGATTTCTGCCCGCCAAAATATTACAAAGACTGGACTATGATCTGGCGGGAGATAAGGCTGGCCCAAAAAGGGTATAAATATGGATTTTGAAAAGTCCATCAGCGCCTCTTCTACCTCGGTAGCTTCGGAATTCGATCAGGAAGTTTCGGACGGACATTTCGGAAAGGACAACGTGGTCGGTGTTCAGCCAGACAAGGCTCGGCCACGACGAGGGTGGCCCGGGTACCGTTGTCGGGAGATCATCGACGACCCAGGCCGAAGAAGAAGACACCCTCAGGAAAACCGACGATCCAGGCCGGAGAGAAAGGACATTCCGGGCCTAGCACTTCCGTGCCTCAACATCCCATCGAGGTGTTGTTCTGTTCCATGAACCCAAATCCACAACAGACTTGGTGGATTTCAGCCATGACGAGCGCTCACCGAGGCTGTGTCCACTGCCTCATCGCCTGAGAGAGAGAGAGAGAAAAACAAGCTGCGCCAGAAGTTTCCAAATCCACGTGACGACGGAAAGCTGTGCCAGAAAGGCTGCGAACCCCTCCTTTTTGCGATTCTGATAGCGGTGAGCATGATCCCGAGTTCCTCAAGTCGAAACTTAGTTTAGGTATTAGGGGAGGGAGTAAGGTTAAATCGTAATGTGTTTCCCCTTTTACGACGTGCCGTGTGTTCCCCATTTCCATAGAGTCAAGTTCATAAATTTGTGCATGATTGTAGTTACTTTAATCTGTGCCTATGACATGTATTTTGTAATGCTTCAAACTGTTTAAAAATAAAAGCATCCATTTCATGCTATTCAACCTGGTCTATTGAGTCCTTTCTCTGCACTACAGTTCTCTGCATCTAAGTCCAAGGTCTAGAACCGTAGGGGAGAGTGGGTCGAACCACTCAAGGGTAATTATTGCACAAAGCCTGGCAGGAGACCAGAACGAGCAAGAGAAACCCCCTACAATGATGACAAGTTGGTGTTGTTGTTCCAGTGTGACAGTCTCCATTTCCCATCACAACCTTTATCAGTCTGTATGAAACAGGACAATTGTAATTAGAGTGACTTTGCCTCTATTTTAGAGTTTTAGTTTGGATAGACTGTTTCCCCCTGATGATGTCCTTTTACTTATCAGCAAGGACGGGGGAGCTTGTCCTGTTTTGCAGACTACGAGTTAGGGGCAGTGGGTGAAGCTCAGGCCCATACTGATCATCTATAAGAGGTCCTCCCCACAAGGGACAGGACACTGCTAACAAGAACAAAGAGTCTGTCCGAACTAATGTCCCACAGTACATATCAACTGATTAAGGTCCAACTTTCCGATCCGGTAAAATGAAGCAATGATCCCGTCCGCATCCAGCCATTTGTAGAAGCTTCTGGAAAACCCATTGGACGCCGAGTGTTTGCGTGCCAGGCTCCCTGGAGAGGGAGCGGGCAATGCCCACCGGTACACTCAAGGCCTCCCGCAACCGGTGGGCACCGCAGGGAATGGAGAGTCTTATCGGCACGAGTAATAATATTATGATTTACTTTTATGAGTTTCCTGTTGTTTTGTCGAAAGAACATTCTGCGTTTGAGTTCCTTTGTTAATTGTGCCACCTTAAAGAGGGAGGCCAGGTGTAAATTCGTTCCCCTGTTGATGACACCGGGACAACCCATGTCATTTTATGGCTCAATTTTTCAAAATCCACATTAGACATAGGAACATCGGAACAGGAGGAGGCCATTCAGCCCCTCGAGCCTGTCGCTCCATTCAATGAGATCATGGCTGATCTGGGACCTAACCCCATATACCCGTCTTTGGCCCATATCCCTTAATACCTTTGGTTATCAAAAATCTATCAATCTCAGATCTAAAATTAACAATTGACCCAGCAACAACTGCCGTTAGCGGAAGAGAGTTCCAAACCTCTCCCACCGTTTGTGTGTAGAAATGTTTCCTAACTTCACTTCTGAAAGATCTGGCTGTAATTTTTAGGCCATGTCCCCTTGTCCTGAACTCCCAACCAGCGGAAATAGTTTGTCTCTGTGTACCCTATCGGTTCCCCTTAATATCTTGAAAACGCCAATCAAATCACCCCTTAACATTGTAAATTCCGAGCTTTCCACCATTGGGAAAGTACGCTGATCTATCCTTTTTAGATGCAAAGTGGATGACTACTGTATTAATGGTGCCCATCAAAATGTGCCCTTGTGTGACTCTTTCAGGTGGGGGTGATTGACCAAATTGTAATAGGCCCTCGTGGCAATAAATCCATCAGTTCTGTCTTTTTTTTCCTTTTTTATTATTTTTTTTTCTTTTATTTCAAGTTTTATTTAAAGTTTTATTAATTTACAGTTGATTAGTTTAATCAAAAGACCACCCCTAATTGGTCGAATGTTTTCTTAAGTTACAGTCAATTGCTTTAATCAAAAAGAGCAGCCAAATTTTAAATTAATTTGTTAAGGTTCCTTTAAAGTTTTATTTATAAACGAATTGGTTAATCACCCACACAAAAAAGATTACTGTTGATTTGCTTAACCACCCAATCAAAAGGGTCACTCCGATTGGTTGAATTAAAATAGGCCCTCCTGGCAATAAATCCATGAGTTCTGTGAATGGGTAGAAATTGTGGAGATTGGGGTTAATCGGCTCAATGTGACTGCAGGTTGTGTGTATAAAAGGTGCTTGTTGGTGGGTGCAGGGATAGTTGAGTTGTTTAGTATCATGGGGGATTTTGTAGTGAGGGGTTTGCTCCCAGTGCTGGTGTTAGTTGGAGCTGTTTGTTCCTCTGATATTTGGCAACAGTTTGGGGGCCAGAGGTTTCCATGGAGAAGAGTAAAAGCCACCCCTGGGCCTCAGCGAGTCCCTTCTCCTGGGTCTCCCTTTGGCTCCGGTTTCAGTGTGTCTGAGGGGCGCAGTGTGTCTCCACTGCAGACTGTGAGGGTGCAGTGTGGAGAGCACAACCTGCTGGTCAGGGTACAGATGGATTTATTTGGAACCAGGCACCTGATTAAAGCTGCTGACCTGACCCTGGGGATGGCAGGCTGTCGGCCAACTGGGATCTACTCTCAGAACCACACCGTCCTCTTTGATTATGGGCTGCATGAGTGTGGCAGCAGAGTGAAGGTAATGTGATTCCTCAACTCTTGCTCTAAGCTTGGAGTATGGATTAGACCCAATTCTTCATTCCTACTCTTGGTGAAATGTCATTGATGTTGAGATTCTTGTCTCCTGCTTTTAAATCCTCAGACTTGTGCTGAATTATGCATTGTCCTTCGCTTTAACTGGTCTTCCTTAGTCTCTCCAACAATGTCATGTCAGCACTATTGGCCTTGATCCTTGACTTGGTTCTTCCAAACTTTTCCTTCCTTACATCCTGTCTTGTGGATTTTCTGGTCACTGGGAATTCAGTTTAATGGTTCAGTTATCTACAATATTCAGCTTTTTATCTCCCACTCCGTGTAGAATACAGGGGAGCCTCGATTAAATGAGGCTTTAATCTTGTTCTTTTCATTGCTCCAAATTATCAACCTGTGGCTCCTTTTTTATTGAAGTGAAGCTGTCCTTTCATTGAGTCTTTATTCTGTTTAATTGTCTTGTGCTTGTAATCCCCCTCCTTGCATTAGCTACTGAGGCTGCACAACTTCCAACCACCTGAGTAGAATGTTGTCCATTTCTGAACCTGATGTCTTTCAGATGTCTGGAGATTTCCTGGTCTACGCCACCCACCTGAACCACACCCCCAAG
This sequence comes from Somniosus microcephalus, assembly GCF_052327205.1. Taxonomy (NCBI): domain Eukaryota; kingdom Metazoa; phylum Chordata; class Chondrichthyes; order Squaliformes; family Somniosidae; genus Somniosus; species Somniosus microcephalus. The sequence goes on from NW_028225182.1 coordinate 36,206,750, forward strand.
GCCCATGGATCTGTCATTGTGAGAACTAATGGAGCTGTCGTTCCCATTGAGTGCCACTATTTTAGGTAAGATTCTTTACACTGTCGCAAATAACGTCTACAGCTGGTGTAGTTCTCTGACCTTGTCCTAAAATGGCTCCATTGTCTTTCCAGGAAGGGCAATGTGAGCAGTAACCCGATCAAGCCCACCTGGATCCCGTTCAGCTCCACCAAGTCTGGAGAGGGGCTTCTGTCATTCTCTCTGCGCCTAATGAACGGTATGTGATGGGTGGATGGGGAATGACTTCCTGTAGTCACCCACTGGCAGTTGTACCCAGTCTCCAACCCTTGTCCCTCTTGTACTTCAGATGACTGGCTCACAGAGCGCACCTCGACTGTCTACTACCTGGGTGACCTCATTCACATTGAGGCCTCTGTTTCAATGACCAACCACATGCCCCTGAAGCTCTACATTGATCGCTGTGTCGCTACGTTGAGCCCAGACGAGGACTCCGCCCCGAGATACAGCATCATTGACTACAATGGGTAAGGAGCACTCTGCTTTCTCCAGCTGATCCTGTCTCAATGGCTTCTCTTGATTCACTCCATGTCCCTTTCTTAAAATTATTTCTTCAGTTGCCTCCTGGACAGCAAAGCTGAGGACTCCTTCTCAACCTTCGTGTTGCCAAGAGACGAGCGTGAGCTGGACAAGCTCCACTTTGACTTGGATGCCTTCCGCTTCTTTGGCGATGATCGTTCCTTGGTAAGAGGAAGCCGACCACTGCAAAGTATTTACAGCCAATCTGCATAACTGGGTTGTGCTCCACATGAGTGTCCTCCCACTCCTCTTCATCTAACTCTCCAACATATCCTTCTATTCCTTTCTCCCACCTGTGTTTATCTAGCTTCCCCTTAAATGAATCTACACTATTCGCCTCAACCACTCCCTGTGGTAGCGAGTTCCACATTCTCACCACTCTCTGGGTAAAGAAGTTTCCCCTGAAATCCCTCTGCTGTATATCCTGTGATCCTATGAATCACTAACATTAACCACTTTTCTCTGTTTCTAGCCAGCTTGCTATCCATTCTGCTACTTGTCCCCTGAATCCACCTGTTCATTGAGTTCCCAAGTTGGGAGGGAGTCACTATATAATGACTTGTGTTGACTGTGTCCCTCAGATTTTCATCTCCTGTCACCTGAAGGTTGCTGCAGTGGATCGGAGAGATTCCATGAGCAAAGCTTGTACTTTCCAGAAGATGCAGAATGTGTAAGTGCCCCCTCTCTCCCTCAGGGATGTGTTGTGTGGGGAAGTGATGCCCAACCTGATTGTGAAACTGATTCTCTTGTTTAGCTGGACCCCATTGGAAGTATCCAACAATGACGTTTGTGCCTGTTGTCACTTGGGCAACTGCAGTGCCACAAGGGAGTTTGGATTTGATTCCAGAGCAAGGAGGGATCTTGTACCTGACGCTGGTAGGACATTGATTCTCTAGATGTTGGAGGTTGCCCTTTACCCTCTCTAACTGGAATGTTTGATATTGCAGGGAGTGATGCTGAATTGAAGTGGGAGGGTGAGGCCTCCCTTGGACCCCTGGTCATTCTGGACACTGATGTGACAGACCTGGCAACCGAGTCCCTTAATGAGGTTGAGCAACGGATGGCGGAGAGGTCTCCAGGTGGTGAGTTGGCCGACTGCTAGTTTCCATTTTCCCCCTCAGTATTTCTTTCACTCACTGTTGGTTTCTCATTGCTGTTTAGGTGCTGAGTCTGAGGTGGTCCTGATGGTGGCCCTGACTGTGACTGCTGTGTCTCTGATCTCTGCTTCTTTGATCGCCTTGTTCCTGTACAGGAAACACAAGCAAACCCTGCGCAACAACTTGTGATTAATAAAGTGGTGAAATTAGCAAATCTGTAATGGTTATTGCTTACATTTGGTCATTGATCACGGCTGGGGATTTGCATTCTGAATATGGGAAGTTTTCCATATTTATTTACTTCCATTAATGATTCTTGACCCAGTGGCATGCCTGCTGAGTGTATTTAAGCTTTTCACCAGATATCAGGCTACTGGGGTATCTGCCCCATTTCACTAGTTTATTAACAGCAACTTGGAAGTGTTTGCCTGGAGCTAGTTATCTTGGCCTGCTGTTTGTCCCTTGTTAAGGAGCTTTGTGGGGCTCTTGTGGATTGAGGTTAGTGGGACTGATTATTGAGCCCCATGAAATTGCAACGTTCCTGGAAATTTTAATGCTGGGATTAGTTTATTACTAGAAGTGGAGGTTGTTTAGTCCTCTATAACTGACTGGGATAATGAGTCTAAATGGGGTAGATGTCCATATTCTAAAAATGATAGCGGCACTAGAGAGGGTACAAAACCTTTATTAGGCTGATGCCAGAACTGAGATTTGACTTATTATGAAAGATTGACCTGTTTGGGTTGCCTTCTCTAGGAAAGAGAAGGCTGAGGGTGTTTAAAATTATGACTGGGTGCGATGGGTTAGATATCGATGTTTCCACTTGGGGGCAAGACCAGAACTCGGGGCCTGTAACTACAAGGTAGTAACTAACTAATGACTCCAATGGTGAATTCAGGAGAAACTTCTTTACCCAGAGAGTGGTGAGAATGTGGATCTCGCTATCACGGAGTGGTTGAGGCGAATGGTGTAGCTGCATTTAAGGGGGAGCTCTAAGCATGAGGGAGGAAGGATATGCTGTTTGGGTGAGATGAAGGGTGGGAGGAGGCTCGTGTGGAGCATGGACTAGTTGGACTGAATAGCCTGTTTCTGTGCTGTCGATGGCTTGTTAACCTGCAGGATTAGTCACCTGAGGAATTGCATCTCTGAAGGCCCCTTAAATGGCTTTCGGTCTTGGCCGTGGCTCAGTGGACAGCACTCTAGCCTGGGTCGGAAGGTCGTAGGTTCAAATCCCACTATAGAAAGCTTGAGTACAAAAGCCAGGCTGACGCCCCCAGTGCTGCACTGTCGGAGGTGCCATCTTTCGGATGAGAAGTTAAACCGAGGCCACTTCTGGCCCCTCGGGTGGATGTAAAAGATCCTGTGGCACTTTTTGGAAGAAGAGCAGGGGAGTTCTTCCCTCTGACCAATTGTTATCCATCAGCCAACATCATAAGATGATCTGGCCATTATCACATTGCTGTTTGTAGGCTCTTGATGGGCTGCCATGTTTCTGACAACAGTGACTGACTACATTTCAGAAGTAATTCATTGGTTATGAAGTGCATTTTTTAATTTGTTCATGGGATGTGGGTGTCACTGCCAAGACCTGCATTTATTGCCCATGCCTAGTTAGGCTTGAAGGTGGTGGTGAGCTGCTTTCTAGTCCAGCTGCAGTTTGTGCAGTTGGGCAGGGAGTTGTAGGATTTTGACCCAGCGACTATATGAAGGGACGGTGATATATTTCCAAGTCAGGATGGTGTGTGACTTGGAGGGGAACTTGGAGGTGCTGGTGTTCCCATGCGCCTGCTGCCCTTGTCCTTCTAGCTGGTAGAGGTCATGGATTTGGGAGATGCTGCCGAAGAAGCCTTGGTGAGTTGCTGCAGTGCATCTTGTAGATGGTACACACTGCAGCCACAGTGTGCCGGTGGTGGAGGGAGTGAATGTTTAAGGTGTTGGTGGGACATCCTGAACATGGTATGGTGCTGTATAAATAAAAGATTGTTCTTTCTAAACATCTCTCTCTGACGTGAGTGTGGGACCTACAATAAAAAATAATTATGTCTAACCAACATACTAGGTCCCCAAGTGGGATTGAGTTGCCGTACTGGATCTCCAACATCAGGTGGGGCTAGAATCCACACAAACTTAACGAGCACACTTTTGTATCTCTCGTGGCCGACTCTGGTCAGTGAATGCTGGCTGAAATCTGCAGTAGGACTGTTGTCATTACTTAACCACTTACATTTATGTCGCCCCTTCAACGTACTGAAATGTCCCAGAAGCGCTTTCAATTAAAATTTGACACCAAGCCACATAAGGAGATATTAAGGCAGATAACCAAAAGCTTGGTCAAAGAGGGAGTTATTAAGGAGCATGGAGCGCTGGAGAGGTTTAGGGAGGGAATTCCAGAGCTTGGGGCCCAGGCAGCTGAAGACAAGGCCGCCAACGGTGGAGCGATTGAAATCTGGGATCCTCCAGAGGGCAGAATTGGAGAAGTGCAGATATCTCGGAGACGGGGGTGTTGTAGGGCTGGAGGCCTCAGGATGTCCCAAAGCGCTTTACAGCCAATGAAGTACTTTTGAAATGGAGTCACTGTCGAAATGTGGGAAACGCAGCAGCCAATTTGCAAGCTTCCAAAAACAGCAATGTGAAAATGACCAGATAATCTGTATTTAGTGATGTTGATTGAGGGATAAATATTGTCCCCAGGACACTGGGGAGAACTCCTCCTGCTCTTCTTCCAATAGCAGCCGTAGGATCTTTTACATTCACCTAAGAGGGCAGATGGGACCTCGGTTTAACGTTTCACCCAAAAGATGGCACCTCTGACAGTGCAGCACTCCCTCAGCATTGCACTGGGAGTGTCAGCCTGGATTATGGGCTCAAGTCTCTGGAGTGGGACTTGAACCCTCGACCTTCTGACTCCGAGGCAAGTGTGCTACCAGCTGACACCTTTTAAGATGATCTACTGTTGGGGCAGGTTTCAGGTTTATTGATAACATCTGCAATTATATGGTTCCTTACCACGTTAAAATGCCTCACAACACTTCAGGCAGTGAATTACATTTGAAGATCAGAGACTCTTCTGCCTGCGATTGGGGGTAGAAACTTTTGAGCACGTGCGGTGGGAGCGGTTTTCTGTCGGACCGCCAATCAGATGAGTTTGTTGGCTCAGGTGTCTCTGAACTCCCGAGGTTCGCAGCGCAGCGGGAGGCCGTTCAGCCCATCTATTCAGTGCCAGCTCTCTCTCTCCGATGCAGCAATCCAAACCTGCCTCTCCGAGACTTCCAGTGCAGGGGCCGTAGTCATGTCCTCGACTCAGCGGCTGAGCGTTCCGGCTCACGATGGTCAGGCAGTTCCCACTTCAGCCCTGTCTTTTTTGTTGGCATTTCATCACTAAGACTACGCAAAAAGTGTCAGGCAGATTGCTGGGAGGACTGTGCCAAGGCCCCATTGCCATGGGAACAAGCTGGCTTGGTTAGGCAGTGTAGGCCACACCTGTCCAAAATGGTAAATCAGCCGTCACTGTCCAAAACTAATCCCACTGATCTACTCTCTTCCCATAGCCCTGTATAAATGCCAAAATAACCCCACTGCCCCGCTCTCTCTCTCCATAGCCCTGTATCAATCCCAAACTAATCCCACTGGCCCGCTCTACCCGAATAGCCCTGTATCAATCTCCAAACTAATCCCACTGCCCCGCTCTCTCCCCATAGCCCTGTATCAATCCCAAACTAATCCCACTGGCCCGCTCTACCCGAATAGCCCTGTATCAATCTCCAAACTAATCCCACTGCCCCGCTCTCTCCCCATAGCCCTGTATCAATCCCAAACTAACCTGACTGCCCCACATGGTCCCCATAGCCCTGTATCAATCCCAAACTAATCCCACTGCCCCGCTCTCTCTCCACAGCCCTGTATCAATCCCAAACTAATTCCACTGCCCCGCTCTCTCCCCATAGCCCTGTATCAATCCCAAGCTAATTCCACTGCCCCGCTCTCTCCCCATAGCCCTGTATCAATCCCAAACTAATCCCACTGCCCTGCTCTCTCCCCATAGTTTTGTATCGATCCCAAACTAATCCCACTGCCCTGCTCTCTCCCCATAGCCCTGGATCAATCCCAAACTAATCCCACTGCCCCGCTCTCTCCCCATAGCCCTGTATCAATCCAAAACTAATCCCACTTCCCCGCTCTCTCCCCATAGCCCTGTATCAATCCCAAACTAATCCCACTGCCCCGCTCTCTCCCCATAGCCCTGTATCAATCCCAAACTAATCTCACTGTCCCTCTCTCTCCTCATAGCCCTGTATCAATCCCAAACTAATCCCACTACCCCGCTCTCTCCCCATAGCCCTGTATCAATCCCAAACTAATCCCACTAACCTGCTCTCTCCATAACCCTGTATCGATCCCAAACTCACCCTTGCCTCTGACTTAGAGGGTTGTGGATTTAAGTCCCACTCCAGAGACTCGAGCATAATAATCTAGGCTGACACCCCAGGGCAGGACTGAGGGAGTGCTGCACTGTCGGAGGTGCTGTCTTTCGGCCGCAATGCTAAACTGAGGCCCCGTCTTCCCTCTCAGACGGGCGTAAAAGATCCCATGGCCACTATTTCGTAGAAGAGCAGGGGAGTTTTCCCCAGGTGTCCTGGCAAATATTTATCCCTCAATCAACATCACTAAAAACAGATGATCTGGTCATTATCACGTTGCTGTTTGTGGGAGCTTGCTGTGCGCAAATTGCTGCTTTCTTTCCGACATTACAATAGTGACTGCGCTCCAAAAAGTACCTCATTGGCTGTAAAGCGCTTTGGGATGTCCTGAGGCTGTGAAAGGCGCGATATAAATGCAAGTCTTTCTTTCTTTTACAGGCGACTTTGGGCCGATGGTTCCCAAAGCTCTCCACCCAATGGGGGCACTCTGGTTTGGTTTTTGGTTGATGACATCACCCAGTGTCTTCCTAGTGATGGTTTTGGAGAAGGTCAACCCAATCTCTGCCTCTTTCTTTATCATAGGCAACGGCCTATTAAAAGTCAACCATGTGCTCCCTTTTTAAAGGGTCACAAACGATAAGGTCTGTAAATTAACATAAATTTGAAAGGAACCTTAACAAATCAAATTAAAATTTGGTTGCCGGGGGTGATGATGCACTCCATTCTCCGCGGCGTCCACCGGTCGCGGAAGGCCTCAAGCGTGCCAGTGGATACCGCGTACTCCATATCCAGGGCCACGCGGGCGCGAACGTGGCCGCGGAAGAGAGGCAGGCAATCGGGCAGCTCTTTCCCACCCTCTTTCCAGTTGCCTGTTGACACAGCTGAGGCGAAAACTCCCTTTTGTCTTTTGTGTCGCCGCGAGATCACCGGGACAAGCTCCGGTTCAACTTGGATGCGTTCCGCTTCTTTGAGGATGCCAGGGACCTGGTAAGAGTTGGCCAGATGTTGGAAGGTAAGACGGTGAGCGTTGACGCTGAGTAACTCCTGGATGTGTCTCCTGCAGATCTTCATCAGTTGCCACCTGAGAGTAGCTGCAGCAGATCAAAGGACGGATTCGGTCAACAAAGCCTGTTCCTTCCAGAAGCCAGCCAACCGGTGAGAGGAATCTACCCCCGAATGGTGGACCTCTTTCTTTTTGGCGTATGGATGCATTCTGACCGATGGCTTGCTTCCTTGTTTAGATGGTCCCTGGTGAACGAGTTGGACCTGTCCCTGCTGGAAGGATCCAATGAGGTTTGTGCCTGTTGTGATGGGGGCAACTGCAGGGGCGAGAGATTGCGATCTGGAGGAAGACCACACTCCAGGTGCAGGAGGGAGGTCCCATCTGAGCTTGGAATGTTGTGTTGGGTGTTGAGGGTGAAGAAGGATGTTTTGTAACTGGATGGAACTAATTGTTGCAGAGTCTGAGCCTGTGTGGGAGAGTGAGGCCTCACTTGGACCTCTGATTGTTCTGGATGTAGATCTGGACCTGGTTCATTCGGTGGATAGTGAAGCTGTTGGGACTCGTGAGGATGTTCCGAGTTCTTATCGTGGTGAGTTTTGATTGCATGAAAACCCAATTCCAGTCCTGTGACTCCTGACTCCATATTGGCTTCTCGTTCTCGGCAGGTGATGTGTGTTCTGAGCTGCTTCTGGTCGTGGCTGTGACGTTGGCAGCTGGGGTCCTGATCTCCGCCTCTCTGGTGGCCTTCCTACTGTCCAGGAAACACAACTGAATCCTCTCCCTCAATTGAGCTGCTTTGTTTGTCAAAAAATGCTTCAATAAAATTGAAATGTGACTTGGTTGAGTTACAGTCTTTGGTGTTGAACTGGATTTTAAATACACTGTCATGGTGGTTTGAACTAAGTTGTCTAAATGACACTAGACCAGTTTTGGAGGCCTATATTTGACTGACAATTTCACCACACACTGAGTTTTCGGCAGTTGAAAGAAGGCATTTGCACCTGGAATAAGATTGTGGCCTTAATAGGATGGCAACTAGAATCATACAACACAGAAGGAGGCCATTCGGCCCATCATGCCTGTGCTAGCTCTTTGAAAGAGCTCTCCAATTAGTCCCACTACCCCCGGCTCTTCCCCATATCCCTGCCATTTTCACCTCTTTGTATTTATCCAATTCCCATTTTTGAAAGACACTATTGAATCTGCTTCCACCGCCCTTTCAGGCAGCGTGTTCCAGATCACAACTTCTTCTTTATATTAGAAGTCTCCTCATCTCTGGCTCTCTTGTCAATGACGTTATTTACTAACCCTTCTGTCAGTGGAAACCGTTTCTCCTTATTTACTTTAATCAAAACCCTTACCATTTTGAACCCCTCCCTTGACCTTCTCTGCTCTAAGGAGAACAATCCCAGCTTCTCTGCATTAATATTGTGACCTTTGTAAAGGGATGAAAGCGATGGGGAGTTTCTGCCATCTTTCTAGAGCGAGTAGATGGGGTTACAGACACCCAGCAAGAGTCCGCTGTGAGAAGGTTCCAGTCCCACATCGGGGTCAAGAGACTAGACCAAAGCAGCATCTCCTTAATTGGCCATCTTGCTCCTTGTCCACTGGCGGTAGGTGTGTCTTGGCCTGGTACTGTCACTCTGCTGGCTCTGTTCCACATTTAACATCCCTTAAAGGTTAATTACAATTGCCTTTTTGAATATAGTGATGTAACCTACCACCCACCATCACACATGGGTGGGTAGTGGAATCAAACAGTGCTGAGGGGATTGGTAAATGATCAATTATCTTTTCATTGCACTCTGGCCTCTGGTGCATTTCCCCCACCCGCCCAAAATCCTTCACCCACCCCACCTCCCATCACCCCCTGTTGGTGGCCGTGCCTTCAGACATCTGGCACCTCAGCTCAGACATTCTCTCCCTAAAACCCTCAACCTCTCCTCCTAATACATTGCTTCAAACCTACATCAGTGTCCAGGCATTTACCTGTCCTAATGTCTCCTCCTTTGACTCTGTCAGGTTTTTGTCTGATTTACGTGAGTTGAATGCTTTGCTTAGTTGAACATTGGGCGGTCTAACAAGGCACCACTTCAACAAGATGGTGAGGACAAAGGGGCAGGAATATAAGATGGCCATTAACAGATCAAATTAAGAATTTAGGAGGACATTCTTTACACAGAATGTGGAAATGGAGTGGTTGAAGTAGATACATTTGGAGTTGAGATACAGATCGACCATGATCGAATTGAATGGCGGAACAGGCTCGAGGGCCTGAATGGACTCCTCCTGTTCATTTGTAAGGGAGGCTGGTAGCATAGATGAGGGAGAATGAAATAGAGGGCTCGATGGGGTCGGGGTTTAGATACAAAGTAAAGCACGCTCTACACTGTCCCATCAAACACTCCCAGTGCAGGATACAGCATGAGTTGGATACAGGTTGCAGCACGAGTTAGATACAGGTTACAGCACGAGTTAGATGCAGAGTAAAGCTCCCTCGACACTGTCCCATCAAACACTCCCAGGGCAGCTACAGCACAGGTTAGATACAGAGTGTAAGATTCGCCAAACTTCCACATTTCCTCAAGATTATTATTAATAAAAGGGACCCTGCGTGGACATTTTAAAAAGGGTACCCAAAGATGGTGTCCGCACCTCGTGGCCAAAAGCCTGCAAGATTTAAAAAGCTTGGTCTCTGTGGCACAAGCAGCTTTTGGGAAATCGAAACCAAAGCTGCAGTTTCTGTGAAGAGAGACTTTTGTATTTTGAAAAGCAGACAGGACTTTGAATTATGCTTTAAGCCAAATCGCAGGCAGACCAAAACCAGTTAGGCCAATACTTAAGGCCATCAAGTTGTTTGCATAAATAATCGGAAACAGCTTAGGGAAGCCATCGAGGCTGGTCAGGCCGATTAAGATGTATTAATAACAAAACAACTCAGAAATCGGGCCAGTAGGTGCGATTACCGGCCATCTAAAAACAGTTCGTTTAGATTGCGACAATTATTTAAACTAGCCCGCCAAGATTGGGACAAAGAACTAACCTGATTTGGCGCGCAGATAAGGGTTATCGTGAGGAGTATAGCTGAAGGCCCCGGGTAGCAATCTCGCTCTCTTGCTCTCTTGCTCTTGCCCTTGACTCTGCTCTCGTGGCTCCGGCCTCTTGGGCTGCCACTTGTACTCGTGCCCTGGCCTCATGGCGGGTTCTTTCCCCGGAGCAGATTTTCAGTAGCCAGTAACACCATACCAACTGTTAGGAAGGGGAGCGAGGCCCAAGTCCACAGCCATCCAGGACGCCCAGGCCACAGAAAGGGGCGAGACGAAGTTGAGCAGGTAGCCCAGGACTCGTATAGTAGTCCGACGAGACGAGACGAGTGGAGACGAAGAAGATGATAATAACTCGATAAGGGCAGAGCAGGGCAGCGAAAAACGTATCGATAAGTAAACCAAGCGCCTAGTTATAAGCTGACGCTTGGGGAAGAAAGTCCTTGAGGACGGTGAAGACAAACATCTTGTTGAACAATGCGATAACGCAGGTGTCTACGCCACAACGAATATACAGGCGTTGGTGCATGGCTAGTAAAATCTAAACGGTAACGACTGGTGACTGTCCGGTAAATATAACGTTACCGTCGACGACCGCCCGAGGGAGAAGAGGACAACCCATCGAGACAAGACGACGACGGTCGTGGAGGGGAGAAGGTGTGTCGCAGTAGCTGACCCAGCACCGCACCCCTGAAGACCACGTGGCGACGGGGTACCTAGAAGGACCAGAAACCAGACTTCAAAATTCACACTCGTCAACAGTTGGCTTTTATCTTTGGATTGGCGAGCATGAATTCTGGCCCCTCATAGCTTAATCTAATTAGGTATAAGGGGTGGGATAAGGATAAGGGGATTGTTAAGATAGCTGTTTTCCCTCGATGTGCCGTGTGTTCCCCATTCCCTGTATAAGTATAGTTATTTCGTATTTGCCTGTAATTTTATACTAGTAACTTCTCGTAAGATTGTGTTAATTTCTGTTTCAATAAAAATCTTGGTTTTCTCACATCCAAACCACCTGTGTACTCGAGTCTTTTCTGTATCGCCGCCTGTACCTAAGTCCGGTGTCTAGAACCCAGGGGCGTGGGAGCGATTCAAACCGCTCACAAACAGTCAGAGGCATAACTGACTGGGCGTACTCGCCACCCCACACCACCACCCCCTACAAGAGTAAAGCTCCCTCTACACAGTCCCATCAAACACTCCCAGGGCAGGTACAGCATAGGTTAGATACAGAGTAAAGCTCCCTCTACACTGTCCCATCAAACACTCCCAGGGCAGGTACAGCACAGGTTAGAAAAAGATTAAAGCTCCCTCTACACTGTCTTATCCAACACTCCCAGGGCAGATACAGCATGAGTTAGATACAGGTTACTGCTGGATTAGATACAGAGTAAAGCTCCCTCTACACTGTCCCATCAAACACTCCCAGGGCAGGTACAGCACGGGGTTAGATACAGAGTAAAGCTCCCTCTTCACTGTCCCATCAAACACTCACAGGGCAGGTACAGCGCGTGTTAGATACAGAGTAAAGCTCCCTCTGCTCTGCGCAAACAAGGTACCAAATCCCAACCTCAGAGGATCACACCCTATTAACCACCTCCCTCAGATCTCATGTTCCCACAGCTCTGGTCTTTTCTGGATCCTCCCCTTCCTTCACTCCACCATTGGCACCTTGGGATGTTCTTCTGCATTAAAGGTGCGATATGATGACAAGTTGGTGTTGTTGTTCCAGTGTGACAGTCTCCATTTACCATCACACCCTTGATCAGTCTGTATGAAACTGGACAATTGTACTTAGAGTGACTTTGCCTCTATTTTGGGGTTTTAATTGGATAGACTGTGTGGTAAACCACTGTTTGTATTCCACTGTGTACATGCCTGGACATGCCTCGGCTGACTCCTCCCACAAGTCCTAGTATAAAGGTGACTGCTCCCCAGCCCCTTTGTATTCTGGACCGGTCGACCACTCGGGGCAGACCTTCATTCTTTTGTTAATAAAAGCCTTTAGTTACTCTCTTAACTCTCAGTCTTTTATGAGTAATTGATAGCGCATCAATTTTATTAACAAAATTTTTATAATGGAGAAGATCCTCACACCAGCATGCCTGGACTTAGATCATCGGGAGGCGGACTCATCCACCAAGTTTACTCACTGGCTTAAGTGTTTCGAAAAATTCCTGACCGCCTCCGCAGCAATCAAATCGGACGAGGACAAACTGGATGTCCTGACCTCCAAAGTGGACCACCGAGTGTACTCGGTCATCCAAGACGCGACCTCGTACGCGGACGCTATCAAGGTCCTCAAGGACCAGTACACGCGCCCAGTGAACGAAGTGTACGCCAGGCACCTTCTGGGGAGTCGTAAACAACAACCTGGGGAATCGACCGTGGAATACCTTCAGGCACTGTCTGTGCTTGGCCGGGCCTGTGGTTGTAAGGATGTAAAGGCCGCCGTGTACACAGAGGAACTTATCCGGGACGCTTTTGTAGCGGGCCACAGATCCAATTACACCCGACAGCGACTGTTGGAGCAGAGTGACCTCGACCTCAACAAGGCCTCTGAACTCGCACTATCACTGGATGCAGCCTACCGGGGCATGGATGCCTACTCCTCTGCACCGTGGACGCCGCGGGGAATGACAGCCTGGGACACGGTAGGACCGCCTCATAGCGCCGTGCCACCCCAGCCACACCCCAGCAATGGCCCAACTACCGCAGCAGTGTCCCAAGGCCAGACAGCAGTGCCCCAAGGCCAGAAATGCTACTTTCTGTGGCCAGGCAAAACACCCCAGAGCGCGCTGCCCGGCGAAAAACGCGATCTGCTCGGGCTGCGGGAAGAAGGGACACTACGCTAACGTCTGCAGGGCCAAAGCCACCCCGAACCCCAGCAGTGCCGCGTGTGGGCCATGCGGGCCGCCATCTTGGGCCTCCCCGGCCATGTGCGAACCACCGGTACAGCAGCCATTTTGGACGCCTCCAGCCACATGGGGATCATGGACGCCGCCATCTTGGACGACAGCCGGAACGCAGCAGGCCCCCAACACCGCCTCATCTGATACCCGCAGCGACACACCGACCCCTACGCTGGCATCCGTTACACTGGACCAAGCGAGACCGCACCAGCTGGCCAGCTCCACAATGGACATTAAGGTAAATGGCCACGATACAATCTGCCTTTATGACTCTGGGAGCACGGAGAGCTTCATCCACCCCGACACGGTGCGGCGTTGCTCTCTCCCAGTCCTGCCTGCGCACCAGCGGATTTCTATGGCCTCCGAGTCCCAGTCGGCGGACATCGGCGGCTACTGCGTGGTGACACTCGTAGTAGACGGGACCGTGTACGATCATTTTAAACTTCTGGTCCTGCCCGACCTCTGCGCTGCCGTCCTGCTGGGGTTAGATTTTCAGTGCCACCTTAAAAGTGTTACGATGGCGTACGGTGGACCCCTACCCCCACTCACAGTCCGCAGCCAGCAGCTCCCAAATTGCCCGCCGCGCACCAGGTGCAACCTCTCCACACTCAGAGTCACCCCCCCCCCCCCCCCGCACTGTTTGCTAACCTCACCCCCGACTGTAAGTCCATCGCCACAAAGAGCAGGCGATACAGTGCCGGGGACAGGGTTTTCATTAAAACCGAAGTGGAGCGGCTCCTGAAGGAAGGGATTATTGAGGGCAGCACCAGCCCCTGGCGAGCCCAGGTTGTGGTCGTTAAGACCGGCGAGAAGCAGCGCCTGGTCATCGACTACAGCCAGACAATAAATCGCTACACCCTGCTGGACGCCTACCCATTCCCCCGCATAGCTGATATGGTCAACCAGATCGCGCAGTACCGCGTCTTCTCGACCATTGACCTGAAATCAGCGTACCACCAGCTCCCTATCCGCCCTGAGAACCGCCAGTATACTGCCTTTGAGGCAAACGGCCGCCTCTATCACTTCCTTAGGGTTCCCTTTGGCGTCACCAACGGGGTCTCCGTCTTCCAAAGGGAGATGGACTGGATGGTAGATCAAAATGCGTTGCAGGCCACTTTCCCATATCTGGACAATGTGACCATCTGCGGCCGTGACTTGCAGGACCATGACGCAAACCTCGAAAAATTCCTCCGCACCGCCCAACTCCTGAACCTGACATATAACAAGGAGAAGCGCATATTCCGCACAAACCGCCTCGCCATCCTTGGCTGTGTTGTGGAACACGGAGTCATCGGCCCCGACCCCGACCGGATGCGTCCCCTTATGGAACTCCCACTGCCCCACTGCCTCAAGGCCCTGAAGAGGTGCCTAGGGTTTTTCTCCTATTATGCCCAGTGGGTCCCCTACTATGCGGACAAGGCCCATCCGCTGATCAAGTCCACCTCTTTTCCCTTGACGGCAGAGGCCCGCTTAACCTTCCACCGTATCAAGGAAGACATTGCCAAAGCCACCATGCACGCAGTGGACGAATCCATCCCCTTCCAGGTGGAAAGCGACGCGTCCGACTTTGCCCTGGCCGCTACCCTCAATCAGGCGGGGAGACCCGTGGCCTTCTTTTCACGAACCCTCCAAGGCCCGGAGACCAGACACTCCGCTGTTGAGAAGGAGGCCCAGGCAATTGTGGAGGCTGTGCGTCATTGGAGGCACTACCTGGCCGGAAAACGATTTACCCTGCTCACTGACCAACGTTCAGTTGCTTTCATGTTTAACAACAAGCAGAGGGGCAAAATCAAAAATGACAAGATCTTGAGGTGGAGAATCGAACTTTCCACCTACAATTACGAGATCTTGTACCGGCCCGGGAAGCTCAATGAACCCCCGGATGCGCTATCGCGTGGCACCTGCGCCAGCGCGCAGATCGATAGACTGCGGGCCCTCCACAATGACCTCTGCCACCCGGGGGTCACCAGGTTCTTCCACTTCATCAAGGCCCGCAACCTGCCTTACTCCATTGAGGAGGTCAGGACCATGACCAGGAACTGCCAAGTCTGCGCTGAGTGCAAACCGCACTTTTATAGACCAGACAGGGCCCACCTGATAAAAGCCACTCGCCCCTTCGAGCGCCTGAGCGTTGATTTTAAAGGGCCTCTCCTCTCCTCCGACCGCAATGTGTACTTCCTCAATATTATTGATGAGTACTCCCGTTTCCCGTTCGCCATCCCCTGCCCGGACATGACCAGTGCCACGGTCATTAAATGTCTGAACGACCTCTTCACCCTGTTCGGTTTCCCCAGCTATATCCATAGCGACCGGGGCTCATCGTTTATGAGCGACGAACTCCGTCAGTACCTGCTAACTAGGGGTATTGCCACAAGCAGGACCACCAGTTACAACCCCCGGGGGAACGGACAGGTGGAAAGAGAAAATGCGACAGTTTGGAAGGCCGCCCTGCTAGCCTTAAAGTCTAGGGGCCTTCCAACCTCCCGTTGGCAGGATGTGCTCCCCGATGCGCTCCACTCTATTCGGTCACTGCTCTGCACTGCCACTAACGCCACCCCTCATGAGAAAATGTTTGTCTTCCCAAGGAAGTCCACATCGGGGACATCGCTACCGCCATGGCTGACGTCCCCAGGGCCGGTCCTACTGAGAAGGCACGTGAGGACCCATAAAACGGACCCCCTGGTCGAGAGGGTCGACCTCCTCCACGCCAACCCCCAGTAGGCTTACATTGCATACCCGGACGGGCGGGAGGACACAGTCTCCATAAGAGACCTTGCACCCTCGGGGGCCGCAGTAACCCACTACTCACTACCACCCCCCCCCCACGATCCGATATCCAGCCCCAGCAGACGGCAGGCCTGGGCCCAGCGACCCGCTCGACACCTACGAGGACGACACGCCTGTGCCACAGCCTACGCGGGACTCGACGCCGGAAGCTCCACTACGCCTGCCGCCGCCACGCCGATCACAGCGGCAGACAAGACCTCCGGAGAGACCCCAATACACGAACTTTTAATACACTTCACCCCGCCGGACTCAATTTTAAACAAGGGGTGAATGTGGTAAACCACTGTTTGTATTCCACTGTGTACATGCCTGGACATGCCTCGGCTGACTCCTCCCACAAGTCCTAGTATAAAGGTGACTGCTCCCCAGCCCCTTTGTATTCTGGACCGGTCGACCACTCGAGGCAGACCTTCATTCTTTTGTTAATAAAAGCCTTTAGTTACTCTCTTAACTCTCAGTCTTTTATGAGTAATTGATAGCGCATCAGACTGTTTCTCCCTCGTGATGTCCTTTCTGTTATCAGCAGGGACGGGGGAGCTTGTCCTGTTTTACAGACTACGAGTTAGGGGCAATGGGTGAAGCTCAGTCCCACACTGATCATCTATAAGAGGTCCTCCCCACAAGAGACAGGACACCACTAACAAGAACAAAGTGTCTGTCCAAACTAATGTCCCACAGTACATATCAACTGATTAAGGTCCAACTTTTCGATCCGGTACAATGAGGCAATGATCCCGTCCGCATCCAGCCATTTGTAGAAGCTTCTGGAAAACCCATTGGACTCCAAGTGTGTGCGTGCCAGGCTCCCTGGAGAGGGAGTGGGCAATGCCCACTGGTACACTCGAGGCCTCCTGTGACCAGTGGGCACCGCAGGGAATGGAGAGTCTTATTGACACGAGTAATATAATTATGATTTACTTTTATGAGTTTCCTGTTGTTTTGTCGAAAGAACATTCTGTGTTTGAGTTCCTTTGTCAGTTGTGCCACCATAAAGAGGGAGGCCAGGTGTAAATTCGTTCCTCTGTTGATGACACCGGGACAACCCATGTCATTTTATGGCTCAATTTTTCAAAATCCACATTAGACATAGGAACATCGGAACAGGAGGAGGCCATTCAGCCCCTCGAGCCTGTCGCTCCATTCAATGAGATCATGGCTGATCTGGGACCTAACTCCTTATACCCGCCTTTGGCCCATATCCCTTAATACCTTTGGTTATCAAAAATCTATCAATCTCAGATTTAAAATTAACAATTGACCCAGCAACAACTGCCGTTAGCGGAAGAGAGTTCCAAACCTCTCCCACCCTTTGTGTGTAGAAGTGTTTCCTAATTTCACTTCTGAAAGATCTGGCTCTAATTTTTAGGCCATGTCCCCTTGTCCTGAACTCCCAACCAGCGGAAATAGTTTGTCTCTGTGTACCCTATCGGTTCCCCTTAATATCTTGAAAACTTCAATCAAATCACACCTTAACATTGTAAATTCCGAGCTTTTCACCATTGGGAAAGTACGCTGATCTATCCTTTTTAGATCTAAAGTGGATGACTACTGTATTAATGGTGCCCATCAAAATGTGCCCTTGTGCGACTCTTTCAGGTGGGGGTGATTGACCAAATTGTAATAGGCCCTCGTGGCAATAAATCCATCAGTTCTGGCATTTTTTTCCTTTTTTTATTATTCTTTTTTTTCTTTTTTTTTCAAGTTTTATTTAAAGTTTTATTACTTTACAGTTGATTAGTTTAATCAAAAGAGCACCCCTATTGGTCGAATGTTTTCTTAAGTTACAGTCAATTGCTTTAATCAAAAAGAGCAACCAAATTTTAAATTAATTTGTTCCTCTTTTGGTAGCACCAATCAAAAAAATAAACAAATAAGCTGTACCTAATAGAACTTTAAATAAATGTTAACAAATCAAATCAGAATTTGGTTACAGTTGATTTGTTCCTCTTTTGAAAGAACCAAATAATTTTGACAAATAAATCTGTAAATAAACCGTTAAAACTTCAACCGAACCCTAAGAAATCAAATTAAAATTTGGTTTTCCAGCCCAATTATGCACTCCAGTCCCCGCGGCGCCCACCGGTCACGGAAGTGATCGAGCGCACCGGCGGACACCGCGTGCTCCATCTCCAGGGCCACCCGGGCGCGAACATAGCCGCGGAAGAGAGGGAGGCAATCCGGCCGGACGACCCCCTAGCTCTTTGTTTAATTGTTTCCTTGCTTCCTCTTTGTGTTAAACCAAAAATACATTAAAGAAATAAACTGTAACTAAAAATCTAATAAACGTTTAAATAAAACTTAACAAATTAAATTAAAATTTGGTCATTTAAACCGATTATGCACTTCAGTCCCCGCGGCGCCCACCGGTCACGGAAGTGATCGAGCGCACCGGCGGACACCGCGTGCTCCATCTCCAGGGCCACCCGGGCGCGAACATAGCCGCGGAAGAGAGGGAGGCAATCCGGCCGGACGACCCCCTACAGTTGATTTGTTTAACCACCCAATCAAAAAAGAGTCACTCCGATTGGTCGAATTAAAATAGGCCCTCCTGGCAATAACTACATGAGTTCTGTGATCCTCTTTTGGTAAAACCATAAATTTAGACACATAAAAACTGTAAATAAACCATTAAAACTGTAAATAAACCAATCAAACTGTAATAAACCAATAAAACTTCAAATAAACCTTAATAATCAAATTAAAATTTGGTTCTCCAGCCCAATTAAGCACTCCAGTCCCCGTGGCGCCCACCGGTCACGAAAGTGATCCAGCGCGCCGGCGGACACCGCGTGCTCCAGCTCTAGGGCCACCTGGGCGCGAACATGGCCACGGAAGAGAGGGAGGCAATCCGGCCGGACGACCCCCTCGACCGCCCGCTGCCTGGACCAATTAATGGCCTTCTTCGCCAGGCCCAGGAGCAGACCCACGAGGAGGTCCTCCGACCTGCCCGCTCCCCTCCGCACCGGGTGACCGTAGATCAAGAGCGTGGGACTGAAGTGCAACCAAAACTTGAGGAGCAGCCCCTTCAAATAATGAAAGAGGGGCTGCAACCTCTCACACTCTATATAAATATGAAACACGGACTCCTCCAGACCGCAGAACAAACATGCGGTCTGGGAGTCCGTGAACCTACTTAAATACCTATTGCACGGGACTGCCCTGTGCAACACCCTCCAGGCCAAGACCCCAATAGAACAAGGGAGGACTCCCGCATAGAGAGCCCCCCATTGGGGACCTCCGCCTCCGTCGGAAGGTAAAACTGCACGCCACGGCGTGTCCGGACGGCAGGCGAAGATGGCAAAGTGGAAGGTGTGCAGGAGCAGCCCGTACAGGAAACCCCTCCGTGCGGAATGAAAAGGCACAGAGGGTATTTCCTCGAGACGGCTCAAGTTGTGAGGCGCCGGCTCCCGAGGGGGGGGTCGGGGCTGGGCGCCGACAAGGAATTCCGTCCGAACGGGGGAAAGCTCAGACGGGATCGCCCCACACGCCTGAGCCGCCTCGATACACCTAGTGGTGCCGGGGCGCACTTTCGCCTTTATCGACTCGATGGCATCGGCCGCGAGCCGGACGTTTACCCAAGACATGCGCCTCGCCAACTCCTCCGGCGCCATCCAGCCCACTCCTCCGCCATCGAGCAGGTCCCCGACTCGAGTCACCTTGCCAGCCACAGCTCTGTGCTCCGCCAGCCACCCGAACCTGCGGACGTGGAGGTGCGGATTCCTGAACAGTGGCTCCCGAAGGACAGCCACCATTCCTGTCGGGGGAGAGCTGCGCCTGGAAGCGACCCGGTTCCAAACCCATAGCAGTTCCTGGTAGAAGACAGGCAGCCCCCGCAGGCTGGCACGCGTGCCACCCACTTCCACAAACAGGAGATGCGTGTCATAATTGAGGCCACGCAGCTGGCGGAAAAAATACGTCGCCAGCGCGCACCATCTTGGAGGAATCTCAACGTACAGGTATCTCTGCAGCGTCTGAAGACGGAAAGTCGCAGCCTGGGTGCGAAGGCACACCAGCGCCTGACCGCCCTCCCTAAGCGGGAGACTCAGAACCGCGGCAGAGACCCAGTGCATCCTGTTGTTCCAGAAGAAGTCGACGAGCTTCTTCTGTATCTTGGCGACAAACGCAGGGGGAGGGATCAGAGTAACCAACCAGTACCACAACATGGCGGCCACCAGTTGGTTTATGACCAACGCCCGACCCCTGTAGGACAACACTCGGAGCAATCCCGTCCAGCGACCTAAGCGAGTGGCGACTTTGGCCTCCAACTCGTGCCAGTTCGCCGGCCAGGCGTCCTCGGCCGGGCTGAGGTAGACTCCCAAGTAGAGGAGGTGCGTAGTGCTCCAGGCGAAGGGCCTGAACTCCTCTGGCAGGGAGTCCACCTGCCACTGACCCACCAGGAGTCCAGAACATTTCCCCCAGTTGATCCTGGCGGAGGATGCGTCCGAGTAAATCTGCTGGCATTCCCGCATCCTCCGCAAGTCAACGGGATCCGTGACCATGAGGAGCACGTCATCGGCGTAAGCCGAGAGGACCACCTCCACGCCCGGCCCTTGCAGAGCCAGTCCCGTCAACCTCTTCCGCAAGAGGCGCAGGAAAGGCTCCACGCAAATGGCATATAACTGGCCGGACATGGGGCATCCCTGACGCACCCCCCTCCCGAAGCGAAGGGGCGCCGTCAAGGACCCGTTAACTTTAATCAGACACTCCGCGGCAGCGTACAGAAGTCGGATCCGGGCGACAAAATGCGTCCCGAACCCGAATGCGCGCAGAGTCCCGAAAAGATACTCGTGATCCACCCTGTCGAACGCCTTCTCCTGATCTAGGGAAAGGAAGGCGACCGACAGACCAGCCCTCTGGGAATGGTGGAGCAGGTCCCGGACCAGATGGATGTTATCATGAATAGACCGGCCCGGGACCGTGTAGGACTGGTCGGGGTGGATCATGTGGGCCAGCACGGCGCCAAGGCGAGCAGACATGGCCCTGGCAAAAATTTTATAATCCGTGCTGAGGAGGGAGACCGGGCGCCAGTTCTTAAGAAGGCGGAGATCGCCCTTCTTAGGCAGCAGGACAATCACTGCCCTGCGCCACGAGAGGGGCATCTCCCCGGTCGCCAAACTTTCCCCCAGGACCCGCGCGTAGTCGCCCCCCAGGACGTCCCAGAACGCCCTGTGGAACTCCACGGTCAGCCCGTCCAGCCCCGGGGACTTCCCCCTAGAGAGCTGGCGGAGGGCGCCGGTCAGCTCCTCCAGACACAGAGGAGCATCCAATTTTTCGGCGCCCTCCAGGCCGACCTTCGGCAGGTCCGCCCACAAAACTCTGCGCGCGTCCTCGCTGGACGGATCCGGAGAGAACAGAGCCCCGTAATAGGCGCGGGTCTCCGCGCGGATTCCCTCCGGATCCGAGACCGGAGATCCGTCGTCGGCCAGCAGCTCCAGGAGCTGCTTACGGACCCCCCGTCTTTTTTCCAGCGAGTAGAAGAAGGGGGAGCCGCGGTCCAGGTCCCGCAGGAACTGAATCCGCGACCTCACGAACGCGCCTCGGGACCCGACGAGCTGCAGGTCCTTCAGCGCGCCCTTCTTCTCTTCGTACACCAACCGCAGGGCCGGGTCCTCGACGACTTGACCGAGACGGGACTCCAGGTCGAGCACCTCCTTCTCCAACCGCCCGACCCTGGCTTCCCGCCTCTTGGTCGACCCCCTCGCATACTCCTGACAGAAGAGACGGACGTGAGCCTTGCCCACGTCCCACCATAGCCTCAAGGAGGGGAAGCCCCCCTGCTTCCTTCTCCAGCCGGCCCAGAACCGACGAAACGAATCCTGGAACCGCGCGTCCTCCAGCAGCAGGTTGTTAAAATGCCAGTACGCGGACCCCCCCCACGCGCGCAGCGGAACGAGCTCCGCCCACACCAGGTGGTGGTCCGCGCACGGCACCGGCCGCATGGAAGCCGCCGGAACGCAGGAAACGTATGCCCTGGAAATGTAGAGGCGGTCGATTCTGGACGCACCTCTCCCAGGCCTCACACAAGTGAAAGCGCTGGAGTCGGGATGGAGATTTCGCCAGACGTCCACCAAGTCGAGGGACCCGACCAGGTCCCTCAACTTCTCCATCGCCGCCGGGCATCGCAGGTGGCCGGTGCGGTCCCTTGCCTCGAGGGTGCAGTTAAAATCCCCCCCGAGGACGACGCACTCGCCCGCGTCGATGGAGCCCAGAAGAGTGGACACTTCTTCAAAGAAGCGCGCTTGCTGCGCACCGGCCCCAGGGGCGTACACGTTCACTAAATGGAGCGGCACGCCCCCCAGGCGAACAGTGACCTGGAGCAAGCGGCCCGGCACGAGCTCCTTGACCCCCAAGATCTCCGGCTGAAAATGCGGGGCCAGCAAAATAGCCACCCCACTGGAAACATTGGAGAGGTGACTCATGCTGACCCCTCCTTGCCACTCCAGGAGCCACGTGGCCTCGTCTCCCGGAACGGTGTGGGTTTCTTGCAGGAAGCACACCGCATACTTCCCGTCCCGAAGGACCGAAAAGTTATTAAATCTGCGGCTAGCTTCCCTGCTGCCGTTGATGTTGAGGCTGGCTATGGTTATCTTCATTTCAGAAGCATAATCCAACCCCTACTTAACTCTAACGGGGGAAGGGAGGGCGGCCGCTAGTCGACCGCCACTCCCTTTGCAGCCCAGTGAGGAAGGACCGGAACTGACGCAGCTCGAGCGGGTCCACGCCCGCGTCCGCGACCATGGTCTTGAAGGCGACGCGGGCCGACCCGATGAGCAGCGCCAGACCCGACCATCTATCGAGGGCCAGCCGGGTCCTTTGACGACCCTGGCACGTGGCCACAAAGTCCCGGAGATCCTCAATGGGAATGAGGGGGGTCCCGGCGAGGGGCGCGAGGTCCTCCATCTCCTCATCAGCGATGGAGTCGCATTCCTCCTCCGCCCCCACCACCGAGTCCCCCTCCTCCTCCGGGGGGTCGCCACCGGCGGCCGACCCGTCCGCCACGCGGAGCGCAGCGAGCGGCTCGGCCGCGACGGCCGGCCCCGCCTCCGCCCGGATCCCACCCCCAGGATCGGTAGCGGAGGATTCCTCCCTGGGCTCCTCTAGGGGCGCCGGGCCAGAAGACGGCGGCGGTTCAGAGCCCCCCTCCGCCCCAGGCGCCAGAACGACCGGAGAGATCGGAGAGTAGGTAAAAACGAACTTCTCCATGTCGCCCGGCGCCGGAGACAGAGACAGAGACAGAGGGCCCCCCTCTTCCGCGCCACCGGCCTCCGACCCAGCGGATGGGGTAATTTCGGTCAACCCCTGGACGAGGTCGAGCAGCACCTGGGAAACGACCGGGTCACTTTGGGCGAGCTCATCATCCGAGGACTCGCCCGACCCGGACCCCAGGCCGCCCGACCCGTCGAGGGGTAACGGTACCGATAAGGGGTCTACTGCCGCGGGTTGCTCCGCGACCCCCCCCACGGGCAGGGTCTCGTCCCCATCCCCGGGAGGCACGAGCTGGGCAGACACCTCTGCCTCAGCCCCCCCTAGGGACAGGCGACCCCTGCCGTTCGCCCGTGATGGTATTAGCGGTGGGGTGGGGCGCAGTACCCGCGGCGGGCGACGACTCCCCCTGACCGGAGGGACCTTCCTCCTCCCGGTCCTCCTCCTCATCCAGGGGGTCGCGCCTTCTTTTAAGGGCGGAGGGGCAGAGGGAGACCTCCATTTCCGCAGAGGCCGCCCCTGCTCCCTCCGGCGGAGCGAGTTCTTCGGGTCTCCCGGGCCCGAGCCCGGCCGCAGATTCTGGCGCTACCGCCTCGGCGGTCGCGGCCACAGGCTCGGACACGAGGGCCTCCCCCCCCCCGCACTCCGCGATTAGCGCGGCGACGCTCTCTGGCGTCAGTGGCTCCATATTGTGGGGCACGCCCTCCTCGGGGGGACCCGCCCTCCGGTATTTGCTTTTCCCCCGCGCCTTCTTCCCGACCGGACAACCCTCCCCCCCCCCGCCGGAGGCCAGGATGGCATCGACCTCCGACGACGACCGCACCCCGGTGGTATTTGTTTGAGGGGGGGCACGGCTAGACCCGGGGGGAGGAGCGGCGGCGGCGCCAGCTACGGCCACGCCAGACGATCTGGCGGCCTTGGAGGTGGGGCAGTTCTTACGGATATGCCCCACCTCCCTGCAGGCGTGGCACCGCACGCCGTCCGTCGTGTAGAAGACGCGGTACGGGGTGCCCTCGTGGAGGACTGTAAAGGCCCCGTCCGTCTCCCCCTCCCGCGCCAGCTGGATAAATGCCTGGCGCCGGAAGGAGAAGACATGGCGAAGGCTGGGTTCCCGGAATCCGAGCGGGATTGGCGTAATCGCCGACCTCACCTCCCCAAGTTGGTGCAAGTGGGGGAGGAGGAGCTCACCGGAGATGAAGGGCGGGATGTTTGACAACACGACCCTCTGCGCGGTGGCCTCAAGAGGGTCCACCGGCAGGAAGGTCCCGCCCACGGTGAGCCCCTGGGCGATGGCCAGGGCCACCGCCCGCTCGGACTCCAGGAAGAACACAGCCTTCCCATACATCCTCGAGGCGGCGAGGATGGCTGAAGGGCCGACAACCCCAGCCATCGCCTTCACACAATCCTCGATTGTCATGTTGGGGTGAGTGTAGCTCTTCACCCCGAGCTTCTTTGTAATAAGTCGGAACGGCGACAGGGCAGCGGAAGGAGCGGGAGCAGCCGCGGCTTTGGCCGCCACCGCCGCATACGTTCTCGCTGGCCCCGTCACCGCCGAAGACGTCGAAGCCATACTGGGGTGGTTTGTTTTTTGGGAGCTACACACACCCCAAGTCACAGGCCGTGTGGTATTAAGTGGCCTTGGTAGTAAATTAAATGTCTGCCACCGAGCAGAGGGAGCTTAAAGACAATGGCCCGCCTCTCCCCTTGATGGAATGATTGGGAGAGGGGCCTCCTCCTCTCTGCTCCAAGTGGCTATTAGTGGTTTCAATGGAGGTGCCCTCTGAGAGAGACAAAGGAGAGGGATAAAGAGAGAGAGAGAGAGGGGATGGGTGGGAAGGAGGGGGGGCCGCAAAGGCAGGGTCCGCACTCTAGGTGGTTGTTGGTGGGTGGGTGTCAGCAGGGGTGCACTCCCCGATGGTGACAAAGTCTATGCAGATGGTCTTCGGGCAGGGGGAGAAGATGTCTTCGCCTGGGTAGGCTGGAAGAAGCCCAGGCTCAGCCCCACACCAGGTCTTCTTGATGTAGGTAAGCGAGTAAGAGGCTTCACCTGGGCAGCTCCAGCCGACCCAGGCCAGGCTTCCCGGCCCGTCTTCTTTCCTCCCCCCGCCTAGAATACACAGTCTCTTGGGGAATGCACAAGAACACACCCACCTGCAGATGTTGGGAGTAACGAAGCAGCTCCTCCCCTCCTTCCAGGTAGAAGTTGGCTGGTGTTCCTCTCCCCTCTCTCCTCTCCTGAGATGGAGGCCTCTCCTCTCCTCCTCTCCCTCCAGGCACCTCAGTTGTAGATGGTCTGGCTGTTGGTGGTGCTTCTCCTTCTTGCCAGGTCAGGAGGCCAGCACACTCTTCTTTCCTCCTGCAGCACTGAGCAAGCCAGAGACAACCTGCAGCTCAGAGCAAGCCAGAGACAACCTGCAGCACTCAGAGCAAGCCAGAGAATGAGGCAATGAGTGCTCCAACAGTTCTGTGATCCTCTTTTGGTAAAACCATAAATTTAGACACATAAAAACTGTAAATAAACCATTAAAACTGTAAATAAACCAATCAAACTGTAATAAACCAATAAAACTTCAAATAAACCTTAATAATCAAATTAAAATTTGGTTCTCCAGCCCAATTAAGCACTCCAGTCCCCGCGGCGCCCACTGGTCACGAAAGTGATCCAGCGCGCCGGCGGACACCGCGTGCTCCAGCTCTAGGGCCACCCGGGCGCGAACATGGCCACGGAAGAGAGGGAGGCAATCCGGCCGGACGACCCCCTAGCTCTTTGTTTAATTGTTTCCTTGCTTCCTCTTTGTGTTAAACCAAAAATACATTGAAGAAATAAACTGTAACTAAAAATCTAATAAACGTTTAAATAAAACTTAACAAATTAAATTAAAATTTGGTCATTTAAACCGATTATGCACTTCAGTCCCCGCGGCGCCCACCGGTCACGGAAGTGATCGAGCGCACCGGCGGACACCGCGTGCTCCATCTCCAGGGCCACCCGGGCGCGAACATAGCCGCGGAAGAGAGGGAGGCAATCCGGCCGGACGACCCCCTAAATCTTTGTGTGAAACCAAATTAACAAATAAATTGTAACTAAAATCCAATAACCCCTTAAATAAACCTTAACCCCTCAAATTAAAATTTGATTATTTGAACTAATTATGCACTCCAGTCCCCGCGGCGCCCACCGGTCACGCAAAAGCTCGAGCGTGCCGGCGGACACCGCGTGCTCCATCTCTAGGGCCACCCGGGCGCGAACAAGGCCACGGAAGAGGGGGAGGCAATCCGGTCGGACGACCCCCTCTCTTTTCATTGGACCCAAATAAAAAAGAAACAATTTCACAAATAAGGTGACAACAACCCAATTACCCTTTTAAATAACCCTCCACCAATCAAATTAAAATTTGGTTGTCCCGATTAACAATGCACTCCAGTCCCCGCGGCGCCCACCGGTCACGAAAGAGCTCGAGCGTGCCGGCGGACACCGCGTGCTCCATCTCTAGGGCCACCCGGGCGCGAACAAGGCCACGGAAGAGGGGGAGGCAATCCGGTCGGACGACCCCCTCTCTTTTCATTGGACCCAAAAAAAGAAACAATTTCACAAATAAGGTGACAACAACCCAATTACCCTTTTAAATAACCCTCCACCAATCAAATTAAAATTTGGTTGTCCCGATTAACAATGCACTCCAGTCCCCGCGGCGCCCACCGGTCACGAAAGAGCTCGAGCGTGCCGGCGGACACCGCGTGCTCCATCTCTAGGGCCACCCGGGCGCGAACAAGGCCACGGAAGAGGGGGAGGCAATCCGGTCGGACGACCCCCTACAGTTGATTTGTTTAACCACCCAATCAAAAAAGAGTCACTCCGATTGGTCGAATTAAAATAGGCCCTCCTGGCAATAACTACATGAGTTCTGTGATTGGGTAGAAATTGTGGAGCTTGGGGTTAATTGGCTCAATGTGACTGCAGGTTGTGTGTATAAAAGGTGCTTGTTGATGGGTGCAGGGATAGTTGAGTTGTTTAGTATCATGGGGGATTTTGTAGTGAGGGGTTTGCTCCCAGTGCTGGTGTTAGTTGGAGCTGTTTGTTCCTCTGGTATTTGGCAACAGTTTGGGGGCCAGAAGTTTCCATGGAGAAGAGTAAAAGCCACCCCTGGGTCTCAGAGAGTCCCTTCTCCTGGGTCTCCCTTTGGCTCCGGTTTCAGTGTGTCTGCGGGGCGCAGTGTGTCTCCACTGCAGACTGTGAGGGTGCAGTGTGGAGAGCACAACCTGCTGGTCAGGGTACAGATGGATTTATTTGGAACCAGGCACCTGATTAAAGCTGCTGACCTGACCCTGGGGATGGCAGGTTGTCGGCCAACTGGGATCTACTCTCAGAACCACACCGTCCTCTTTGACTATGGGCTCCATGAGTGTGGCAGCAGAGTGAAGGTAATGTGATTCCTCAACTCTTGCTCTAAGCTTGGAGTATGGATTAGACCCAATTCTTCATTCCTACTCTTGGTGAAATGTCATTGATGTTGAGATTCCTGTCTCTTGCTTTTAAATCCTCAGACTTGTGTTGAATTATGCATTGTCCTTTGCTTTAACTTGTCTTCCTTAGTCTCCAACCTTGTGATCTCAGCCCTATTGGCCTTGAGCCTTCACTTAATTCTTCAAACTTTTCCTTCCTTACATCCTGTCTTGTGGATTTTCTGGTCACTGGGAATTCAGTTTAATGGTTCAGTTATCTACAATATTCAGCTTTTTTTCTCCCACTCCGTGTAGAATACAGGGGAGCCTCGATTAAATGAGGCTTTAATCTTGTTCTTTTCATTGCTCCAAATTATCAACCTGTGGCTCCTTTTATTGAAGTGAAGCTGTCCTTTCATTGAGTCTTTATTCTGTTTAATTGTCTTGTGCTTGCAATCCCCCTCCTTGCATTAGCTACTGAGGCTGCACAACTTCCAACCACCTGAGTAGAATGTTGTCCATTTCTGAACCTGATGTCTTTCAGATGTCTGGAGATTTCCTGGTCTACGCCACCCACCTGAACCACACCCCCAAGGCCCATGGATCTGTCATTGTGAGAACTAATGGAGCTGTCGTTCCCATTGAGTGCCACTATTTTAGGTAAGATTCTTTACACTGTCGCGAATAACGTCTACAGCTGGTGTAGTTCTCTGAACTTGTCCTAAAATGGCTTCATTGTCTTTCCAGGAAGGGCAATGTGAGCAGTAACCCGATCAAGCCCACCTGGATCCCGTTCAGTTCCACCAAGTCTGGAGAGGGGCTTCTGTCATTCTCTCTGCGCCTAATGAACGGTATGTGATGGGTGGATGGGGAATGACTTCCTGTAGTCACCCACTGGCAGTTGTACCCAGTCTCCAACCCTTGTCCCTCTTGTACTTCAGATGACTGGCTCACAGAGCGCACCTCGACTGTCTACTACCTGGGTGACCTCATTCACATTGAGGCCTCTGTTTCAATGACCAACCACATGCCCCTGAAGCTCTACATTGATCGCTGTGTCGCTACGTTGAGCCCAGACGAGGACTCCACCCCGAGATACAGCATCATTGACTACAATGGGTAAGGAGCACTCTGCTTTCTCCAGCTAGTCCTGTCTCAATGGCTTCTCTTGATTCACTCAATGTCCCTTTTTAAAAATTATTTCTTCAGTTGCCTCCTGGACAGCAAAGCTGAGGACTCCTTCTCAACCTTCGTGTTGCCAAGAGACGAGCGTGAGCTGGACAAGCTCCACTTTGACCTGGATGCGTTCCGCTTCTTTGGAGATGACCGTTCCTTGGTAAGAGGAAGCCGACCATTGCAAAGTATTTACAGCCGTTCTGCATAACTGGGTTGTGCTCCACACGAGTGTCCTCCCACCCCTCTTCATCTAACTCCAACATATCCTTCTATTCCTTTCTCCCTCATGTATTTATCTAGCTTCCCCTTAAATGAATCTACACTATTTGCCTCACACTCCCTGTGGTAGCGAGTTCCACATTCTCACCACTCTGGGTAAAGAAGTTTCCCCTGAAATCCCTCTGCTGTATATCCTGTGATCCTATGAATCACTAACATTAACCACTTTTCTCTGTTTCTAGCCAGCTTGCTATCCATTCTGCTACTTGTCCCCTGAATCCACCTGTTCATTGAGTTCCCAAGTTGGGAGGGAGTCACTATATATAATGACTTGTGTTGAATGTGTCCCTCAGATTTTCATCTCCTGTCACCTGAAGGTTGCTGCAGTGGATCGGAGAGATTCCATGAGCAAAGCTTGTACTTTCCAGAAGATGCAGAATGTGTAAGTGCCCCCTCTCTCCCTCAGGGATGTGTTGTGTGGGGAAGTGATGCCCAACCTGATTGTGAAACTGATTCTCTTGTTTAGCTGGGCTCCATTGGAAGTATCCAACAATGACATTTGTGCCTGTTGTCACTTGGGCAACTGCAGTGCCACAAGGGAGTTTGGATTTGATTCCAGAGGAAGGAGGGATCTTGTACCTGAAGATGGTAGGACATTGATCCTCTAGATGTTGGAGGTTGCCCTTTACCCTCTCTAACTGGAATGTTTGATATTGCAGTGAGTGATGCTGAATTGAAGTGGGAGGGTGAGGCCTCCCTTGGACCCCTGGTCATTCTGGACACTGATGTGACAGACCTGGCAACCGAGTCCCTTAATGAGGTTGAGCAACGGATGGCGGAGAGGTCTCCAGGTGGTGAGTTGGCCGACTGCTAGTTTCCATTTCCCCCTCAGTATTTCCTTCACTCACTGTTGGTTTCTCATTGCTGTTTAGGTGCGGAGTCTGAGGTGGTCCTGATGGTGGCCCTGACTGTGACTGCTGTGTCTCTGATCTCTGCTTCTTTGATCGCCTTGTTCCTGTACAGGAAACGCAAGCAAACCCTGCGCAACAACTTGTGATTAATAAAGTGGTGAAATTAGCAAATCTGTAATGGTTATTGCTTGCATTTGGTCATTAATCACGGCTGGGGATTTGCATTCTGAATATGGGAAGTTTTCCATATTTATTTACTTCCATTAATGATTCTTGACCCAGTGGCATGCCTGCTGAGTGTATTTAAGCTTTTCACCAGATATCAGGCTACTGGGGTATGTGCCCCATTTCACTAGTTTATTAACAGCAACTTGGAAGTGTTTGCCTGGAGCTAGTTATCTTGGCCTGCTGTTTGTCCCTTGTTAAGGAGCTTTGTGGGGCTCTTGTGGAGTGAGGTTAGTGGGACTGATTATTGAGCCCATGAAATTGCAATGTTCCTGGAAATTTTAATACTGGGATTAGTTTATTACTAGAAGTGGAGGTTGTTTAGTCCTCTATAACTGACTGGGATAATGAGTCTAAATGGGGTAGATGTCCATATTCTAAAAATGATAGCCGCACTAGTGAGGGTGCAAAACATTTTAGGCTGATGCCAGAACCTAGATTCGACTTATTAGGAAAGATTGACCTGTTTGGGTTGCCTTCTCTAGGAAAGAGAAGGCTGAGGGTGTTTAAAATTATGACTGGGTTTGATAGGTTAGATATCGATGTTTCCACTTGGGGGCAAGACCAGAACTAGGGGCCTGTAACTACAAGGTAGTAACTAACTAATGACTCCAATGGTAAATTCAGGAGAAACTTCTTTACCCAGAGAGTGGTGAGAATGTGGATCTCTATCACGGAGTGGTTGAGGCGAATGGTGTAGCTGCATTTAAGGGGGAGCTCTAAGCATGAGGGAGGAAGGATATGCTGTTTGGGTGAGATGAAGGGTGGGAGGAGGCTCGTGTGGAGCATAAACACTGGCGTGGACAATTGGGCTGAATAGCCTGTTTCTGTGCTGTCGATGGCTTGTTAACCTGCAGGATTAGTCACCTGAGGAATTGCATCTCTGAAGGCCCCTTAAATGGCTTTCGGTGTTGGCCGTGGCTCAGTGGACAGCACTCTAGCCTGGGTCGGAAGGTCGTAGGTTCAAATCCCACTATAGAAACCTGAGTACAAAATCCAGGCTGACACTCCCAGTGCTGCACTGTCGGAGGTGCCATCTTTCGGATGAGAAGTTAAACCGAGGCCACTTCTGGCCCCTCGGGTGGATGTAAAAGATCCTATGGCACTTTTGGAAGAAGAGCAGGGGAGTTCTTCCCTCTGACCAATTGTTAGCCATCAGCCAACATCATAAGATGATCTGGCCATTATCACATTGCTGTTTGTCGGCTCTTGATGGGCTGCCATGTTTCTGACAATAGGGACTTCATTTCAAAAGTAATTCATTGGATATGAAATGCATTTTTTAATTTGTTCATGGGATGTGGGTGTCACTGGCAAGGCCTGCATTTATTGCCCATCCCTAGTTAGCCTTGAGAATGTGGTGGTGAGCTGCCTTCTAGTCCAGTTGGTCAGTGTGCTGTTGGGGAGTTCCAGGACTTTGACCCAGTGACGATGAAGGATCGACGATATACTTGCAAGTCGGGATGGTGTGTGATTTGGAGGGGAACTTGGAGGTGGTGGTGTTCCCATATGCCTGCTGCCCTTGTCCTTCTAGGTGGTAGAGGTCGCGGGTTTGGGAGGTGCTGCCGAAGAAGCCTTGGCGAGATGCTGCAGTGCGCCAGTGGTGGAGGGAGTGAATGTTTAAGGTGTTGGTGTGACATCCTGAATCTGGGTATGGTGCTGTAAAAATAAGATTGTTCTTTCTAAACATCTGACGTGAGTTTGGGACCTACAATAAAATATAATTATCCCTAACCAACATACTAGGTCCCCAATTGGGATTCAGTTGCCGTACTGGATCTCCAACAGCAGGTGGGGATAGAATCCATACCAACTTAACGAGCACAGTTTTGTATCTCTTGTGGCTGACCCTGGTCAGTGAATGCTGGCTGAAATCTGCAGTAGAACTGTTGTCAATACTTAACCACTTACATTTATGTAGCCCCTTCAATGCACTGAAATGTCCCAAGGTGCTTCACAGAAGCCCTATTGAATAAAATTTGACACCAAGCCACATAAGGAGATATTAGGGCAGATGACCAAAAGCTTGTTCAAGAGGTAGATTTTTAAGGAGGAGGGAGTGCCAGAGTTTGGGGCCCAGGCAGCTGAAGGCAAGGTTGCCAATGGTGGAGCGATTACATAGAAAGATAGGAGTAGGCCGCTTGAGCCTGCTCTGCCATTCAATGCAATCATCCAAATTCAGTACCCGATCCTTGCTATCTCCCCATAACCCCTTGATCCCTTTAGCCTTAAGCAATGTATCCAACTCCTTCTTGAATATATCTAATGAATTGTCCTCTGCTGCCTTCTGGTGGTAGAGAATTCCACAGGTTCACCACGCTGTGGGTGAAGAAATTCCTCCTTCAGCGACTGGTGCACAAGGCCACCCAGGTCTCGTTGGCAATAGATTGGGAGAAGGGGAAATGCATTCAGATAATCTGCCTTCCTGGTTTTGCCACCAAGTGGATAACCTCACATTTATCCACGTTATATTTCTTCTGCCCAATCACCCAACCTGTAAAACGTCCTGTAGTTTCTCGGCATCCTCCTCACAGCACACACGCCCGCCCAGCTTTGTGTCGTCTGCAAATTTAGAGATATTGCATCTAGTTCCCTTGTCTAGATCATTAATATATATTGTGAATAGCTGGGGTCCAAGGACCGATCCCTGCGGTACCCCACTAGTCACTGCCTTCCACTCAGAAAAAGACCTGTTTATTCCAACTCTTTGCTTTCTATCTGCCAACCAGTTCTCTATCCAAGTCAGTACCTTGCTCCTAATCCCATGTGCCTTAACTTTACATACAAATCTCTTATGTGGGACCTTATCGAAAGCCTTCTGAAAGTCCAAATACACCACATCCACTGGTTCGCCCTTATCTATTTTACCAGTGACATCCTCAAAAAATTCCAGTAGATTAGTCGAGCACGATTTACCTTTTGTAAATCCATGTTGACTTTGTCCGATCCTGTCTCTGTTTTCCAAGTGCTCTGCTATTACATCTTTTATAATGGACTCTAGCACTTTCTCCACTACCGATGTCAGGCTTACCGAGATCTGTAATTCCCCGTTTTCTCTCTCCCACCTTTTTTGAATAGTGGAGTAACATTAGCTACCCTTCAATCCATGGGTACTGTTCCAGAGTCCATCGAATGTTGGAAGATGATCAGCAATGCATCTACTATTTCTAGGGCCACTTCCCTAATTACGCTAGGATGTAGATTATCAGGCCCTGGGGATTTATCGGCCTTCAATCCCATCAATTTCCCTAACACCATTTCCCTACAAATACTGATTTCTTTCAGTCCCTCCCTTTCGTCGGATCCCTATATTCCCCGACATTTTTGGGAGGTTATTTGTGTCCCCCTTTGTGAAGACAGAACCAAAATATGTATTTAATTGGTCTGCCATTTCTTTGTTCCCCATTATAAATTCCCGAGTTGGGGATGCTCAAGAGGCCAAAATTGAAGGAGCGCAGAGCTTGCAGAGGGTTGTGGGGCTGGAGGAGGTTGGAGGGATTTCAAAACAAGGATGAGAATTTTTAAAATCAAGGCGTTGCTTAACCGGGAATCAATGTAGGTCAGCGAGGGGTGAATGGGACTTGGTGCGAGTTAGGATACGGGCAGCTGAGTTTTGGACGGCCTCAAGATAATGGCGTGTAGTGCGTGGAAGGTCAGCATTGGAATAGTCGAGACTACAGGCGAATAGAGATGTGGCAGTCAGTCTCACCTGGGTTTAGTGAGTGTCAACACAAAGCCTCATACACAACATACAAAAAGTTGATGTGCATTCACACTGAAGTCTTCCAATAAATATGTATAATCACAGAAGTGCTTGTTTGAGTAAACCAGTTAACATTTTATACACAGCCAGCACACCTCGCCTCACCCCTAAACAGCTGCCATCAAAGCCCAGTTGCTGTATTATTTTGTGGGTCTGTGCTCGGGTTAGCAGCCCTCCAGGATTGTCCCAGAGTCTCCAGGAATTAAAAGATTCATCTCTGGGATCCTGGCACGTCCTGAGTTCATGATAGGTGCGGTATTCCCAGAAGGTTGTGGGTTCGAGTCCCACTCCAGTGACGAGCACATTAATGCAGGCTGACACTCTAGTGCCACTGCTGAGGGAGCGGCGCACTGTCGGAGGTGTCATCTTTCGGATGAGACGTTAAACCGAGGGCCCGTCTGCCCTCTCGGGTGGATGTAAAAGATCCCATGGCCACTATTTCGTAGAAGAGCAGGGAGTTATCCCCTGGTGTTCTAGCAAATATTTATCCCTCAATCAACATCACTAAAAACAGATTATCTGGTCATTATCACATTGCTGTTTGTGGGAGCATGCTGTGTGCAAATTGGCTGCCGCGTTTCCTACATTATAACAGTGACTGCGCTCCAAAAAGTACCTCATTGGCTGTAAAGCGCTTTGGGATGTCCAGAGGCTGTGAAAGGCGCGATATAAATGCAAGTCTTTCTTTCTTTTACAGGCGGCTTTGGGCCGATGGTTCCCAAAGCTCTGCACCCAATGGGGGCACTTTGGTTTGGTTTTTGGTTGATGACATCGCCCAATGTCTTTCTATTGATGGTTTTGGAGAAGGTCAACCCAATCTCTGCCTCTTTCTTTATCATAGGCAACGGCCTATTAAAAGTCAACCACGTGCTCCCTTTTTAAAGCGTCGCAAACGATAAGGTCTGTAAATTAACATAAATTTGAAAGGAACCTTAACAAATCAAATTAAAATTTGGTTGCCGGGGGTGATGATGCACTCCATTCTCCGCGGCGCCCACCGGTCGCGGAAGGCCTCAAGCGTGCCAGTGGATACCGCGTACTCCATATCCAGGGCCACCCGGGCACGAACGTGGCCGCGGAAGAGAGGCAGGCAATCGGGCAGCTCTTTCCCACCCTCTTTCCAGTTGCCTGTTGACACAGCCGAGGCGAAAACTCCCTTTCGTCTTTTGTGTCGCCGCGAGATCACCGGGACAAGCTCTGGTTCAACATGGATGCGTTCCGCTTCTTTGAGGATGCCAGGGACCTGGTAAGAGTTGGCCAGATGTTGGAAGGTAAGACGGTGAGCGTTGACGCTGAGTAACTCCTGGGTGTGTCTCCTGCAGATCTTCATCAGTTGCCACCTGCGAGTAGCTGCAGCAGATCAAAGGCCGGATTCGGTCAACAAAGCCTGTTCCTTCCAGAAGCCAGCCAACCGGTGAGGTAATCTACCCCCGAATGGTGGACCTCTTTCTTTTTGGCGCATGAATGCGTTCTGACCAATGGCTTGCTTCCTTGTTTAGATGGTCCCCGGTGAACGAGTTGGACCTGTCCCTGCTGGAAGGATCCAATGAGGTTTGTGCCTTTTGTGATAGGAGAAACTGCAGGGTCCAGAGATTGCGATCTGGAGGAAGACCACACTCCAGGGGCAGGAGGGAGGTCCCATCTGAGCTTGGAATGTTGTGTTGGGTGTTGAGGGTGATAATGGATGTTTTGTAACTGGATGGAACTAATTGTTGCAGAGTCTGAGCCTGTGTGGGAGAGTGAGGCCTCCCTTGGACCTCTGATCGTTCTGGATGTAGATCTGGACCTAGTTCATTCGGTGGAAGGTGAAGCTGTTGGGACTCGTGAGGAGGTTCCGAGTTCTTATCGAGGTGAGTGTTGATTGTATGAAAACCCAATTCCAGTCCTGTGACTCCTAACTCCATATTGGCTTCTCGTTCTCGGCAGGTGATGTGGGTTCTGAGCTGCTTCTGGTCGTGGCTGTGACGTTGGCAGCTGGGGTCCTGATCTCCACCTCTCTGGTGGCCTTCCTACTGTCCAGGAAACACAACTGAATCCTCTCCCTCAATTGAGCTGCTTTATTTGTCAAATGGTTCAACAAAATTGAAATGTGACTTGGTTGAGTTATAGTCTTTGATGTTGAACTGGATTTTAAATACACTGTCATGGTGGTTTGAACTAAGTTGTCTAAATGACACTAGACCAGTTTTGGAGGCCTATATTTAACTGACAATTTCACCACACACTGCTGCGTTTTGGGTAGTTGAAATTAGGCATTTGCACCTGGAATAAGATTGTGACATTAATAGGATGGCAACTAGAATCATACAGCACAGAAAGAGGCCATTCAGCCCATCATACCTGTGCTGGCTCTTTGAAAGAGCTCTCCACATTTAACATCCCTTAAAGGTTAGTTACAATTGCCTTTTTGAATAGAGTGATGTCACCTACCACCCACCATCACACATGGGTGGGTAGTGGAGTCAAACAGTGCAGAGGGGATTGGTAAAGGATCAATGATCTTTTTCATTGCACTCTGGCCTCTGGTGCATTTCCCCCACCCGCCCAAAATCCTTCGCCCACCCCACCTCCCATCACCCCCTGTTGGTGGCCGTGCCTTCAGACATCTGGCACCTCAGCTCAGACATTCTCTCCCTAAAATCCTCAACCTCTCCTCCTAAGACATTGCTTAAAACCTACATCAGTGTCCAGGCATTTACCTGTCCTAATGTCTCCTCCTTTGACCCTGTCAGGTTTTTGTCTGATTTACGTGAGTTGAAAGCTTTCCTTAGTTGAACATTGGGCGGTGTAACAAGGCACCACCGCAACAAGATGGTGAGGATAAAGGGGCAGGAATATAAGATGGCCATTAACAGATCAAATTAAGAATTTAGGAGAACATTCTTTACACAGAATGTGGAACAGGGAGTGGTTGAAGCAGATATATTTGGAGTTGAGATACAGATCGACCATGATCGAATTGAATGGCAGAACAGGCTCGAGGGCCTGAATGGATTCCTCCTGCTCCTATGTAAGGGAGGCTGGTAGCATAGATAAGGGAGAATGAAATAAAGGGCTCTGTGGAGGCAGGGGGTTAGATACAAGGTAAAGCACGCTCTACACTGTCCCATCAAATACTCCCAGGGCAGGTACAGCATAGGTTAGATACAGAGTAAAGCTCCCTCTACACTGTCCCATCAAACACTCCCAGGGCAGGTGCAGCATGGGTTAGATACAGAGTAAAGCTCCCTCTACACTGTCCCATCAAATACTCCCAGGGCAGGAACAGCACGCGTTAGATACAGAGTAAAGCTCCCTCTACACGGTCCACATCAAACACTCCCAGGGCAGGTACAGCACAGGTTAGGTACAGAGTAAAGCTCTCTTTACAATGTCTCATCCAACACTCCCAGGGCAGGTGGAGCACGGGTCAGATACAGAGTAAAGCTCCCTCTACACGGTCCCATCAAACACTCCCAGGGCATGTAGAGCACGGGTCAGATACAGAGTAAAGCTCCCTGTGCTCTGCGCAAAAAAGTTATCAAATCCCAACCTCAAGGATCACACCCTATTAACCATCTCCCTCAGAATTCATGTTCCCACAGCTCCGGCCATTTGTGGATCCTCCCCTTCCTTCACTCCACCATTGGCACCTTGGGATGTTTTTCTGCATTAAAGGTGCGATATGATGTAAGATTTGAAATTTTCAGCAATAATCACGCAAGAAAACAGGATAAAATAAGACAGTTTATTGACCAAAGTAAGCTTGCACAGAAAAACCTTTGATAAAAGGGCATACAAAATGGCCGCCGGGCCTCGTGATCAGTTTCTGGACCATTTGATTTCTGTTACTGCAAGCCAGACAGGCTTGTGGATTGAAGACAGTAAGCCCGCGAAAGCCAGTATCGGGAAACCGAAACTCAGGGAAACAGCATACATATTCAATAGATTCTAAGTACAAGACAGTTTCAGGCAAACAGGATGGGGCCCATCAAGATATGGGCGGACAATGAATGAACACTTAAACCCATTTAATGTACAAAGGAGAAACCGTTTAACAGCCATCAAGGGAAATCTCCAGACCGATCAATATGCGAACCGAGTTACGGCGACAAAGTAAAAGACATTAAAAGACATTATCGGCCAGGAAGGCCAGTGAAGTTATCACCGGCTCCCTTTACAAGACAAAGCGCCCCTGCAGAGATTTCTGCCCGCCAAAATATTACAAAGACTGGACTATGATCTGGCGGGAGATAAGGCTGGCCCAAAAAGTGTATAAATATGGATTTTGAAAAGTCCATCAGCGCCTCTTCTACCTCGATAGCTTCGGAATTCGATCAGGAAGTTTCGGACGGACATTTCGGAAAGGACAACATGGTCGGTGTTCAGCCAGACAAGGCTCGGCCACGACGAGGGTGGCCCGGGTACCGTTGTCGGGAGATCATCGACGACCCAGGCCGAAGAGAAGACACCCTCAGGAAAACCGACGATCCAGGCCGGAGAGAAAGGACATTCCGGGCCTAGCACTTCCGTGCCTCAACATCCCATCGAGGTGTTGTTCTGTTCCATGAACCCAAATCCACAACAGACTTGGTGGATTTCAGCCATGACGAGCGCTCACCGAGGCTGTGTCCACTGCCTCATCGCCTGAGAGAGAGAGAGAAAAACAAGCTGCGCCAGAAGTTTCCAAATCCACGTGACGATGGAAAGCTGTGCCAGAAAGGCTGCAAACCCCTCCTTTTTGCGATTCTGATAGTGGTGAGCATGATCCCGAGTTCCTCAAGTCGAAACTTAGTTTAGGTATTAGGGGAGGGAGTAAGGTTAAATCGTAATGTGTTTCCCCTTTTACGACGTGCCGTGTGTTCCCCATTTCCATAGAGTCAAGTTCATAAATTTGTGCACGATTGTAGTTACTTTAATCTGTGCCTATGACATGTATTTTGTAATGCTTCAAACTGTTTAAAAATAAAAGCATCCATTTCGTGCTATTCAACCTGGTCTATTGAGTCCTTTCTCTGCACTACAGTTCTCTGCATCTAAGTCCAAGGTCTAGAACCATAGGGGAGAGTGGGTCGAACCACTCAAGGGTAATTATTGCACAAAGCCTGGCAGGAAACCAGAACGAGCAAGAGAAACCCCCTACAGAAATGGCGACCGCGGCAGGACCTTGGCAGCAGGAAAGTAGTGTGTTAGATCAAGGTCTGAATAAATGAAATGTGATGGATGAAAGAATAGCGGATTATGTTTTTGGAAAGGTAAACCTCACAAAACAATGGATA
This sequence comes from Somniosus microcephalus, assembly GCF_052327205.1. Classification (NCBI taxonomy): domain Eukaryota; kingdom Metazoa; phylum Chordata; class Chondrichthyes; order Squaliformes; family Somniosidae; genus Somniosus; species Somniosus microcephalus. The sequence goes on from NW_028225182.1 coordinate 36,245,785, forward strand.
TCTGACCTATTAAGGGATAGGCGCCCGCTAGACGCAGCCATCAAGTGGACAGAAAGCAAAGAGCACAAAAGATCTGTAGAAAAGGCGGTCTGGCTGATGTGCTGCAAGAAGCAAGTCCAGCTTTTGGACCAAGTCGTTGTAGCACAGACGGCCCAGATCAAAGGGTTATTAGCAGAAGTAGAGGAAAAGGTTGCGGGAGGTCAAAAATTGATTGAATCGCTTAACGCGCTGAATCAGGAACGCCAATCCACAACTCACCGCCACGAAACCCGGGTAGAGTATTTAAAATGTCAGGTCATTGAAGCCAAGGCCTGTGAAGGTAGAATGAGAGAAAGGTGTTTCCGTCTAGCTAAGCAAATAGAGACCCAAGAGGAAAAACTTCTGGGAGCCAGGGCAGCATATAAGATGGCCACGGAGGATAGATCTGAGAGCACTGACCACAGCGCTTGCCGCCGGGAGCAAGAGGACCTGAGAACGGCCCTAGCCAAGGCAAACGGGTTGGTGTGTCTCATAAACCCACCAGCGAGTCAGCTAATGCTAGCCAAGGAATCCAAAAGACCGATTCCACAAGAGATAGTTCAGGAACCAACCCCCGAACCCTCTGCGCCTCCTGCTTATGATGAGTCTTGGACTCCGGGAAAGGAAACGGAGACGGTAGATGAAGAGATTCTTGAGGAAGAGCCACCCCAGGTAGCAGAGTCAGGACCGGCACCGATGTGTCCCACGCGACACCGGAGGCTCGGTCCAGGCGCCAATGATGGCAAGGACGGACCCCTTGTGAACCAGATCATAATGCCCCACAGCGCACAACAGCTGAGGGCAATGATAAGTCACATCCCAAAACTCACCGAGTCAGGAGATCCCTCCGTCCATTTTAGGGACATGGAGCAGACCGCAGCAGTTAATGACTGCGACGGGGTTGAACAGTCTAAGATGCTGCTGTTCTCCCTGGACAGCTCGCTCCTCCAGTGTCTCCCTGACGAGAGCAAGAGAGGGCACAGGGAATATGGGTTGTTACGGGATGAGATCCTGGAGATTATAAGAGAGGGTGACGGAACTCCGTTCCTCCGTTTAGAAAAGACAGTGCAGCTAGAAGGAGAACCCCCACGGGTTTTCGCCGGAAGGTTGTGGCCCGTGTATCGGCGCAGCTGCCCGGGAGGACCGGACCGGAACGCGCTAAATGATGAACAAAGGGCTCATTGGCTCCGGTGCCTGGTAGCAGGTTGCTTGCCAATAGTGAGGGAGCAGGCCAAAGCATGGTTTGACCCCACTAACGCCCGCTCCACGGAAGACGTAGTGCTCGATCAGCTCACGATCAGTTACAGGAACAACAACGCCTGTTTTAAAAGGAAAGGTGCATGAGGTGAGGCCTGCAGCTTCTGCTAAAAAGGAATGGCATCAGGAGGGGAATCGCCCTCCCCAAGCCAAAAGCAGTTGTTACGGGTGTGGGAAGGAGGGTCATTGGCGCAAGGACTGTAGAAATCCATGGAAGGATAATAGGGGGAGATTCCCCGCAGCCCAAGCCCAAGCCCAAGCCCAGACCGTTGCCCCAGCACCAGCCCAAAACCCAACCGTAGCCCCTGCCCCAGCAACAGGAGGTGGTGCGGTTGTGGATCCCGCTACGATTGAGTCAATTTTAGAGACTATGCGGTCTCTGATGACCTCGCAGGGGAAGGTAGCAGTCGCCAACAGCCCTATCGCTCCCGAGACCCCAACCGAAGCACCTAAATGACTGACGCCTGCGCAGCCCGTCTACTTGTGTCCGCTCCGCTATGACGCCTGGAGAAGACCTGTGGTGGAAATGGAGGTGGAAAGGGAAAAGGGTAGTTACCTGTTGGATACGGGAGCTTCGTGCACCGTGATCCACACAGCTAGACCTTTTGCCTCACCTCTGTCCACCCAGGCTCCATTCTCAGTAGCGGGTTTCACAGGCAGAGAACAGGCTGGCGCGTACTCCATCCCGCTCTCCATTCATTTGGGAGCACTCCACACCACATGGACGTGTATCCTATTGAAGTGGAGTGAGGGGGGTGGAAAAGGCATCCTCGGGGCTGATTTCTTGGTGGAACACGGGATCCTCGTGGACCTGAGAAATCACTGTCTCTGGGGAGCCGAGAGCGGTTTAGGTAAGGTAGTTGTAATCCCAGGGAGGGAAGAAAAGGGGGCCCTGTGCACCATGAAGCCGTCAGGAGGTTACGATCTCGAGCTCATGGTAGCGAACGTCCCAACGGACTTGCAGGCGTGTGTGTCGGAAAATCTGACCACGTTTGCCACCCACAAGCACGACTGTGGGAGAGTCACTGGGTTTGAAGTCAGCGTAGACGGGGACCCCATGATCCGACCCCAAAAACAGTATAACTTCCCCAAGGAGGCAGAACCCGACATGGAGACCGCAATATCTTCATTGGTGCAGCAGGGCGTATTGAGACCAATAGCCACTCACGTGAACTCCCCCTTATGGCCGGTAAAGAAGCCGGACAATTCGTGGAGAGCCACGGTGGACTACAGAGTCCTCAATAGTAACATCCCAGCCTGCGCGCCCACGGTAGCAGCAGTTGCAGACCTAATAGGGAGTATTCCAGCATCGGTGACCACATTCACGGTGCTGGATATCTCGAACGGTTTTTGGTCCATTCCGCTGCGGCGGGAGGATCAGTACAAGTTTGCCTTTACTTTCAAAGGACAACAGTACACTTGGAACTGCTTGCCACAGGGTTTTCACAACAGCCCCAGCATTTTCCATCAATGCATGGCGGGGAGTTTAAAAGAATTTAGCCAGCCCAACCAGATAGTACAGTATGTGGACGACTTACTCCTGTTCACGGACACAAGGGAGGAGCACGGCCCACTATCAGCCGAATTATTGGAGCTGTTAGAAAGGAAGGGTTTCAAAGTAAACCCAAAGAAAGCACAGATCGGCCAGCAGGAAGTCAAATTCCTGGGTCTGGCCATCCGCGCTGGAGAAAGAGCCATAGATAAGGCCAGAAGGGAATCAGTACAAGATCTGCCGATCCCCAACACAGTAACGGGTGTAAGGTCCTTTTTGGGATTGACCGGGTACTGCAGAGATTTCATCGAGGACTATGCTGCCACAGCAGCCCCGCTACTCCGACTCTTACACAAGGGAATCGAGTGGTCTTGGGAGAAGGGGTGCCAGGCAGCATTTGAGAAGTTGAAAAGAGATCTGCAGACCGTGCCAGCCCTAGGGGCCATAGATGGGGGAGAGGAGTTTTTCCTGGAGGTAGCCGCTAGTGGGGACAGCCGGAGCGCCGTGCTGCTCCAGGAGCGGCACGGCAAGCTGAGGCCGGTAGTTTATTCCTCCAGGGTGCTCACGGATGTAGAGAGGAGTTTCTCCAATTGCGAACGGCATCTCCTGGCCACGCATTGGGCTGTGAACAGATCAGTGATCTTCACAGGAACCTCTCCCATCACGCTCCTCACCCATCACACCCCCACAAAGATGCTTCTGGATGGAAGGATTAAGGATGGGACCGTAAGCAGCGCTCGGATTGCGCGCTGGACCCTCCTCCTTTCCCAGATGGATCTCAAAGTTAAAGGCCTCTGCCAGCCAAAGCTCGCAGCCAACATGGTATATCCCGGAACAGCCCATCGGTGTTCCGTAGAAGGGGTATGGGAGGTCAACATAGGTTTACGGGCCGGGATACACCCCACAGGCCGCGAAATCTACGTAGACGGTTCCAGCACTGTATCTGCTGGCGAACGACTCACAGGGTGTGGAGCTTATGACTCTGCGGCAAACATTGCCCTGGCAATTAAGCTCCCCAGCACTATGAGCGCACAGCAGGCTGAACTGTCCGCGGTGGCGTACGTGGTTACCCACCCCGAGATTTTCCCAACCCCATACACGATTTGCTCAGACAGCATGTTCACATGCAATTCGTGTACGGAGTACCTCGCCATCTGGTCCCGCCGCGGATATACCTCTGCGGACGGGCGGCCTTTAACAGTTAAGCCCTTGCTGGAAAAGATCCTGGCAGCTGTGGGGGAGGAAGGGAAAGTGTTCATCCATAAGGTGAAGGCTCATTCCACCACAGAACCCCGCAGTCAGGGCAACCAGCAGGCGGATGCGCTAGCCAGGGAGGGTGCCTGCAACGGCATTCTCTGGGACCCCTATGGACCCTGATCCGTGGCGGCGATCCAAGGCAGGGAGGGAATTCCAGGGAACACAGGGGTGACACCGCCCCCAGACCTAAAGACCGTCCAAACCCTGGATCCCGCCCTAAAAACAGTCCTAAAAGCCATCACAGAAGGCAAGCAGGTAGAGGGTCCGTACAGTACGGCAGCCCTCTCAGTCAAAGAAGGCATGCTGTTCCGAGAGGAGCAGTGGGTTGTGCCGCAGCAGCACCGGAGGGAATTCCTGCAACTGGCCCACGAGGGTCCAGGGGCGGGACACCCCGGGCCTGAGGTTACCTGGCAACGGGTAGAGCAGGCGGGACGGTGGCCGGGACTTCGGGACGATGTCCGCGAGTTCTGCACAAGCTGTCTTGTGTGCGCTGCAAACAACCCAGACCCCCACAAAAGGAAGGTGCCCATGGGGCACATCAGGAGGGTAGAGGGACCATGGCAGTCGATTCAGGTAGACTACATAGGGCCCCTTGTCCTGGTAGATGCGTTCACCAAATGGGTAGAAGCTTTCCCGTGCAGAGCAGCTACGGCACTGGGCAATGCTAAGATCTTGATTCGGGAATTGTTCTCACGGTGGGGACTCCCCCGTTGTGTAGAGTCCAACCAAGGGAGTCAGTTCACCGGTCAAGTAATGCAGAACGCCCTCATGCTCTTGGGCATTGAGGGGAAGTGGCACGTAGCATACAATCCCCAGTCATCCGGGATTGTTGAACGCATGAATCGGACCCTCAAGGAAAAGCTGAGGAAAGAGACAATGGGCTCGCCCCAGAAATGGGCGGAGGTCCTGCCTTTAGACCTCATGGGGATCCGGGCCGGCCAGTCCAAAAGTACGGGGTATTCCCCGCACGAATTAATGACTGGAAGGATCATGCGAACACCCACCCATGTACTAGCCCCGGTGCTCACTGAGGGCCAGCTCCGAGAGGTGAAGCGAGACAAATTCGTCCAAACCCTTTTGGAGCGCCTGAAACAGATTTATGGGCAGGCGGCTGGGAACATGGGAAGACAGCATCGGGGAAACCGACTGTTACTGGAACCTCGTAAGCAACATGAGTGGGTAGTCGGAGACCAGGTCATGGTCCGAAACGATGCCAGGGTAGGGAGTTTTGAACCATTGTACATGGGGCCTTACAGCATTGTAGACAAGGCCAGCCCCATGGTTTATGCAGTGAAGGTGCCCCGACGTACCAAATGGTTTCACATTAACCAGTGTAAACTGTTTAAATCGGGTGCACAAGGGCCAACAACAGGGACCAGGTCTGAGAACAAAAATCCTCAGCCTGTAACAGAGTCACAGACCACACAGGCTGGAACAGTAGCCTGCGTGAAGGGAGGGGCCACCCCATCGGAGTGGGAGGTCTCCCCTCTAATTTGGGATTCGGACGAGGATGAGCCCGAACAGCTCGACCTCGCCTTAGACCCAATCACGGAGGAGGAAGAGTCAGAGGACGACGATCCCGCCCTCGACTCATGCTTGGGGGAGGTGGGGAATGGGGGCGGAGACTCACTACCTGTAGGGACAGGTGAGGTGGAGTCGGAAGCCACAAATCCCGGCCCCGGGGGGGCGGAGCCTGAGGGAGGGGAGCTGGAGCCGGCAGCTGTGGTGGAACCACAGGCTGTGACGGTGACAGTCCCAACCCCTGGTCCATCAGCCCCGGGAGCCTCACCCAAAGCAGCCCCTCGTAGGTCGACTCGAGCGCCCCAGCCCAGAAAGTTTTGGTCAGATTCTCCCCATCCTTCCCAACCTCGGTCTAGAGCAGCCCCAGAAAGGCATGGTTCCCGTTCAACAGCGACAGGCTGCGGGGGATCAAAGCCGAAGGTCAGTGCAGCCCCACCACAGGGTGCAGCACGCTGCAGCCCTCACAGGAATTCAGTAGGCCGCCCGGCGGAGGGCGGTGCTGTACATAAGTTAAGTTAGGTAATTATGATGATAGTTTAAGGAATATAAAGTTTACGGTGTTAAGAAATGTTAAGAGTACGATTTTGAAGTCTGCCCGGTATGTGTGCTTGTTTGGAAGCGGGGTCTAGGAACCCGCGCGTCCATTTAATTAGGCCAGCACCTATTGGGAGCCTGGCTACATCATTTTATTGGTTACAGAAACCTGGGATATGATGAAAAAGATTCTCATCGTGTTCGTAGCGATCGGGTGCGGGTGGGCCTACCGGGGCCGCACCAAGGACGTCATCATCTTTGGGTGTTCCGGGGACACGGCCCCCATCGCGACGGATGGGACAGGGGAGCGAGAGGTTGAGGAAACCGCCACCTACTTCCACCAGGGGAGATGGCCAGGTTGGCTGGGGACGAATTCTACGGAATACTCCAGCAATTTCGGTTTTGCCTACCAAGAGACTTCGTTAACGTGCCCTCGGGTGAGGATCCTTGCACCCAGAGTCAGCGTTACCGTGGGAAAGAGGATCTGTCTGGTGTGTAATGGGAACGTACCACTAAGGCGATGGTGGTGGCTGCGAAAGCTGGGAAAGGACATGAAGAACTCTACGGTCGAGTGGGAGCGACTGGGTAATAATACCCATCGGACTATTACGGGGACTCACGGACAATTACGTGTGTGTTGGGACAAATGGTGGGAACCAGATGAAGGAATATATGCCTGTATGTGGGGTTCAAAACGCGTTTGCCCCAAGGGCGTATCCATCTTCTTCCAGAGGCAGTGGCAGGATGAAGGAAAGGGGATGAGATGGGATGTCAGCACTCGGGCGTGCGGAGCCCCATACTCCCCTATTCTGGTAAACGCCACTGAACTCATCACCCGCCCACACAAGCCCCTGCCCACGCTTCCGGCGGCACTAGCCCAGAAAGAAGGGTGCCCCACCACCACCAAGGGACCCGGGAACGGTTTAGTATTGGTAGCCACCGGTCAGGTGCTGTACCAAGGGGCACACTACGCGGTAGCCTCAGTGATTTTAAACCTCACTGAGGTACGATTGCCGGAGTGGTGTCCCAAAGAAACGGAACAATTATACCAGGTCCCGTTAACCCGAATGTTTAGACAGTTTTACGAGTTTGACTTTGCCGACATCGACAAAGACAAATTATACACCACACCACCGGAAGTTTTGGATCGAGTCGGGAGGCAAAGAAGGGGTACAGTAAATGACATATTCACTGCTTTTAATACCGGGACATCTGTCGTCAACGCTCTAGATAACGTGGAGCTGCAGACACAGATCAACGGTTTAAAAGCCCAGTTAAGGAACATACTAACAGACGAAAATAAGGTAGTGGGTTCTGAGTTACATGAAGACCAGGCCATGACACTACACTTTAAGGAAATAATAGCTGAGCTGGAGAAACACGCGAGAACGGTAAATGCGCTCATTAAGGAGGATCGGAATGCGTCCGATCAAGCTGCGCAAAACGAGGCCTGTGTGCTATACGGGGCGTGGTTACTGGGCGAGGGCCGCAGTAATCTTGAGGATTTAAAACAGGGTTTGGTCCCGTCCTGGATCAGCAACAAGCACTTGCAAGCGCTCCACCCTTTTGAGAATGCATTAAGCCCGTGCCAGCTCAGGCTAGTTGCAGAAGCGTACCCAGTCCCAGTGGACTGCGGACGTTCGAATCATACTATCATGGGAATAGTGGTAAGAATGCCGGTGTTGGGTCCCGCAGCAAAGCCCGCCCCGGTATACAGGGTGGAGAACATTGGAGTCATTCAGGGGGGCGCGCACATTCGTTACGCAGTGGTCCCGCCTTACGTCATCAGATGGGAGCGTACGATGACAGGCACCGACCTCTCGGGGTGTCGGAGCCGGGGAGCACACATCATCCTGTGTCCCCAGCACTTGAATGCCTTTTTGAAACCACAGTGCGGGTTCCGAACCGCTAGCGCGAAGCCGATAAATTGCACCATGGAGGCAATGGCAGAGGACCATGTGCCCCCGCAGGTAGCATATATCGGGGGTGGGACATACTGCGTCACCACTGCAGCGCCTCACTACCGCTACGGACAGCACGAGTGGTGTTCGATCAGTGATAGCAGTTTCTGTTTCAAACCCAGGGCCGAGGTTCAAGTGGCACAACAACGAACTGTCCCCATTCCTGCACCCTCCACCGTTCACCTCACTGTAAAAGAGAATTTCACAGACTTACAACGATTCGTCGCGCATTTTGGTTATGTAATTCCCCCTCTTCCCTAACACCTCACCAAGATTTTAAAAGCAGTTATAGTTTCACAGAAACATTTTTACACACTGGAGCAGAAGACCTTAGAGATAGGAAAAGACATATTGGACATAGTCATCCCACCATGGTGGGACTTGTTCACTAACATAGAGATCCCGGCCTGGATTAGAATAGCATCCCACATCCTAGTAGTGTGTCAGGTTTTAATTGTGATATTTTTGCTGTTCGTGCATTGCAAGAGAGGCAAACGCCTCCAGAGGCACGAGAACACAGGAGAATGGAGAGAACGCTATGTGCGAATGGGGGAAGAAGACACCCCACTTTAAGCTGCTAGTATTGAAAGTTAGGCGTCCCTCCATTTTTAGATTTTGGCCATTTGCGCGTTTTCTTTTAAGTGTATGAATATTGTTATGTTATTAGTCGTTGTTAAGTTTTTGGATTAATAAAAGGTGTATGCAGGTGGTGCAAGAGGGTATCAACCCCTGCACATCTGACAGATGAATGTGTTATAGTTTAAGAAGTACTGCCTATGATTGTCCAAATGTGCACAAGGTCATTGTCGTTTTTTTCGGAAATGGGAACTGCATGTGTCGTGAGGGTCATAGATAGTTAAGTGCCAGGAATGTTTGGATGTGGGGAATCAGGGAAAATTTGCTCACCAAGGATCATTGATACCTCTAGCAAGCTATCAGTATCACAGGGGGGCCTGTAAGATTCGAAATTTTCAGCAATAATCACGCAAGAAAACAGGATAAAATAAGACAGTTTATTGACCAAAGTAAGCTTGCACAGAAAAACCTTTGATAAAAGGGCATACAAAATGGCCGCCGGGCCTCGTGATCAGTTTTCTGGACCATTTGATTTCTGTTACTGCAAGCCAGACAGGCTTGTGGATTGAAGACAGTAAGCCCGCGAAAGCCAGTATCGGGAAACCGAAACTCAGGGAAACAGCATACATATTCAATAGATTCTAAGTACAAGACAGTTTCAGGCAAACAGGATGGGGCCCATCAAGATATGGGCGGACAATGAATGAACACTTAAACCCATTTAATGTACAAAGGAGAAACCGTTTAACAGCCATCAAGGGAAATCTCCAGACCGATCAATATGCGAACCGAGTTACGGTGACAAAGTAAAAGACATTAAAAGACATTATCGGCCAGGAAGGCCAGTTAAGTTATCACCGGCTCCCGTTACAAGACAAAGCGCCCCTGCAGAGATTTCTGCCCGCCAAAATATTACAAAGACTGGACTATGATCTGGCGGGAGATAAGGCTGGCCCAAAAAGGGTATAAATATGGATTTTGAAAAGTCCATCAGCGCCTCTTCTACCTCGGTAGCTTCGGAATTCGATCAGGAAGTATCGGACGGACATTTCAGAAAGGACAACGCGGTCGGTGTTCAGCCAGACAAGGCTCGGCCGCGACGAGAAGACGACGAGGGTGGCCCGGGTACCGTTGTCGGGAGATCATCGACGACCCAGGCCGAAGAAGAAGACACCCTCAGGAAAACCGACGATCCAGGCCGGAGAGAAAGGACATTCCGGGCCTAGCACTTCCGTGCCTCAACATCCCATCGAGGTGTTGTTCTGTTCCATGAACCCAAATCCACAACAGACTTGGTGGATTTCAGCCATGACGAGCGCTCACCGAGGCTGTGTCCACTGCCTCATCGCCTGAGAGAGAGAGAGAAAAACAAGCTGCGCCAGAAGTTTCCAAATCCACGTGACGACGGAAAGCTGTGCCAGAAAGGCTGCGAACCCCTCCTTTTTGCGATTCTGATAGCGGTGAGCATGATCCCGAGTTCCTCAAGTCGAAACTTAGTTTAGGTATTAGGGGAGGGAGTAAGGTTAAATCGTAATGTGTTTCCCCTTTTACGACGTGCCGTGTGTTCCCCATTTCCATAGAGTCAAGTTCATAAATTTGTGCATGATTGTAGTTACTTTAATCTGTGCCTATGACATGTATTTTGTAATGCTTCAAACTTTTTAAAAATAAAAGCATCCATTTCATGCTATTCAACCTGGTCTATTGAGTCCTTTCTCTGCACTACAGTTCTCTGCATCTAAGTCCAAGGTCTAGAACCGTAGGGGAGAGTGGGTCGAACCACTCAAGGGTAATTATTGCAGAAAGCCTGGCAGGAGACCAGAACGAGCAAGAGAAACCCCCTACAATGATGACAAGTTGGTGTTGTTGTTCCAGTGTGACAGTCTCCATTTCCCATCACAACCTTTATCAGTCTGTATGAAACAGGACAATTGTAATTAGAGTGACTTTGCCACTATTTTGGGGTTTTAATTGGATAGACTGTTTCCCCCTGATGATGTCCTTTTACTTATCAGCAAGGACGGGGGAGCTTGTCCTGTTTTGCAGACTACGAGTTAGGGGCAGTGGGTGAAGCCATGGCCCATACCGATCATCTATAAGAGGTCCTCCCCACAAGGGACAGGACACCACTAACAAGAACAAAGAGTCTGTCCGAACTAATGTCCCACAGTACATATCAACTGATTAAGGTCCAACTTTCCGATCCGGTAAAATGAAGCAATGATCCCGTCCGCATCCAGCCATTTGTAGAAGCTTCTGGAAAACCCATTGGACGCCGAGTGCTTGCGTGCCAGGCTCCCTGGAGAGGGAGCGGGCAACGCCCACCGGTACACTCAAGGCCTCCCGCAACCGGTGGGCACCGCAGGGAATGGAGAGTCTTATCGGCACGAGTAATAATATTATGATTTACTTTTATGAGTTTCCTGTTGTTTTGTCGAAAGAACATTCTGCGTTTGAGTTCCTTTGTTAATTGTGCCACCTTAAAGAGGGAGGCCAGGTGTAAATTCGTTCCTCTGTTGATGACACCGGGACAACCCATGTCATTTTATGGCTCAATTTTTCAAAATCCACATTAGACATAGGAACATCGGAACAGGAGGAGGCCATTCAGCCCCTCGAGCCTGTCGCTCCATTCAATGAGATCGTGGCTGATCTGGGACCTAACTCCATATACCCGTCTTTGGCCCAAATCCCTTAATACCTTTGGTTATCAAAAATCTATCAATCTCAGATCTAAAATTAACAATTGACCCAGCAACAACTGCCGTTAGCGGAAGAGAGTTCCAAACCTCTCCCACCCTTTGTGTGTAGAAATGTTTCCTAACTTCACTTCTGAAAGATCTGGCTCTAATTTTTAGGCCATGTCCCCTTGTCCTGAACTCCCAACCAGCGGAAATAGTTTGTCTCTGTGTACCCTATCGGTTCCCCTTAATATCTTGAAAACGTCAATCAAATCACCCCTTAACATTGTAAATTCCGAGCTTTTCACCATTGGGAAAGTACGCTGATCTATCCTTTTTAGATCCAAAGTGGATGACTACTGTATTAATGGTGCCCATCAAAATGTGCCCTTGTGTGACTCTTTCAGGTGGGGGTGATTGACCAAATTGTAATAGGCCCTCCTGGCAATAAATCTGTGAGTTCTGTCTTTTTTTTCCTTTTTTTATTATTATTTTTTTTTCTTCTTTTGTCAAGTTTTATTTAAAGTTTTATTAATTTACAGTTGATTAGTTTAATCAAAAGAGCACCCCTAATTGGTCGAATGTTTTCTTAAGTTACAGTCAATTGCTTTAATCAAAAAGAGCAGCCAAATTTTAAATTAATTTGTTAAGGTTCCTTTAAAGTTTTATTTATAAACTAATTGGTTAATCACCCACACAAAAAAGATTACTGTAGATTTGCTTAAACACCCAATCAAAAGGGTCACTCCGATTGGTTGAATTAAAATAGGCCCTCCTGGCAATAAATCCATGAGTTCTGTGATTGGGTAGAAATTGTGGAGATTGGGGTTAATTGTCTCAATGTGACTGCAGGTTGTGTGTATAAAAGGTGCTTGTTGGTGGGTGCAGGGATAGTTGAGTTGTTTAGTATCATGGGGGATTTTGTAGTGAGGGGTTTGCTCCCAGTGCTGGTGTTAGTTGGAGCTGTTTGTTCCTCTGATATTTGGCAACAGTTTGGGGGCCAGAGGTTTCCATGGAGAAGAGTAAAAGCCACCCCTGGGCCTCAGCGAGTCCCTTCTCCTGGGTCTCCCTTTGGCTCCGGTTTCAGTGTGTCTGAGGGGCGCAGTGTGTCTCCACTGCAGACTGTGAGGGTGCAGTGTGGAGAGCACAACCTGCTGGTCAGGGTACAGATGGATTTATTTGGAACCAGGCACCTGATTAAAGCTGCTGACCTGACCCTGGGGACGGCAGGTTGTCCGTCAACCGGGATCTACTCTCAGAACCACACTGTCCTCTTTGACTATGGGCTGCATGAGTGTGGCAGCAGAGTGAAGGTAATGTGATTCCTCAACTCTTGCTCTAAGCTTGGTGTCTGGAATAGACCCAACTTGTTTTTCCTACCCTGATTCCTGTCTCCTGCTTTTAAAACCTCCAGACTTGTGTTGAATGATGTATTGTCCTTTGCTTTAACTGGTTTTCCTGAGTGTCTCCAACTTTGATCTCGGCCTTATTGGCCTTGATCCTTCACTTAGTTCTTAACTTTTCCTTCCTTACATCCTGTCTTGTGGATTTTCAGGTCACTGGGGGTTTAGTTATCTACTCCTTTGTATCAGAATACAGGGGAGTCTGGCTTAAATGAGGCTTTAATCTTGTTCTATTCATTGCTCTAAATTATCAACCTGTGGCTCCTTTTATTGAAGTGAAGCTGTCCTTTTTATTGAATCTTTATTCTGTTTAATTGTCTTGTGCTTGCAATCCCCCTCCTTGCTTTAGCTACTGAGGCTGTGCAACTTCCAACCACCTGAGTAGAATGTTGTCCATTTCTGAACCTGATGTCTTTCAGATGTCTGGAGATTTCCTGGTCTATGCCACCCACCTGAACCACACCCCCAAGGCCCATGGATCTGTCATTGTGAGAACTAATGGAGCTGTCGTTCCCATTGAGTGCCACTATTTTAGGTAAGATTCTTTACACTGTCGCAAATAACGTCTACAGCTGGTGTAGTTCTCTGACCTTGTCCTAAAATGGCTCCGTTGTCTTTCCAGGAAGGGCAATGTGAGCAGTAACCCGATCAAGCCCACCTGGATCCCGTTCAGCTCCACCAAGTCTGGAGAGGGGCTTCTGTCATTCTCTCTGCGCCTAATGAATGGTATGTGATGGGTGGATGGGGAATGACTTCCTGTAGTCACCCACTGGCAGTTGTACCCAGTCTCCAACCCTTGTCCCTCTTGTACTTCAGATGACTGGCTCACAGAGCGCACCTCGACTGTCTACTACCTGGGTGACCTCATTCACATTGAGGCCTCTGTTTCAATGACCAACCACATGCCCCTGAAGCTCTACATTGATCGCTGTGTCGCTACGTTGAGCCCAGACGAGGACTCCGCCCCGAGATAGAGCATCATTGACTACAATGGGTAAGGAGCACTCTGCTTTCTCCAGCTGATCCTGTCTCAATGGCTGCTCTTGATTCACTCCATGTCATTTTTATTTCTTCAGTTGCCTCCTGGACAGCAAAGCTGAGGACTCCTTCTCAACCTTCGTGTTGCCAAGAGACGAGCGTGAGCTGGACAAGCTCCACTTTGACTTGGATGCCTTCCGCTTCTTTGGCGATGATCGTTCCTTGGTAAGAGGAAGCCGACCACTGCAAAGTATTTACAGCCAATCTGCATAACTGGGTTGTGCTCCACATGAGTGTCCTCCCACTCCTCTTCATCTAACTCTCCAACATATCCTTCTATTCCTTTCTCCCACCTGTGTTTATCTAGCTTCCCCTTAAATGAATCTACACTATTTGCCTCAAACACTCCCTGTGGTAGCGAGTTCCACATTCTCACCACTCTCTGGGTAAAGAAGTTTCCCCTGAAATCCCTCTGCTGTATATCCTGTGATCCTATGAATCACTAACATTAACCACTTTTCTCTGTTTCTAGCCAGATTGCTATCCATTCTGCTACTTGTCCCCTGAATCCACCTGTTCATTGAGTTCCCAAGTTGGGAGGGAGTCACTATATAATGACTTGTGTTGACTGTGTCCCTCAGATTTTCATCTCCTGTCACCTGAAGGTTGCTGCAGTGGATCGGAGAGATTCCATGAGCAAAGCTTGTACTTTCCAGAAGATGCAGAATGTGTAAGTGCCCCCTCTCCCTCAGGGATGTGTTGTGTGGGGAAGTGATGCCCAACCTGATTGTGAAACTGATTCTCTTGTTTAGCTGGACCCCATTGGAAGTATCCAACAATGACGTTTGTGCCTGTTGTCACTTGGGCAACTGCAGTGCCACAAGGGAGTTTGGATTTGATTCCAGAGCAAGGAGGGATCTTGTACCTGACGCTGGTAGGACATTGATTCTCTAGATGTTGGAGGTTGCCCTTTACCCTCTCTAACTGGAATGTTTGATATTGCAGGGAGTGATGCTGAATTGAAGTGGGAGGGTGAGGCCTCCCTTGGACCCCTGGTCATTCTGGACACTGATGTGACAGACCTGGCAACCGAGTCCCTTAATGAGGTTGAGCAACGGATGGAGGAGAGGTCTCCAGGTGGTGAGTTGGCCGACTGCTAGTTTCCATTTCCCCCTCAGTATTTCCTTCACTCACTGTTGGTTTCTCATTGCTGTTTAGGTGCGGAGTCTGAGGTGGTCCTGATGGTGGCCCTGACTGTGACTGCTGTGTCTCTGATCTCTGCTTCGTTGATCGCCTTGTTCCTGTACAGGAAACGCAAGCAAACCCTGCGCAACAACTTGTGATTAATAAAGTGGTGAAATTAGCAAATCTGTCATGGTTATTGCTTACATTTGGTCATTGATCACGGCTGGGGATTTGCATTCTGAATATGGGAAGTTTTCCATATTTATTTACTTCCATTAATGATTCTTGACCCAGTGGCATGCCTGCTGAGTGTATTTAAGCTTTTCACCAGATATCAGGCTACTGGGGTATGTGCCCCATTTCACTAGTTTATTAACAGCAACTTGGAAGTGTTTGCCTGGAGCTAGTTATCTTGGCCTGCTGTTTGTCCCTTGTTAAGGAGCTTTGTGGGGCTCTTGTGGATTGAGGTTAGTGGGACTGATTATTGAGCCCCATGAAATTGCAACGTTCCTGGAAATTTTAATGCTGGGATTAGTTTATTACTAGAAGTGGAGGTTGTTTAGTCCTCTATAACTGACTGGGATAATGAGTCTAAATGGGGTAGATGTCCATATTCTAAAAATGATAGCAGCACTAGAGAGGGTGCAAAACATTTATTAGGCTGATGCCAGAACTGAGATTTGACTTATTAGGAAAGATTGACCTGTTTGGGTTGCCTTCTCTAGGAAAGAGAAGGCTGAGGGTGTTTAAAATTATGACTGGGTGCGATGGGTTAGATATCGATGTTTCCACTTGGGGGCAAGACCAGAACTAGGGGCCTGTAACTACAAGGTAGTAACTAACTAATGACTCCAATGGTGAATTCAGGAGAAACTTCTTTACCCAGAGAGTGGTGAGAATGTGGATCTCGCTATCACGGAGTGGTTGAGGCGAATGGTGTAGCTGCATTTAAGGGGGAGCTCTAAGCATGAGGGATGAATAGAAGGATATGCTGTTTGGGTGAGATGAAGGGTGGGAGGAGGCTCGTGTGGAGCATGGACTAGTTGGACTGAATAGCCTGTTTCTGTGCTGTCGATGGCTTGTTAACCTGCAGGATTAGTCACCTGAGGAATTGCATCTCTGAAGGCCCCTTAAATGGCTTTCGGTGTTGGCCGTGGCTCAGTGGACAGCACTCTAGCCTGGGTCGGAAGGTCGTAGGTTCAAATCCCACTATAGAAACCTGGAGTACAAAATCCAGGCTGACACTCCCAGTGCTGCACTGTCGGAGGTGCCATCTTTCGGATGAGAAGTTAAACCGAGGCCACTTCTGGCCCCTCGGGTGGATGTAAAAGATCCTATGGCACTTTTGGAAGAAGAGCAGGGGAGTTCTTCCCTCTGACCAATTGTTAGCCATCAGCCAACATCATAAGATGATCTGGCCATTATCACATTGCTGTTTGTAGGCTCTTGATGGGCTGCCATGTTTCTGACAATAGTGACTACATTTCAAAAGTAATTCATTGCTAATGAAATGCATTTTTTTATTTGTTCATGGGATGTGGGTGTCACTGGCAAGGCCTGCATTTATTGCCCATCCCTAGTTAGCCTTGAGAATGTGGTGGTGAGCTGCCTTCTAGTCCAGTTGGTCAGTGTGCTGTTGGGGAGTTCCAGGACTTTGACCCAGTGACGATGAAGGATCGACGATATACTTGCAAGTCGGGATGGTGTGTGATTTGGAGGGGAACTTGGAGGTGGTGGTGTTCCTATATGCCTGCTGCTCTTGTCCTTCTAGGTGGTAGAGGTCGCGGGTTTGGGAGGTGCTGCCGCAGAAGCCTTGGCGAGATGCTGCAGTGTGCCAGTGGTGGAGGGAGTGAATGTTTAAGGTGTTGGTGTGACATCCTGAATCTGGGTATGGTGCTGTATAAATAAGATTGTTCTTTCTAAACATCTGACGTGAGTTTGGGACCTACAATAAAATATAATTATCCCTAACCAACATACTAGGTCCCCAATTGGGATTCAGTTGCCGTACTGGATCTCCAACAGCAGGTGGGGATAGAATCCATACCAACTTAACGAGCACAGTTTTGTATCTCTTGTGGCTGACCCTGGTCAGTGAATGCTGTCTGAAATCTGCAGTAGAACTGTTGTCAATACTTAACCACTTAAATTTATGTAGCCCCTTCAACGTACTGAAATGTCCCAAGGTGCTTCACAGAAGCCCTATTGAATAAAATTTGACACCAAGCCACATAAGGAGATATTAGGGCAGATGAGCAAAAGCTTGTTCAAGAGGTAGATTTTAAGGAGGAGGGAGTGCCAGAGTTTGGGGCCCAGGCAGCTGAAGGCAAGGCTGCCAATGGTGGAGCGATTACATAGAAAGATAGGAGTAGGCCGCTTGAGCCTGCTCTGCCATTCAATGCGATCATGGCTGATCACCTAAATTCAGTACCTGATCCTTGCTATCTCCCCTTGATCCCTTTAGCCTTAAGAAATGTATCCAACTCCTTCTTGAATATATCTAATGAATTGGCTTCTGGTGGTAGAGAATTCCACAGGTTCACCACGCTGTGGGTGAAGAAATTCCTCCCTCAGCGACTGGTGCACAAGGTCACCCAGGTCTCGTTGGCAATAGATTGGGAGAAGGGGAAATGCATTCAGATAATCTGCCTTCCTGGTTTTGCCACCAAGTGGATAACCTCACATTTATCCACGTTCTATTGCTTCTGCCCAATCACCCAACCTGTAAATCATCCTGTAGTTTCTCGGCATCCTCCTCACAGCACACACGCCCACCCAGCTTTGTGTCGTCTGCAAATTTAGAGATATTGCATCTAGTTCCCTTGTCTAGATCATTAATATATATTGTGACTAGCTGGGGTCCAAGGACCGATCCCTGCGGTACCCCACTTGTCACTGCCTTCCACTCAGGAAAAAGACCCGTTTATTCCAACTCTTTGCTTTCTATCTTGTAGGGGGTTTCTCTTGCTCTTTCTGGTCTCCTGCCAGGCTTCGTGCAATAATTACCCTTGAGTGGTTCGACCCACTCCCCCTACGGTTCTAGACCTTGGACTTAGGTGCAGAGAACAGTAGTGCAGAGAAAGAACTCAATAGACCAGGTTGAATAGCACGAAATGGATGCTTTTATTTTTAAACAGTTTGAAGCATTACAAAATACATGTCATAGGCACAGATTAAAGTTACTACAATCATGCACAAATTTATGAACTTGACTCTATGGAAATGGGGAACACACGGCACATCGTAAAAGGGGAACCACATTACGATTTCCCTTAACTCCCTCCCCTATACCTAAACTAAGTTTCGACCTGGGGAACTTGGGATCATGCTCACCACTCTCGAAATCGCGAGAAAGGGGGTTCGCAGCCCTTTTGGCACCGCTTTCCGTCGTCACGTGGATTTGGAAACTTCTGGCGCAGTCGATATTCTCTCCTCCCTCGAGGCAGTGGGGTAGACCCAGCCTCGATGAGCGCTCGTTAAGGTTGAGATCTACTAAGTCGATTTGGGTTCATGGAGCAGACTCAGATGCAGGCTATGCACTTGGGAGAATCTTGTGGCCTAGATCGCCAGTCCTCCAGAGGGTTTCTTCTCCGTCGGCCTGGGTCGTCGATGATCTCCCGACCCCAGTACCCGGGCCACCCTCGTCGTCTTCTCGTCGTGGCCGAGCCTTGTTTGGCTGAACACCGACCACGTTGTCCTTTTACCGAAACCGTCCGTCTTTAAAAAAGACGAAAACGTTTTCATCGATCTGCCGAAGTGGAAGAGGCGCCGATCCGGGCACCGTCCGCCTTTCGTTCGTTCCTCGTAGAAGAAAGTTCTTGAAGAAATGGAAGCCTGAAGTCGCCCAATAAGAAGCCGTGGCATTGAAGAAGAAGTTGTTCAAGTAACCCGGAGTCCGAAGTAACTTAGATGGACTTTCAATCCATAGTTATACTCTTTTGGGACAGTCTTATCTCCCGCCAAATCATAGTCCTGTCTTTGTATTAATTTTGGCGGGCAGAAATCTCTGCAGGGGCGCTTTGTCTTGTAACGGAGCCGGTGATAACTTAAACTGGCCTTCCTGGCCGATAATGTCTTTCAATGTCTTTTGCATTGTCACCGTGGCTCGGTTCGCATATTGATCGGTCCGGACATTTTCCTTGATGGCTGCTAAACGGTTTTTCCTTTGTACGATAAATGGGTATAAGTGTTTTTACATTGTCCGCCCATATCTTGATGGGCCCCATCCTGTACTTATAATCCATTGAATATGTATGCTGTTGCTCTGAGTTTCGGTTCCCAGAGACTGTCTTCAATCCACAAGCCTGTCTGGCTTGCAGTAACAGAAATAAAATGGTTCATAAACTGATCACGGGGCCTGGCGGCCATTTTGTATGCCCTTTTATCAAAGGTTTTTCTGTGCAAGCTTACTTTGGTCAATAAACAGTCTTATTTTATCCAGTTTTCTTGCGTGATTTTTGCTGAAAATTGCGAATCTTACAATCTGCCAACCAGTTCTCTATCCAAGCCAGTACCTTGCCCCCCAATCCCATGTGCCTTAACTTTACATACAAATCTCTTATGTGGGACCTTATCGAAAGCCTTCTGAAAGTCCAAATACACCACATCCACTGATTCTCCCTTATCTATTTCACTAGTGACATCCTCAAAAAATTCCAGTAGATTAGTCAAGCACGATTTACCTTTTGTAAATCCGTGTTGACTTTGTCCGATCCTGTCTCTGTTTTCCAAGTGCTCTGCTATTACATCTTTTATAATGGACTCTAGCACTTTCCCCACTACCGATGTCAGGCTTACCGAGATCTGTAATTCCCCGTTTTCTCTCTACCACCTTTTTTGAATAGTGGGGTAACATTAGCTACCCTTCAATCCATGGGTACTGTTCCAGAGTCCATCGAATGTTGGCAGATGATCAGCAATGCATCTACTATTTCTAGGGCCACTTCCTTAATTACGTTAGGATGTAGATTATCAGGCCCTGGGGATTTATCGGCCTTCAATCCCATCAATTTCCCTAACACCATTTCCCTACAAATACTGATTTCTTTCAGTTCCTCCCTTTCGTCGGACCCTATGTTCCCCGACATTTTTGGGAGGTTATTTGTGTCCCCCTTTGTGAAGACAGAACCAAAATATGTATTTAATTGGTCTGCTATTTCTTTGTTCCCCATTATAAATTCCCCAGTTGGGGATGCTCAAGAGGCCAAAATTGAAGGAGCGCAGAGCTTGCGGAGGGTTGTGGGGCTGGAGGAGGTTGGAGGGATTTCAAAACAACGATGAGAATTTTTAAAATCAAGGCGTTGCTTAACCGGGAATCAATGTAGGTCAGCGACGGGTGAATGGGACTTGGTGCGAGTTAGGATACGGGCAGCTGAGTTTTGGACGGCCTCAAGTAAATGGCGGGTAGTGCGTGGAAGGTCAGCATTGGAATAGTCGAGACTACAGGCGAATGGAGATGTGGCAGTCAGTCTCACCTGGGTTTAGTGAGTGTCTACACAAAGCCTCATCCACAGCATACAAAAAGTTGATGTGCATTCACACTGAAGTCTCCCAATAAATATGTATAATCACAGAAGTGCTTGTTTGAGTAAACCAGTTAACATTTTATACACAGCCAGCACACCCCGCCTCACCCCGTAAACAGCTGCCATCAAAGCCCAGTTGCTGTATTATTTTGTGGGTCTGTGCTCGGGTTAGCA
Source organism: Somniosus microcephalus (assembly GCF_052327205.1). Taxonomy (NCBI): domain Eukaryota; kingdom Metazoa; phylum Chordata; class Chondrichthyes; order Squaliformes; family Somniosidae; genus Somniosus; species Somniosus microcephalus. Next base: position 36,266,347 of record NW_028225182.1, read on the forward strand.
GCCCTCCAGGATTGTCCCAGAGTCTCCAGGAATTAAAAGATTCATCTCTGGGATCCTGGCACGTCCTGAGTTCATGATAGGTGCGGTATTCCCGGAAGGTTGTGGGTTCGAGTCCCACTCCAGTGACAAGAGCATATTAATGCAGGCTGACACTCTAGTGCCACTGCTGAGGGAGCGCCGCACTGTCGGAGGTGTCATCTTTCGGATGAGACGTTAAACCGAGGGCCCGTCTGCCCCCTCGGGTGGATGTAAAAGATCCCATGGCCACTATTTCGTAGAAGAACAGGGAGTTATCCCCTGGTGTCCCAGCAAATATTTATCCCTCAATCAACATCACTAAAAACAGATTATCTGGTCATTATCACATTGCTGTTTGTGGGAGCAGGCTGTGTGCAAATTGGCTGCTGTGTTTCCTACATTACAACAGTGACTGCGCTCCAAAAAGTACCTCATTGGCTGTAAAGCGCTTTGGGATGTCCTGAGGCTGTGAAAGGCGTGATATAAATGCAAGCCTTTCTTTCTTTTACAGGCAACTTTGGGCCGATGGTTCCCAAAGCTCTCCACCCAATGGGGGCACTTTGGTTTGGTTTTTGGTTGATGACATCACCCAGTGTCTTCCTATTGATGGTTTTGGAGAAGGTCAACCCAATCTCTGCCTCTTTCTTTATCATAGGCAACGGCCTATTAAAAGTCAACCACGTGCTCCCTTTTTAAAGGGTCGCAAACGATAAGGTCTGTAAATTAACATAAATTTGAAAGGAACCTTAACAAATCAAATTAAAATTTGGTTGCCGGGGGTGATGATGCACTCCATTCTCCGCGGCGTCCACCGGTCGCGGAAGGCCTCAAGCGTGCCAGTGGATACCGCGTACTCCATCTGCAGGGCCACCCGGGCGCGAACGTGGCCGCGGAAGAGAGGCAGGCAATCGGGCAGCTCTTTCCCACCCTCTTTCCAGTTGCCTGTTGACACAGCCGAGGCGAAAACTCCCTTTCATCTTTTGTGTCGCTGCGAGATCACCGGGACAAGCTCTGGTTCAACATGGATGCGTTCCGCTTCTTTGAGGATGCCAGGGACCTGGTAAGTGTTGGCCAGATGTTGGAAGGTAAGACGGTGAGCGTTGACGCTGAGTAACTCCTGGATGTGTCTCCTGCAGATCTTCATCAGTTGCCACCTGCGAGTAGCTGCAGCAGATCAAAGGCCGGATTCGGTCAACAAAGCCTGTTCCTTCCAGAAGCCAGCCAACCGGTGAGAGAAATCTACCCCCGAATGGTGGACCTCTTTCTTTTTGGCGCATGAATGCGTTCTGACCGATGGCTTGCTTCCTTGTTTAGATGGTCCCTGGTGAACGAGTTGGGCCTGTCCCTGGTGGAAGGATCCAATGAGGTTTGTGCCTGTTGTGATGGGAGAAACTGCAGGGCCCAGAGATTGCGATCTGGAGGAAGACCACACTCCAGGGGCAGGAGGGAGGTCCCATCTGAGCTTGGTATGTTGTGGTGGTGTTGAGGGTGATAATGGATGTTTTGTAACTGGATGGAACTAATTGTTGCAGAGTCTGAGCCTGTGTGGGAGGGTGAGGCCTCCCTTGGACCTCTGATCGTTCTGGATGTAGATCTGGACCTAGTTCATTCGGTGGAAGGTGAAGCTGTTGGGACTCGTGAGGAGGTTCCGAGTTCTTATCGAGGTGAGTGTTGATTGTATGGAAACCCAATTCCAGTCCTGTGACTCCTGACTCCATATTGGCTTCTCGTTCTCGGCAGGTGATGTGTGTTCTGAGCTACTTCTGGTCGTGGCTGTGACGTTGGCAGCTGGGGTCCTGATCTCCACCTCTCTGGTGGCCTTCCTACTGTCCAGGAAACACAACTGAATCCTCTCCCTAAATTGCGCTGCTTTATTTGTCAAATGGTTCAATAAAATTGAAATGTGACTTGGTTGAGTTATAGTCTTTGGTGTTGAACTGGATTTTAAATACACTGTCATGGTGGTTTGAACTAAGTTGTCTAAATGACACTAGACCAGTTTTGGAGGCCTATATTTAACTGACAATTTCACCACACACTGCTGCGTTTTCGGTCGTTGAAATTAGGCATTTGCACCTGGAATAAGATTGTGACATTAATAGGATGGCAACTGGAATCATACAGCACAGAAAGAGGCCATTCGGCCCATCATACCTGTGCTGGCTCTTTGAAAGAGCTCTCCACATTTAACATCTCTTAAAGGTTAGTTACAATTGTCTTTTTGAATATAGTGATGTAACCTACCACCCACCATCACACATGGGTGGGTAGTGGAGTCAAACAGTGCTGAGGGGATTGGTAAAGGATCAATGATCTTTTTCATTGCACTCTGGCCTCTGGTGCATTTCCCCCACCCGCCCAAAATCCTTCGCCCACCCCACCTCCCATCACCCCCTGTTGGTGGCCGTGCCTTCAGACATCTGGCACCTCAGCTCAGACATTCTCTCCCTAAAACCCTCAACCTCTCCTCCTAATACATTGCTTCAAACCTACATCAGTGTCCAGGCATTTACCTGTCCTAATGTCTCCTCCTTTGATTCTGTCAGGTTTTTGTCTGATTTACGTGAGTTGAATGCTTTGCTTAGTTGAACATTGGGCAGTGTAACAAGGCACCACTGCAACAAGATGGTGAGGGCAAAGGGGCAGGAATATAAGATGGCCATTAACAGATCAAATGAAGAATTTAGGAGAACATTCTTTACACAGAATGTGGAACATGGAGTGGTTGGAGCAGATACATTTGGAGTTGAGATACAGATTGACCATGATCAAATGGAATGGTAGAACAGGCTCGAGGGCCTGAATGGATTCCTCCTGCTCCTATGTAAGGGGAGGCTGGTAGCATAAATAAGGGAGAATGAAATAAAGGGCTCTGTGGAGGCGGGGGGTTAGATACAAGGTAAAGCACGCTCTACACTGTCCCATCAAATACTCCCAGGGCAGGTACAGCACGTGTTAGATACAGAGTAAAGCTCCCTTTAAACTGTCCCATCAAATACTCCCAGGGCAGGAACAGCACAGGTTAGATACAGAGTAAAGCTCCCTCTACACTGTCCCATCAAACACTCCCAGGGCGGCTACAGCACGCGTTAGATACAGAGTAAAGCTCCCTTTAAACTGTCCCATCAAACACTCCCAGGGCAGGTACAGCACAGGTTAGGTACAGAGTAAAGCTCTCTTTACAATGTCTCATCCAACACTCCCAGGGCAGGTAGAGCACGGGTCAGATACAGAGTAAAGCTCCCTCTACACTGTCCCATCAAACACTCCCAGGGCAGGTACAGCACGGGTTAGATACAGAGTAAAGCTCCCTCTACACTGTCCCATCAAACACTCCCAGGGCAGCTACAGCACGGGTTAGATACAGAGTAAAGCTCCCTTTAAACTGTCCCATCAAATACTCCCAGGGCAGTTACAGCACGCGTTAGATACAGAGTAAAGCTCCCTTTAAACTGTCCCATCAAACACTCCTAGGGCAGGTACAGCACAGGTTAGGTACAGAGTAAAGCTCTCTTTACAATGTCTCATCCAACACTCCCAGGGCAGGTAGAGCACGGGTCAGATACAGAGTAAAGCTCCCTCTACACTGTCCCATCAAACACTCCCAGGGCAGCTACAGCACGCGTTAGATACAGAGTAAAGCTCCCTTTAAACTGTCCCATCAAATACTCCCAGGGCAGGAACAGCACAGGTTAGATACAGAGTAAAGCTCCCTCTACACTGTCCACATCAAACACTCCCAGGGCAGGTACAGCACGAGTTAGATATAGGTTACAGCACGAGTTAGATATAGAGTAAAGCTCCCTCTACACTGTCCCATCAAACACTCCCAGGGCAGCTACAGCACGCGTTAGATACAGAGTAAAGCTCCCTTTAAACTGTCCCATCAAACACTCCCAGGGCAGGTAGAGCATGCGTCAGATACAGAGTAAAGCTCCCTCTACACGGTCCCATCAAACACTCCCAGGGCATGTAGAGCACGGGTCAGATACAGAGTAAAGCTCCCTGTGCTCTGCGCAAAAAAGTTATCAAATCCCAACCTCAGAGGATCACACCCTATTAACCACCTCCCTCAGAATTCATGTTCCCACAGCTCCGGCCATTTGTGGAACCTCCCCTTCCTTCACTCCACCATTGGCACCTTGGGATGTTTTTCTGCATTAAAGGTGCGATATGATGTAAGATTTGAAATTTTCAGCAATAATCACGCAAGAAAACAGGATAAAATAAGACAATTTATTGACCAAAGTAAGCTTGCACAGAAAAACCTTTGATAAAAGGGCATACAAAATGGCCGCCGGGCCTCGTGATCAGTTTCTGGACCATTTGATTTCTGTTACTGCAAGCCAGACAGGCTTGTGGATTGAAGACAGTAAGCCCGCGAAAGCCAGTATCGGGAAACCGAAACTCAGGGAAACAGCATACATATTCAATAGATTCTAAGTACAAGACAGTTTCAGGCAAACAGGATGGGGCCCATCAAGATATGGGCGGACAATGAATGAAAACTTAAACCCATTTAATTTACAAAGGAGAAACCGTTTAACAGCCATCAAGGGAAATCTCCAGACCGATCAATATGCGAACCGAGTTACGGTGACAAAGTAAAAGACATTAAAAGACATTATCGGCCAGGAAGGCCTGTTAAGTTATCACCGGCTCCCGTTACAAGACAAAGCGCCCCTGCAGAGATTTCTGCCCGCCAAAATATTACAAAGACTGGACTATGATCTGGCGGGAGATAAGGCTGGCCCAAAAAGGGTATAAATATGGATTTTGAAAAGTCCATCAGCGCCTCTTCTACCTCGGTAGCTTCGGAATTCGATCAGGAAGTTTCGGACGGACATTTCGGAAAGGACAACGTGGTCGGTGTTCAGCCAGACAAGGCTTGGCCGCGACGAGAAGACGACGAGGGTGGCCCGGGTACCGTTGTCGGGAGATCATCGACGACCCAGGCCGAAGAAGAAGACGCCCTCAGGAAAACGGACGATCCAGGCCGGAGAGAAAGGACATTCCGGGCCTAGCACTTCCGTGCCTCAACATCCCATCGAGGTGTTGTTCTGTTCCATGAACCCAAATCCACAACAGACTTGGTGGATTTCAGCCATGACGAGTGCTCACCGAGGCTGTGTCCACTGCCTCATCGCCTGAGAGAGAGAGAGAGTAAAACAAGCTGCGCCAGAAGTTTCCAAATCCACGTGACGACGGAAAGCTGTGCCAGAAAGGCTGCGAACCCCTCCTTTTTGCGATTCTGATAGCGGTGACCATGATCCCGAGTTCCTCAAGTCGAAACTTAGTTTAGGTATTAGGGCAGGGAGTAAAGTTAAATCGTAATGTGTTTCCCCTTTTACGACGTTCCCCATTTCCATAGAGTCAAGTTCATACATTTGTGCATGATTGTAGTTACTTTAATCTGTGCCTATGACATGTATTTTGTAATGCTTCAAACTGTTTAAAAATAAAAGCATCCATTTCGTGCTGTTCAACCTGGTCTATTGAGTCCTTTCTCTGCACTACAGTTCTCTGCATCTAAGTCCAAGGTCTAGAACTGTAGGGGAGAGTGGGTCGAACCACTCAAGGGTAATTATTGCACAAAGCCTGGCAGGAAACCAGAACGAGCAAGAGAAACCCCCTACAGAAATGGCGACCGCGGCAGGACCTTGGCAGCAGGAAAGTAGTGTGTTAGATCAAGGTCTGAATAAACGAAATGTGATGGATGAAAGAATAGCGGATTATGTTTTTGGAAAGGTAAACCACAAAACAATGGATATCTGACCTATTAAGGGATAGGCGCCCGCTAGACGCAGCCATCAAGTGGACAGAAAGCAAAGAGCACAAAAGATCTGTAGAAAAGGCGGTCTGGCTGATGTGCTACAAGAAGCAAGTCCAGCTTTTGGACCAAGTCGTTGTAGCACAGACGGCCCAGATCAAAGGGTTATTAGCAGAAGTAGAGGAAAAGGTTGCGGGAGGTCAAAAATTGATTGAATCGCTTAACGCGCTGAATCAGGAACGCCAATCCACAACTCACCGCCACGAAACCCGGGTAGAGTATTTAAAATGTCAGGTCATTGAAGCCAAGGCCTGTGAAGGTAGAATGAGAGAAAGGTGTTTCCGTCTAGCTAAGCAAATAGAGACCCAAGAGGAAAAACTTCTGGGAGCCAGGGCAGCATATAAGATGGCCATGGAGGATAGATCTGAGAGCACCGACCACAGCGCTTGCCGCCGGGAGCAAGAGGACCTGAGAACGGCCCTAGCCAAGGCAAACGGGTTGGTGTGTCTCATAAACCCACCAGCGAGCCAGCTATTGCTAGCCAAGGAATCCAAAAAACCGATTCCACAAGAGATAGTTCAGGAACCAACCCCCGAACCCTCTGCGCCTCCTGCTTATGATGAGTCTTGGACTCCGGGAAAGGAAACGGAGACGGTAGATGAAGAGATTCTTGAGGAAGAGCCACCCCAGGTAGCAGAGTCAGGACCGGCACCGATGTGTCCCACGCGACACCGGAGGCTCGGTCCAGGCGCCAATGATGGCGAGGACGGACCCCTTGTGAACCAGGTCATAATGCCCCACAGCGCACAACAGCTGAGGGCAATGATAAGTCACATCCCAAAACTCACCGAGTCAGGAGATCCCTCCGTCCATTTTAGGGACATGGAGCAGACCGCAGCCGTTAATGACTGCGACGGGGTTGAACAGTTTAAGATGCTGCTGTTCTCCCTGGACAACTCGCTCCTCCAGTGTCTCCCTGACGAGAGCAAGAGAGGGCACAGGGAATATGGGTTGTTACGGGACGAGATCCTGGAGATTATAAGAGAGGGTGACGGAACTCCGTTCCTCCGTTTAGAAAAGACAGTGCAGCTAGAAGGAGAACCCCCACGGGTTTTCGCCGGAAGGTTGTGGCCCGTGTATCGGCGCAGCTGCCCGGGAGGACCGGACCGGAACGTGCTAAATGATGAACAAAGGGCTCATTGGCTCCGGTGCCTGGTAGCAGGTTGCTTGCCAATAGTGAGGGAGCAGGCCAAAGCATGGTTTGACCCCACTAACGCCCGCTCCACGGAAGACGTAGTGCTCGATCAGCTCACGATCAGTTACAGGAACAACAACGCCTGTTTTAAAAGGAAAGGTGCATGAGGTGAGGCCTGCAGCTTCTGCTAAAAAGGAATGGCATCAGGAGGGGAATCGCCCTCCCCAAGCCAAAAGCAGTTGTTACGGGTGTGGGAAGGAGGGTCATTGGCGCAAGGACTGTAGAAATCCATGGAAGGATAATAGGGGGAGATTCCCCGCAGCCCAAGCCCAAGCCCAAGCCCAGACCGTTGCCCCAGCACCAGCCCAAAACCCAACCGTAGCCCCTGCCCCAGCAACAGGAGGTGGTGCGGTTGTGGATCCCGCTACGATTGAGTCAATTTTAGAGACTATGCGGTCTCTGATGACCTCGCAGGGGAAGGTAGCAGTCGCCAACAGCCCTATCGCTCCCGAGACCCCAACCGAAGCACCTAAATGACTGACGCCTGCGCAGCCCGTCTACTTGTGTCCGCTCCGCTATGACGCCTGGAGAAGACCTGTGGTGGAAATGGAGGTGGAAAGGGAAAAGGGTAGTTACCTGTTGGATACGGGAGCTTCGTGCACCGTGATCCACACAGCTAGACCTTTTGCCTCACCTCTGTCCACCCAGGCTCCATTCTCAGTAGCGGGTTTCACAGGCAGAGAACAGGCTGGCGCGTACTCCATCCCGCTCTCCATTCATTTGGGAGCACTCCACACCACATGGACGTGTATCCTATTGAAGTGGAGTGAGGGGGGTGGAAAAGGCATCCTCGGGGCTGATTTCTTGGTGGAACACGGGATCCTCGTGGACCTGAGAAATCACTGTCTCTGGGGAGCCGAGAGCGGTTTAGGTAAGGTAGTTGTAATCCCAGGGAGGGAAGAAAAGGGGGCCCTGTGCACCATGAAGCCGTCAGGAGGTTACGATCTCGAGCTCATGGTAGCGAACGTCCCAACGGACTTGCAGGCGTGTGTGTCGGAAAATCTGACCGCGTTTGCCACCCACAAGCACGACTGTGGGAGAGTCACTGGGTTTGAAGTCAGCGTAGACGGGGACCCCATGATCCGACCCCAAAAACAGTATAACTTCCCCAAGGAGGCAGAACCCGACATGGAGACCGCAATATCTTCATTGGTGCAGCAGGGCGTATTGAGAACAATAGCCACTCACGTGAACTCCCCCTTATGGCCGGTAAAGGAGCCGGACAATTCGTGGAGAGCCACGGTGGACTACAGAGTCCTCAATAGTAACATCCCAGCCTGCGCGCCCACGGTAGCAGCAGTTGCAGACCTAATAGGGAGTATTCCAGCATCGGCGACCACGTTCACGGTGCTGGATATCTCGAACGGTTTTTGGTCCATTCCGCTGCGGCGGGAGGATCAGTACAAGTTTGCCTTTACTTTCAAAGGGCAACAGTACACTTGGAACTGCTTGCCACAGGGTTTTACAACAGCCCCAGCATTTTCCATCAATGCATGGCGGGGAGTTTAAAAGAATTTAGCCAGCCCAACCGGATAGTACAGTATGTGGACGACTTACTCCTGTTCACGGACACAAGGGAGGAGCACGGCCCACTATCAGCCGAATTATTGGAGCTGTTAGAAAGGAAGGGTTTCAAAGTAAACCCAAAGAAAGCACAGATCGGCCAGCAGGAAGTCAAATTCCTGGGTCTGGCCATCTGCGCTGGAGAAAGAGCCATAGATAAGGCCAGAAGGGAATCAGTACAAGATCTGCCGATCCCCAACACAGCAATGGGTGTAAGGTCCTTTTTGGGATTGACCGGGTACTGCAGAGATTTCATCGAGGACTATGCTGCCACAGCAGGCCCGCTACTCCGACTCTTACACAAGGGAATCGAGTGGTCTTGGGAGAAGGGGTGCCAGGCAGCATTTGAGAAGTTGAAAAGAGATCTGCAGACCGTGCCAGCCCTAGGGGCCATAGATGGGGGAGAGGAGTTTTTCCTGGAGGTAGCCGCTAGTGGGGACAGCCTGAGCGCCGTGCTGCTCCAGGAGCGGCACGGCAAGCTGAGGCCGGTAGTTTATTCCTCCAGGGTGCTCACGGATGTAGAGAGGAGTTTCTCCAATTGCGAACGGCATCTCCTGGCCACGCATTGGGCTGTGAACAGATCAGTGATCTTCACAGGAACCTCTCCCATCACGCTCCTCACCCATCACACCCCCACAAAGATGCTTCTGGATGGAAGGATTAAGGATGGGACCGTAAGCAGCGCTCGGATTGCGCGCTGGACCCTCCTCCTTTCCCAGATGGATCTCAAAGTTAAAGGCCTCTGCGAGCCAAAGCTCGCAGCCAACATGGTATATCCCGGAACAGCCCATCGGTGTTCCGTAGAAGGGGTATGGGAGGTCAACATAGGTTTACGGGCCGGGATACACCCCGCAGGCCGCGAAATCTACGTAGACGGTTCCAGCACTGTATCTGCTGGCGAACGACTCACAGGGTGTGGAGCTTATGACTCTGCGGCAAACATTGCCCTGGCAATTAAGCTCCCCAGCACTATGAGCGCACAGCAGGCTGAACTGTCCGCGGTGGCGTACGTGGTTACCCACCCCGAGATTTTCCCAACCCCATACACGATTTGCTCAGACAGCATGTTCACATGCAATTCGTGTACGGAGTACCTCGCCATCTGGTCCCGCCGCGGATATACCTCTGCGGACGGGCGGCCTTTAACAGTTAAGCCCTTGCTGGAAAAGATCCTGGCAGCTGTGGGGGAGGAAGGGAAAGTGTTCATCCATAAGGTGAAGGCTCATTCCACCACAGAACCCCGCAGTCAGGGCAACCAGCAGGCGGATGCGCTAGCCAGGGAGGGTGCCCGCAACAGCATTCTCTGGGACCCCTATGGACCCGGATCCGTGGCGGCGATCCAAGGCAGGGAGGGAATTCCAGGGAACACAGGGGTGACACCGCCCCCAGACCTAAAGACCGTCCAAACCCTGGATCCCGCCCTAAAAACAGTCCTAAAAGCCATCACAGAAGGCAAGCAGGTAGAGGGACCGTACAGTACGGCAGCCCTCTCAGTCAAAGAAGGCATGCTGTTCCGAGAGGAGCAGTGGGTTGTGCCGCAGCAGCACCGGAGGGAATTCCTGCAACTGGCCCACGAGGGTCCAGGGGCGGGACACCCCGGGCCTGAGGTTACCTGGCAACGGGTAGAGCAGGCGGGATGGTGGCCGGGACTTCGGGACGATGTCCGCGAGTTCTGCACAAGCTGTCTTGTGTGCGCTGCAAACAACCCAGACCCCCACAAAAGGAAGGTGCCCATGGGGCACATCAGGAGGGTAGAGGGACCATGGCAGTCGATTCAGGTAGACTACATAGGGCCCTTTGTCCTGGTAGATGTGTTCACCAAATGGGTAGAAGCTTTCCCGTGCAGAACAGCTACGGCACTGGGCAATGCTAAGATCTTGATTCGGGAAGTGTTCTCACGGTGGGGACTCCCCCGTTGTGTAGAGTCCAACCAAGGGAGTCAGTTCACCGGTCAAGTAATGCAGAACGCCCTCATGCTCTTGGGCATTGAGGGGAAGTGGCACGTAGCATACAATCCCCAGTCATCCGGGATTGTTGAACGCATGAATCGGACCCTCAAGGAAAAGCTGAGGAAAGAGACAATGGGCTCGCCCCAGAAATGGGCGGAGGTCCTGCCTTTAGACCTCATGGGGATCCGGGCCGGCCAGTCCAAAAGTACGGGGTATTCCCCGCACGAATTAATGACTGGAAGGATCATGCGAACACCCACCCATGTACTAGCCCCGGTGCTCACTGAGGGCCAGCTCCGAGAGGTGAAGCGAGACAAATTCGTCCAAACCCTTTTGGAGCGCCTGAAACAGATTTATGGGCAGGCGGCTGGGAACATGGGAAGACAGCATCGGGGAAACCGAATGTTACTGGAAGCTCGTAAGCAACAAGAGTGGGTAGTCGGAGACCAGGTCATGGTCCGAAACTATGCCAGGGTAGGGAGTTTTGAACCATTGTACATGGGGCCTTACAGCATTGTAGACAAGGCCAGCCCCATGGTTTATGCAGTGAAGGTGCCCCGACGTACCAAATGGTTTCACATTAACCAGTGTAAACTGTTTAAATCGGGTGCACAAGGGCCAACAACAGGGACCAGGTCTGAGAACAAAAATCCTCAGCCTGTAACAGAGTCACAGACCACACAGGCTGGAACAGTAGCCTGCGTGAAGGGAGGGGCCACCCCATCGGAGTGGGAGGTCTCCCCTCTAATTTGGGATTCGGACGAGGAAGAGCCCGAACAGCTCGACCTCGCCTTAGACCCAATCACGGAGGAGGAAGAGTCAGAGGACGACGATCCCGCCCTCGACTCATGCTTGGGGGAGGTGGGGAATGGGGGCGGAGACTCACTACCTGTAGGGACAGGTGAGGTGGAGTCGGAAGCCACAAATCCCGGCCCCGGGGGGGCGGAGCCTGAGGGAGGGGAGCTGGAGCCGGCAGCTGTGGTGGAACCACAGGCTGTGACGGTGACAGTCCCAACCCCTGGTCCATCAGCCCCGGGAGCCTCACCCAAAGCAGCCCCTCGTAGGTCGACTCGAGCGCCCCAGCCCAGAAAGTTTTGGTCAGATTCTCCCCATCCTTCCCAACCTCGGTCTAGAGCAGCCCCAGAAAGGTATGGTTCCCATTCAACAGCGACAGGCTGCAGGGGGTCAAAGCCGAAGGTCAGTGCAGCCCCACCACAGGGTGCAGCACGCTGCAGCCCTCACAGGAATTCAGTAGGCCGCCCGGCGGAGGGCGGTGCTGTACATGAGTTAAGTTAGGTAATTATGATGATAGTTTAAGGAATATAAAGTTTACGGTGTTAAGAAATGTTAAGAGTACGATTTTGAAGTCTGCCCGGTATGTGTGCTTGTTTGGAAGCGGGGTCTAGGAACCCGCGCGTCCATTTAATTAGGCCAGCACCTATTGGGAGCCTGGCTACATCATTTTATTGGTTACAGAAACCTGGGATATGATGAAAAAGATTCTCATCGTGTTCGTAGCGATCGGGTGCGGGTGGGCCTACCGGGGCCACACCAAGGACGTCATCATCTTCGGGTGTTCCGGGGACACGGCCCCCATCGCGACGGATGGGACAGGGGAGCGAGAGGTTGAGGAAACCGCCACCTACTTCCACCAGGGGAGATGGCCAGGTTGGCTGGGGACGAATTCTACGGAATACTCCAGCAGTTTCGGTTTTGCCTACCAAGAGACTTCGTTAACGTGCCCTCGGGTGAGGATCCTTGCACCCAGAGTCAGCGTTACCGTGGGAAAGAGGATCTGTCTGGTGTGTAATGGGAACATACCACTAAGGCGATGGTGGTGGCTGCGAAAGCTGGGAAAGGACATGAAGAACTCTACGGTCGAGTGGGAGCGACTGGGTAATAAGACCCATCGGACTATTACGGGGACTCACGGACAATTACGTGTGTGTTGGGACAAATGGTGGGAACCAGATGAAGGAATATATGTCTGTATGTGGGGTTCAAAACGCGTTTGCCCCAAGGGCGTATCCATCTTCTTCCAGAGGCAGTGGCAGGATGAAGGAAAGGGGATGAGATGGGATGTCAGCACTCGGGCGTGTGGAGCCCCATACTCCCCTATTCTGGTAAACGCCACTGAACTCATCACCCGCCCACGCAAGCCCCTGCCCACGCTTCCGGCGGCACTAGCCCAGAAAGAAGGGTGCCCCACCACCACCAAGGGACCCGGGAACGGTTTAGTATTGGTAGCCACCGGTCAGGTGCTGTACCAAGGGGTACACTACGCGGTAGCCTCAGTGATTTTAAACCTCACTGAGGTACGATTGCCGGAGTGGTGTCCCAAAGAAACGGAACAATTATACCAGGTCCTGTTAACCCGAATGTTTAGACAGTTTTACGAGTTTGACTTTGCCGACATCGACAAAGACAAATTATACACCACACCACCGGAAGCTTTGGATCGAGTCGGGAGGCAAAGAAGGGGTACAGTAAATGACATATTCACTGCTTTTAATACCGGGACATCTGTCGTCAACGCTCTAGATAACGTGGAGCTGCAGACACAGATCAACGGTTTAAAAGCCCAGTTAAGGAACATACTAACAGACGAAAATAAGGTAGTGGGTTCTGAGTTACATGAAGACCAGGCCATGACACTACACTTTAAGGAAATAATAGCTGAGCTGGAGAAACACGCGAGAACGGTAAATGCGCTCATTAAGGAGGATCGGAATGCGTCCGATCAAGCTGTGCAAAACGAGGCCTGTGTGCTATACGGGGCGTGGTTACTGGGCGAGGGCCGCAGTAATCTTGAGGATTTAAAACAGGGTTTGGTCCCGTCCTGGATCAGCAACAAGCACTTGCAAGCGCTCCACCCTTTTGAGAATGCATTAAGCCCGTGCCAGCTCAGGCTAGCTGCAGAAGCGTACCCAGTCCCAGTGGACTGCGGACGTTCGAATCATACTATCATGGGAATAGTGGTAAGAATGCCGGTGTTGGGTCCCGCAGCAAAGCCCGCCCCGGTATACAGGGTGGAGAACATTGGAGTCATTCAAGGGGGCGCGCACATTCGTTACGCAGTGGTCCCGCCTTACGTCATCAGATGGGAGCGTACGATGACAGGCACCGACCTCTCGGGGCGTCGGAGCCGGGGAGCACACATCATCCTGTGTCCCCAGCACTTGAATGCCTTTTTGAAACCACAGTGCGGGTTCAGAACCGCTAGCGCGAAGCCGATAAATTGCACCATGGAGGCAATGGCAGAGGACCATGTGCCCCCGCAGGTAGCATATATCGGGGGTGGGACATACTGCATCACCACTGCAGCGCCTCACTACCGCTACGGACAGCACGAGTGGTGTTCGATCAGTGATAGCAGTTTCTGTTTCAAACCCAGGGCCGAGGTTCAAGTGGCACAACAACGAATTGTCCCCATTCCTGCACCCTCCACCGTTCACCTCACTGTAAAAGAGAATTTCACGGACTTACAACGATTCGTCGCGCATTTTGGTTATGTAATTCCCCCTCTTCCCGAACACCTCACCAAGATTTTAAAAGCCGTTATAGTTTCACAGAAACATTTTTACACACTGGAGCAGAAGACTTTAGAGATAGGAAAAGACATATTGGACATAGTCATCCCACTATGGTGGGACTTGTTCACTAACATAGAGATCCCGGCCTGGATTAGAATAGCATCCCACATCCTAGTAGTGTGTCAGGTTTTAATTGTGATATTTTTGCTGTTCGTGCATTGCAAGAGAGGCAAACGCCTCCAGAGGCACGAGAACACAGGAGAATGGAGAGAACGCTATGTGCGAATGGGGGAAGAAGACACCCCACTTTAAGCTGCTAGTATTGAAAGTTAGGCGTCCCTCCATTTTTAGATTTTGGCCATTTGCGCGTTTTCTTTTAAGTGTATGAATATTGTTATGTTATTAGTCGTTGTTAAGTTTTTGGATTAATAAAAGGTGTATGCAGGTGGTGCAAGAGGGTATCAACCCCTGCACATCTGACAGATGAATGTGTTATAGTTTAAGAAGTACTGCCTATGATTGTCCAAATGTGCACAAGGTCATTTTCGTTTTTTTCGGAAATGGGAACTGCATGTGTCGTGAGGGTCATAGATAGTTAAGTGCCAGGAATGTTTGGATGTGGGGAATCAGGGAAAATTTGCTCACCAAGGATCATTGCTACCTCTAGCAAGCTATCAGTATCACAGGGGGGCCTGTAAGATTCGAAATTTTCAGCAATAATCACGCAAGAAAACAGGATAAAATAAGACAGTTTATTGACCAAAGTAAGCTTGCACAGAAAAACCTTTGATAAAAGGGCATACAAAATGGCCGCCGGGCCTCGTGATCAGTTTCTGGACCATTTGATTTCTGTTACTGCAAGCCAGACAGGCTTGTGGATTGAAGACAGTAAGCCCGCGAAAGCCAGTATCGGGAAACCGAAACTCAGGGAAACAGCATACATATTCAATGGATTCTAAGTACAAGACAGTTTCAGGCAAACAGGATGGGGCCCATCAAGATATGGGCGGACAATGAATGAACACTTAAACCCATTTAATGTACAAAGGAGAAACCGTTTAACAGCCATCAAGGGAAATCTCCAGACCGATCAATATGCGAACCGAGTTACGGTGACAAAGTAAAAGACATTAAAAGACATTATCGGCCAGGAAGGCCAGTTAAGTTATCACCGGCTCCCGTTACAAGACAAAGCGCCCCTGCAGAGATTTCTGCCCGCCAAAATATTACAAAGACTGGACTATGATCTGGCGGGAGATAAGGCTGGCCCAAAAAGGGTATAAATATGGATTTTGAAAAGTCCATCAGCGCCTCTTCTACCTCGGTAGCTTCGGAATTCGATCAGGAAGTTTCGGACGGACATTTCGGAAAGGACAACGTGGTCGGTGTTCAGCCAGACAAGGCTCGGCCACGACGAGGGTGGCCCGGGTACCGTTGTCGGGAGATCATCGACGACCCAGGCCGAAGAAGAAGACACCCTCAGGAAAACCGACGATCCAGGCCGGAGAGAAAGGACATTCCGGGCCTAGCACTTCCGTGCCTCAACATCCCATCGAGGTGTTGTTCTGTTCCATGAACCCAAATCCACAACAGACTTGGTGGATTTCAGCCATGACGAGTGCTCACCGAGGCTGTGTCCACTGCCTCATCGCCTGAGAGAGAGAGAGAGAAAAACAAGCTGCGCCAGAAGTTTCCAAATCCACGTGACGACGGAAAGCTGTGCCAGAAAGGCTGCGAACCCCTCCTTTTTGCGATTCTGATAGCGGTGAGCATGATCCCGAGTTCCTCAAGTCGAAACTTAGTTTAGGTATTAGGGGAGGGAGTAAGGTTAAATCGTAATGTGTTTCTCCTTTTACGACGTGCCGTGTGTTCCCCATTTCCATAGAGTCAAGTTCATAAATTTGTGCATGATTGTAGTTACTTTAATCTGTGCCTATGACATGTATTTTGTAATGCTTCAAACTGTTTAAAAATAAAAGCATCCATTTCATGCTATTCAACCTGGTCTATTGAGTCCTTTCTCTGCACTACAGTTCTCTGCATCTAAGTCCAAGGTCTAGAACCGTAGGGGAGAGTGGGTCGAACCACTCAAGGGTAATTATTGCACAAAGCCTGGCAGGAGACCAGAACGAGCAAGAGAAACCCCCTACAATGATGACAAGTTGGTGTTGTTGTTCCAGTGTGACAGTCTCCATTTCCCATCACAACCTTTATCAGTCTGTATGAAACAGGACAATTGTAATTAGAGTGACTTTGCCTCTATTTTAGAGTTTTAGTTTGGATAGACTGTTTCCCCCTGATGATGTCCTTTTACTTATCAGCAGGGACGGGGGAGCTTGTCCTGTTTTGCAGACTACGAGTTAGGGGCAGTGGGTGAAGCTCAGGCCCATACCGATCATCTATAAGGGGTCCTCCCCACAAGGGACAGGACACCACTAACAAGAACAAAGAGTCTGTCCGAACTAATGTCCCACAGTACATATCAACTGATTAAGGTCCAACTTTCCGATCCGGTAAAATGAGGCAATGATCCCGTCCGCATCCAGCCATTTGTAGAAGCTTCTGGAAAACCCATTGGACGCCGAGTGTTTGCGTGCCAGGCTCCCTGGAGAGGGAGCGGGCAACGCCCACCGGTACACTCAAGGCCTCCCGCAACCGGTGGGCACCGCAGGGAATGGAGAGTCTTGTCGGCACGAGTAATAATATTATGATTTACTTTTATGAGTTTCCTCTTGTTTTGTCGAAAGAACATTCTGCGTTTGAGTTCCTTTGTTAATTGTGCCACCTTAAAGAGGGAGGCCAGGTGTAAATTCGTTCCTCTGTTGATGACACCGGGACAACCCATGTCATTTTATGGCTCAATTTTTCAAAATCCACATTAGACATAGGAACATGGGAACAGGAGGAGGCGATTCAGCCCCTCGAGCCTGTCGCTCCATTCAATGAGATCGTGGCTGATCTGGGACCTAACCCCACATACCCGTCTTTGGCCCATATCCCTTAATACCTTTGGTTATCAAAAATCTATCAATCTCAGATCTAAAATTAACAATTGACCCAGCAACAACTGCCGTTAGCGGAAGAGAGTTCCAAACCTCTCCCACCCTTTGTGTGTAGAAATGTTTCCTAACTTCACTTCTGAAAGATCTGGCTGTAATTTTTAGGCTATGTCCCCTTGTCCTGAACTCCCAAGCAGCGGAAATAGTTTGTCTCTGTGTACCCTATCGGTTCCCCTTAATATCTTGAAAACGTCAATCAAATCCCCCCTTAACATTGTAAATTCCGAGCTTTCCACCATTGGGAAAGTACGCTGATCTATCCTTTTTAGATGCAAAGTGGATGACTACTGTATTAATGGTGCCCATCAAAATGTGCCCTTGTGCGACTCTTTCAGGTGGGGGTGATTGACCAAATTGTAATAGGCCCTCCTGGCAATAAATCCATCAGTTCTGTCTTTCTTTTCCTTTTTTTATTATTATTTTTTTTTCTTCTTTTGTCAAGTTTTATTTAAAGTTTTATTAATTTACAGTTGATTAGTTTAATCAAAAGAGCACCCCTAATTGGTCGAATGTTTTCTTAAGTTACAGTCAATTGCTTTAATCAAAAAGAGCAGCCAAATTTTAAATTAATTTGTTAAGGTTCCTTTAAAGTTTTATTTATAAACTAATTGGTTAATCACCCACACAAAAAAGATTACTGTAGATTTGCTTAACCACCCAATCAAAAGGGTCACTCCGATTGGTTGAATTAAAATAGGCCCTCCTGGCAATAAATCCATGAGTTCTGTGATCCTCTTTTGGTAAAACCATAAATTTAGACAGATAAAAAACTGTAAATAAACCATTAAAACTGTAAATAAACCAATCAAACTGTAATAAACCAATAAAACTTCAAATAAACCTTAATAATCAAATTAAAATTTGGTTCTCCAGCCCAATTATGCACTCCAGTCCCCGCGGCGCCCACCGGTCACGAAAGTGATCTAGCGCGCCGGCGGACACCGCGTGCTCCAGCTCTAGGGCCACCCGGGCGCGAACATGGCCACGGAAGAGAGGGAGGCAATCCGGCCGGACGACCCCCTCGACCGCCCGCTGCCTGGACCAATTAATGGCCTTCTTCGCCAGGCCCAGGAGCAGACCCACGAGGAGGTCCTCCGACCTGCCCGCTCCCCTCCGCACCGGGTGACCGTAGATCAAGAGCGTGGGACTGAAGTGCAACCAAAACTTGAGGAGCAGCCCCTTCAAATAATGAAAGAGGGGCTGCAACCTCTCACACTCTATATAAATATGAAACACGGACTCCTCCAGACCGCAGAACAAACATGCGGTCTGGGAGTCCGTGAACCTACTTAAATACCTATTGCACGGGACTGCCCTGTGCAACACCCTCCAGGCCAAGTCCCCAATAGAACAAGGGAGGACTCCCGCATAGAGAGCCCCCCATTGGGGACCTCCGCCTCCGTCGGAAGGTAAAACTGCACGCCACGGCGTGTCCGGACGGCAGGCGAAGATGGCAAAGTGGAAGGTGTGCAGGAGCAGCCCGTACAGGAAACCCCTCCGTGCGGAATGAAAAGGCACAGAGGGTATTTCCTCGAGACGGCTCAAGTTGTGAGGCGCCGGCTCCCGAGGGGGGGGTCGGGGCTGGGCGCCGACAAGGAATTCCGTCCGAACGGGGGAAAGCTCAGACGGGATCGCCCCACACGCCTGAGCCGCCTCGATACACCTAGTGGTGCCGGGGCGCACTTTCGCCTTTATCGACTCGATGGCATCGGCCGCGAGCCGGACGTTTACCCAAGACATGCGCCTCGCCAACTCCTCCGGCGCCATCCAGCCCACTCCTCCGCCATCGAGCAGGTCCCCGACTCGAGTCACCTTGCCAGCCACAGCTCTGTGCTCCGCCAGCCACCCGAACCTGCGGACGTGGAGGTGCGGATTCCTGAACAGTGGCTCCCGAAGGACAGCCACCATTCCTGTCGGGGGAGAGCTGCGCCTGGAATAGACCCGGTTCCAAACCCATAGCAGTTCCTGGTAGAAGACAGGCAGCCCCCGCAGGCTGGCACGCGTGCCACCCACTTCCACAAACAGGAGCTGCGTGTCATAATTGAGGCCACGCAGCTGGCGGAAAAAATACGTCGCCAGCGCGCACCATCTTGGAGGAATCTCAACGTGCAGGTATCTCTGCAGCGTCTGAAGACGGAAAGTCGCAGCCTGGGTGCGAAGGCACACCAGCGCCTGACCGCCCTCCCTAAGCGGGAGACTCAGAACCGCGGCAGAGACCCAGTGCATCCTGTTGTTCCAGAAGAAGTCGACGAGCTTCTTCTGTATCTTGGCGACAAACGCAGGGGGAGGGATCAGAGTAACCAACCGGTACCACAACATGGCGGCCACCAGTTGGTTTATGACCAACGCCCGACCCCTGTAGGACAACACTCGGAGCAATCCCGTCCAGCGACCTAAGCGAGTGGCGACTTTGGCCTCCAACTCGTGCCAGTTCGCCGGCCAGGCGTCCTCGGCCAGGCTGAGGTAGACTCCCAAGTAGAGGAGGTGCGTAGTGCTCCAGGCGAAGGGCCTGAACTCCTCCGGCAGGGAGTCCACCTGCCACTGACCCACCAGGAGTCCAGAACATTTCCCCCAGTTGATCCTGGCGGAGGATGCGTCCGAGTAAATCTGCTGACATTCCCGCATCCTCCGCAAGTCAACGGGATCCGTGACCATGAGGAGCATGTCATCGGCGTAAGCCGAGAGGACCACCTCCACGCCCGGCCCTTGCAGAGCCAGTCCCGTCAACCTCTTCCGCAAGAGGCGCAGGAAAGGCTCCACGCAAATGGCATATAACTGGCCGGACATGGGGCATCCCTGACGCACCCCCCTCCCGAAGCGAGGGGGCGCCGTCAAGGACCCGTTAACTTTAATCAGACACACCGCGGCAGCGTACAGAAGTCGGATCCGGGCGACAAAATGTGTCCCGAACCCGAATGCGCGCAGAGTCCCGAAAAGATACTCGTGATCCACCCTGTCGAACGCCTTCTCCTGATCTAGGGAAAGGAAGGCGACCGACAGACCAGCCCTCTGGGAATGGTGGAGCAGGTCCCGGACCAGATGGATGTTATCATGAATAGACCGGCCCGGGACCGTGTAGGACTGGTCGGGGTGGATCATGTGGGCCAGCACGGCGCCAAGGCGAGCAGACATGGCCCTGGCAAAAATTTTATAATCCGTGCTGAGGAGGGAGACCGGGCGCCAGTTCTTAAGAAGCCGGAGATCGCCCTTCTTAGGCAGCAGGACAATCACTGCCCTGCGCCACGAGAGGGGCATCTCCCCGGTCGCCAAACTTTCCCCCAGGACCCGCGCGTAGTCGCCCCCCAGGACGCCCCAGAACGCCCTGTGGAACTCCACGGTCAGCCCGTCCAGCCCCGGGGACTTCCCCCTAGAGAGCTGGCGGAGGGCGCCGGTCAGCTCCTCCAGACACAGAGGAGCATCCAATTTTTCGGCGCCCTCCAGGCCGACCTTCGGCAGGTCCTCCCACAAAACTCTGCGCGCGTCCTCGCTGGACGGATCTGGAGAGAACAGAGCCCCGTAATAGGCGCGGGTCTCCGCGCGGATTCCCTCCGGATCCGAGACCGGAGATCCGTCGTCGGCCAGCAGCTCCAGGAGCTGCTTACGGATCCCCCGTCTTTTTTCCAGCGAGTAGAAGAAGGGGGAGCCGCGGTCCAGGTCCCGCAGGAACTGAATCCGCGACCTCACGAGCGCGCCTCGGGACCCGACGAGCTGCAGGTCCTTCAGCGTGCCCTTCTTCTCTTCGTACACCAACCGCAGGGCCGGGTCCTCGACGACTTGACCGAGACGGGACTCCAGGTCGAGCACCTCCTTCTCCAACCGCCCGACCCTGGCTTCCCGCCTCTTGGTCGACCCCCTCGCATACTCCTGACAGAAGAGACGGACGTGAGCCTTGCCCACGTCCCACCATAGCCTCAAGGAGGGGAAGCCCCCCTGCTTCCTTCTCCAGCCGGCCCAGAACCGACGAAACGAATCCTGGAACCGCGCGTCCTCCAGCAGCAGGTTGTTAAAATGCCAGTACGCGGACCCCCCCCCCCCGCGCGCAGCGGAACGAGCTCCGCCCACACCAGGTGGTGGTCCGCGCATGGCACCGGCCGCATGGAAGCCGCCGGAACGCAGGAAACGTATGCCCTGGAAATGTAGAGGCGGTCGATTCTGGACGCACCTCTCCCAGGCCTCACACAAGTGAAAGCGCTGGAGTCGGGATGGAGATTTCGCCAGACGTCCACCAAGTCGAGGGACCCGACCAGGTCCCTCAACTTCTCCATCGCCGCCGGGCATCGCAGGTGGCCGGTGCGGTCCCTTGCCTCGAGGGTGCAATTAAAATCCCCCCCGAGGACGACGCACTCGCCCGCGTCGATGGAGCCCAGAAGAGTGGACACTTCTTCAAAGAAGCGCGCTTGCTGCGCACCGGCCCCAGGGGCGTACACGTTCACTAAATGGAGCGGCACGCCCCCCAGGCGAACAGTGACCTGGAGCAAGCGGCCCGGCACGAGCTCCTTGACCCCCAAGATCTCCGGCTGAAAATGCGGGGCCAGCAAAATAGCCACCCCACTGGAAACATTGGAGAGGTGACTCATGCTGACCCCTCCTTGCCACTCCAGGAGCCACGTGGCCTCGTCTCCCGGAACGGTGTGGGTTTCTTGCAGGAAGCACACCGCATACTTCCCGTCCCGAAGGACCGAAAAGTTATTAAATCTGCGGCTAGCTTCCCTGCTGCCGTTGATGTTGAGGCTGGCTATGGTTATCTTCATTTCAGAAGCATAATCCAACCCCTACTTAACACTAACGGGGGAAGGGAGGGCGGCCGCTAGTCGACCGCCACTCCCTTTGCAGCCCAGTGAGGAAGGACCGGAACTGACGCAGCTCGAGCGGGTCCACGCCCGCGTCCGCGACCATGGTCTTGAAGGCGACGCGGGCCGACCCGACGAGCAGCGCCAGCCCCGACCATCTATCGAGGGCCAGCCGGGTCCTTTGACGACCCTGGCACGTGGCCACAAAGTCCCGGAGATCCTCAATGGGAATGAGGGGGGTCCCGGCGAGGGGCGCGAGGTCCTCCATCTCCTCATCAGCGATGGAGTCGCATTCCTCCTCCGCCCCCACCACCGAGTCCCCCTCCTCCTCCGGGGGGTCGCCACCGGCGGCCGACCCGTCCGCCACGCGGAGCGCAGCGAGCGGCTCGGCCGCGACGGCCGGCCCCGCCTCCGCCCGGATCCCACCTCCAGGATCGGTAGCGGAGGATTCCTCCCTGGGCTCCTCTAGGGGCGCCGGGCCAGAAGACGGCGGCGGTTCAGAGCCCCCCTCCGCCCCAGGCGCCAGAACGACCGGAGAGATCGGAGAGTACGTAAAAACGAACTCCTCCATGTCGCCCGGTGCCGGAGACAGAGACAGAGACAGAGGGCCCCCCTCTTCCGCGCCACCGGCCTCCGACCGAGCGGATGGGGTAATTTCAGTCAACCCCTGGACGAGGTCGAGCAGCACCTGGGAGACGACCGGGTCACTTTGGGCGAGCTCATTATCCGAGGACTCGCCCGACCCGGACCCCAGGCCGCCCGACCCGTCGAGGGGCAGCGGTACCGATAAGGGGTCTACTTCTGCCGCGGGTTGCTCCGCGACCCCCCCCACGGGCAGGGTCTCGTCCCCAGCCCCGGGAGGCACGAGCTGGGCAGACACCTCTGCCTCAGCCCCCCTAGGGACAGGCGACCCCTGCCGTTCGCCCGTGATGGTATTAGCGGTGGGGTGGGGCGCAGTACCCGCGGCGGGCGACGACTCCCCCTGACCGGAGGGACCTTCCTCCTCCCGGTCCTCCTCCTCATCCAGGGGGTCGCGCCTTCTTTTAAGTGCGGAGGGGTAGAGCGAGACCTCCATTTCCGCAGAGGCCACCCCTGCTCCCTCCCGTGGAGCGAGTTCTTCGGGTCCCCCGGGCCCGAGCCCGGCCGCAGATTCTGGCGCTACCGCCTCGGCGGTCGCGGCCACAGGCTCGGACACGAGGGCCCCCCCCCCCGCACTCCGCGATTAGCGCGGCGACGCTCTCTGGCGTCAGGGGCTCCATATTGTGGGGCACGCACTCCTCGGGTGGACCCGCCCTCCGGTATTTGCTTTTCCCCCGCGCCTTCCTCCCGACCGGACAACCCTCCTCCCCCCCGCCGGAGGCCAGGATGGCATCGACCTCCGACGACGACCGCACCCCGGTAGTTTTTGTTTGAGGGGGGGCACGGCTAGACCCGGGGGGAGGAGCGGCGGCGGCGCCAGCTACGGCCACGCCAGACGATCTGGCGGCCTTGGAGGCGGGGCAGTTCTTACGGATATGCCCCACCTCCCTGCAGGCGTGGCACCGCACGCCGTCCGTCGTGTAGAAGACGCGGTACGGGGTCCCCTCGTGGAGGACTGTAAAGGCCCCGTCCGTCTCCCCCTCCCGCGCCAGCTGGATAAAGGCCTGGTGCCGGAAGGAGAAGACATGGCGAAGGCTGGGTTCCCGGAATCCGAGCGGGATCGGCGTAATCCCCGACCTCACCTCCCCAAGTTGGTGCAAGTGGGGGAGGAGGAGCTCACCGGAGATGAAGGGCGGGATGTTAGACAACACGACCCTCTGCGCGGTGGCCTCAAGAGGGTCCACCGGCAGGAAGGTCCCGCCCACGGTGAGCCCCTGGGCGATGGCCAGGGCCACCGCCCGCTCGGACTCCAGGAAGAACACAGCCTTCCCATACATCCTCGAGGCGGCGAGGATGGCTGAAGGGCCGACAACCCCAGCCATCGCCTTCACACAATCCTCGATAGTCATGTTGGGGTGAGTGTAGCTCTTCACCCCGAGCTTCTTCGTAACAAGTCGGAACGGCGACAGGGCAGCGGAAGGAGCGGGAGCAGCCGCGGCTTTGGCCGTCACCGCCGCATACGTTCTCGCTGGCCCCGTCACCGCCGAAGACGTCGAAGCCATACTGGGGTGGTTTGTTTTTTGGGAGCTACACACACCCCAAGTCACAGGCCCTGTGGTATTAAGTGGCCTCGGGAGTAATTTAATGTCTGCCACCGAGCAGAGGGAGCTTAAAGCCAATGGCCCGCCTCTCCCCTTGATGGAATGATTGGGAGAGGGGCCTCCTCCTCTCTGCTCAAAGTGGCTATTAGTGGGTTTAATGGAGGTGCCCTCTGAGAGAGACAAAGGAGAGGGATAAAGAGAGAGAGAGAGGGGATGGGTGGGAAGGAGGGGGGGCCGCAAAGGCAGGGTCCGCACTCTAGGTGGTTGTTGGTGGGTGGGTGTCAGCAGGGGTGCACTCCCCGATGGTAACAAAGTCTATAAAGATGGTCTTCGGGCAGGGGGAGAAGATGTCTTCGCCTGGGTAGGCTGGAAAAAGCCCAGGCTCAGCCCCACACCAGGTCTTCTCGATGTAGGTAAGTGAGTAAGAGGCTTCACCTGGGCAGCTCCAGCTGACCCAGGCCAGGCTTTCCGGCCCGTCTTCTTTCCTCCCCCCGCCTAGAATACACAGTCTTTTGGGGAATGCACAAAAAAGACACCCACCTGCAGATGTTCAAAGTGATGATGCAGCTCCTTCCCTCCTTCCAAGTAGAAGTTGGCTGGTGTTCCTCTCCCCTCTCTCCCTCTCCTGAGATGGAGGCCTTTCCTCTCCTCCTCTCCCTCCAGGCACCTCAGTTGTAGATGGTCTGGTTGGTGGTGGACTGGTGCTTCTCCTTCTCCTTCTTGCCTGGTCAGGAGGCCACCACGCTCTTCTTTCCTCCTGCAGCTCAGAGGAAGGCAGAGACAACCTGCAGCACTCAGAGCAAGCCAGAGAATGAGTCCAGGCCTCTGGATTGCTAGTTCAGTATGGGTTCTGTCATTGGGTAGAAATTGTGGAGCTTGGGGTTAATTGACTCAATGTGACTGCAGGTTGTGTGTATAAAAGGTGCTTGTTGATGGGTGCAGGGATAGTTGAGTTGTTTAGTATCATGGGGGATTTTGTAGTGAGGGGTTTGCTCCCAGTGCTGGTGTTAGTTGGAGCTCTTTGTTCCTCTGATATTTGGCAACAGTTTGGGGGCCAGCGGTTTCCATGGAGAAGAGTAAAAGCCACCCCTGGGCCTCAGCGAGTCCTTTCTCCTGGGTCTCCCTTTGGCTCCGGTTTCAGTGTGTCTGAGGGGCGCAGTGTGTCTCCACTGCAGACTGTGAGGGTACAGTGTGGAGAGCACAACCTGCTGGTCAGGGTACAGATGGATTTATTTGGAACCAGGCACCTGATTAAAGCTGCTGACCTGACCCTGGGGACGGCAGGTTGTCGGCCAACTGGGATCTACTCTCAGAACCACACCGTCCTCTTTGATTATGGGCTGCATGAGTGTGGCAGCAGAGTGAAGGTAATGTGATTCCTCAACTCTTGCTCTAAGCTTGGAGTATGGATTAGACCCAATTCTTCATTCCTACTCTTGGTGAAATGTCATTGATGTTGAGATTCCTGTCTCTTGCTTTTAAATCCTCAGACTTGTGCTGAATTATGCATTGTCCTTGGCTTTAACTGGTCTTCCTTAGTCTCTCCAACAATGTCATGTCAGCACTATTGGCCTTGATCCTTGACTTGGTTCTTCCAAACTTTTCCTTCCTTACATCCTGTCTTGTGGATTTTCTGGTCACTGGGAATTCAGTTTAATGGTTCAGTTATCTACAATATTCAGCTTTTTATCTCCCACTCCGTGTAGAATACAGGGGAGCCTCGATTAAATGAGGCTTTAATCTTGTTCTTTTCATTGCTCCAAATTATCAACCTGTGGCTCCTTTTATTGAAGTGAAGCTGTCCTTTCATTGAGTCTTTATTCTGTTTAATTGTCTTGTGCTTGCAATCCCCCTCCTTGCATTAGCTACTGAGGCTGCACAACTTCCAACCACCTGAGTAGAATGTTGTCCATTTCTGAACCTGATGTCTTTCAGATGTCTGGAGATTTCCTGGTCTACGCCACCCACCTGAACCACACCCCCAAGGCCCATGGATCTGTCATTGTGAGAACTAATGGAGCTGTCGTTCCCATTGAGTGCCACTATTTTAGGTAAGATTCTTTACACTGTCGCGAATAACGTCTACAGCTGGCGTAGTTCTCTGACCTTGTCCTAAAATGGCTCCGTTGTCTTTCCAGGAAGGGCAATGTGAGCAGTGACCCGATCAAGCCCACCTGGATCCCGTTCAGCTCCACCAAGTCTGGAGAGGGGCTTCTGTCATTCTCTCTGCGCCTAATGAACGGTATGTGATGGGTGGATGTGGAATGACTTCCTGTAGTCACCCACTGGGAGTTGTACCCAGTCTCCAACCCTTGTCCCTCTTGTACTTCAGATGACTGGCTCACAGAGCGCACCTCGACTGTCTACTACCTGGGTGACCTCATTCACATTGAGGCCTCTGTTTCAATGACCAACCACATGCCCCTGAAGCTCTACATTGACCGCTGTGTCGCTACGTTGAGCCCAGACACGGACTCCACCCCGCGATACAGCATCATTGACTACAATGGGTAAGGAGCGCTCTGCTTTCTCCAGCTAGTCCTGTCTCAATGGCTTCTCTTGATTCACTCCATGTCCCTTTTTTTTAAAAATTATTTCTTCAGTTGCCTCCTGGACAGCAAAGCTGAGGACTCCTTCTCAACCTTCGTGTTGCCAAGAGATGGGCGTGAGCTGGACAAGCTCCACTTTGACCTGGATGCGTTCCGCTTCTTTGGAGATGACCGTTCCTTGGTAAGAGGAAGCCGACCATTGCAAAATATTTACAGCCAATCTGCATAACTGGCTTGTGCTCCACACGAGTGTCCTCCCACGCCTCTTCATCTAACTCCAACATATCCTTCTATTCCTTTCTCCCTGATGTATTTATCTAGCTTCCCCTTAAATGCATCTACACTATTTGCCTCAACCACTCCCTGTGGTAGCGAGTTCCATATTCTCACCACTCTCTCTGGGTAAAGAAGTTTCCCCTGAAATCCCTCTGCTGTATATCCTGTGATCCTATGAATCACTAACATTAACCACTTTTCTCTGTTTCTAGCCAGCTTGCTATCCATTCTGCTACTTGTCCCCTGAATCCACCTGTTCATTGAGTTCCCAAGTTGGGAGGGAGTCACTATATAATGACTTGTGTTGACTGTGTCCCTCAGATTTTCATCTCCTGTCACCTGAAGGTTGCTGCAGTGGATCGGAGAGATTCCATGAGCAAAGCTTGTACTTTCCAGAAGATGCAGAATGTGTAAGTGCCCCCTCTCTCCCTCAGGGATGTGTTGTGTGGGGAAGTGATGCCCAACCTGATTGTGAAACTGATTCTCTTGTTTAGCTGGACCCCATTGGAAGTATCCAACAATGACGTTTGTGCCTGTTGTCACTTGGGCAACTGCAGTGCCACAAGGGAGTTTGGATTTGATTCCAGAGGAAGGAGGGATCTTGTACCTGACGCTGGTAGGACATTGATTCTCTAGATGTTGGAGGTTGCCCTTTACCCTCTCTAACTGGAATGTTTGATATTGCAGCGAGTGATGCTGAATTGAAGTGGGAGGGTGAGGCCTCCCTTGGACCCCTGGTCATTCTGGACACTGATGTGACAGACCTGGCAACCGAGTCCCTTAATGAGGTTGAGCAACAGATGGCGGAGAGGTCTCCAGGTGGTGAGTTGGCCGACTGCTAGTTTCCATTTCCCCCTCAGTATTTCTTTCACTCACTGTTGGTTTCTCATTGCTGTTTAGGTGCGGAGTCTGAGGTGGTCCTGATGGTGGCCCTGACTGTGACTGCTGTCTCTCTGATCTCTGCTTCGTTGATCGCCTTGTTCCTGTACAGGAAACGCAAGCAAACCCTGCGCAACAACTTGTGATTAATAAAGTGGTGAAATTAGCAAATCTGTAATGGTTATTGCTTGCATTTGGTCATTGATCACGGCTGGGGATTTGCATTCTGAATACGGCAAGTTTTCCATATTTATTTACTTCCATTAATGATTCTTGACCCAGTGGCATGCCTACTGAGTGTATTTAATCCTTTCACCAGATATCAGGCTACTGGGGTATCTGCCCCATTTCACTAGTTTATTAACAGCAACTTGGAAGTGTTTGCCTGGAGCTAGTTATCTTGGCCTGCTGTTTGTCCCTTGTTAAGGAGCTTTGTGGGGCTCTTGTGGATTGAGGTTAGTGGGCCTGATTATTGAGCCCCATGAAATTGCAACGTTCCTGGAAATTTTAATGCTGGGATTAGTTTATTACTAGAAGTGGAGGTTGTTTAGTCCTCTATAACTGACTGGGATAATGAGTCTAAATGGGGTAGATGTCCATATTCTAAAAATGATAGCAGCACTAGAGAGGGTGCAAAACATTTATTAGGCTGATGCCAGAACTGAGATTCGACTTAGGAAAGATTGACCTGTTTGGGTTGCCTTCTCTAGGAAAGAGAAGGCTGAGGGTGTTTAAAATTATGACTGGGTGCGATGGGTTAGATATCGAGATGTTTCCACTTGGGGGCAAGACCAGAACTCGGGGCCTGTAACTACAAGGTAGTAACTAACTAATGACTCCAATGGTGAATTCAGGAGAAACCTCTTTACCCAGAGAGTGGTGAGAATGTGGATCTCGCTATCACGGAGTGGTTGAGGCGAATGGTGTAGCTGCATTTAAGGGGGAGCTCTAAGCATGAGGGAGGAATAGAAGGATATGCTGTTTGGGTGAGATGAAGGGTGGGAGGAGGCTCGTGTGGAGCATGGACTAGTTGGACTGAATAGCCTGTTTCTGTGCTGTCGATGGCTTGTTAACCTGCAGGATTAGACACCTGAGGAATTGCATCTCTGAAGGCCCCTTAAATGGCTTTCGGTGTTGGCCGTGGCTCAGTGGACAGCACTCTAGCCTGGGTCGGAAGGTCGTAGGTTCAAATCCCACTATAGAAACCTGGAGTACAAAATCCAGGCTGACACACCCAGTGCTGCACTGTCGGAGGTGCCATCTTTCGGATGAGAAGTTAAACCGAGGCCACTTCTGGCCCCTCGGGTGGATGTAAACGATCCTATGGCACTTTTGGAAGAAGAGCAGCGGAGTTCTTCCCTCTGACCAATTGTTAGCCATCAGCCAACATCATAAGATGATCTGGCCATTATCACATTGCTGTTTGTAGGCTCTTGATGGGCTGCCATGTTTCTGACAATAGTGACTACATTTCAAAAGTAATTCATTGGTTATGAAATGCACTTTTATATTTGTTCATGGGATGTGGGTGTCACTGGCAAGGCCTGCATTTATTGCCCATCCCTAGTTAGCCTTGCGAATGTGGTGGTGAGCTGCCTTCTAGTCCAGTTGGTCAGTGTGCTGTTGGGGAGTTCCAGGATTTTGACCCAGTGACGATGAAGGATCGACGATATACTTGCAAGTCAGGATGGTGTGTGACTTGGAGGGGAACTTGGAGGTGGTGGTGTTCCCATATGCCTGCTGCCCTTGTCCTTCTAGGTGGTAGAGGTCGCGGGTTTGGGAGGTGCTGCCGAAGAAGCCTTGGCGAGATGCTGCAGTGCGCCAGTGGTGGAGGGAGTGAATGTTTAAGGTGTTGGTGTGACATCCTGAATCTGGGTATGGTGCTGTATAAATAAGATTGGTCTTTCTAAACA
Organism: Somniosus microcephalus; assembly: GCF_052327205.1. Classification (NCBI taxonomy): domain Eukaryota; kingdom Metazoa; phylum Chordata; class Chondrichthyes; order Squaliformes; family Somniosidae; genus Somniosus; species Somniosus microcephalus. The sequence continues at coordinate 36,296,081 of NW_028225182.1, forward strand.
TCTGACGTGAGTTTGGGACCTACAATAAAATATAATTATCCCTAACCAACATACTAGGTCCCCAATTGGGATTCAGTTGCCGTACTGGATCTCCAACAGCAGGTGGGGATAGAATCCATACCAACTTAACGAGCACAGTTTTGTATCTCTTGTGGCTGACCCTGGTCAGTGAATGCTGGCTGAAATCTGCAGTAGAACTGTTGTCAATACTTACCCACTTACATTTATGTAGCCCCTTCAACGTACTGAAATGTCCCAAGGTGCTTCACAGAAGCCCTATTGAATAAAATTTGACACCAAGCCACATAAGGAGATATTAGGGCAGATGAGCAAAAGCTTGTTAGAGGTAGATTTTTAAGGAGGAGGGAGTGCCAGAGTTTGGGGCCCAGGCAGCTGAAGGCAAGGCTGCCAATGGTGGAGCGATTACATAGAAAGATAGGAGTAGGCCGCTTGAGCCTGCTCTGCCATTCAATGCGATCATGGCTGATCATCCAAATTCAGTACCCGATCCCTGCTATCTCCCCATAACCCCTTGATCACTTTAGACTTAAGAAATGTATCCAACTCCTTCTTGAATATATCTAATGAATTGGCCTCTGCTGCCTTCTGTGGTAGAGAATTCCACAAGTTCACCACGCTGTGGGTGAAGAAATTCCTCCTTCAGCGACTGGTGCACAAGGTCACCCAGGTCTCGTTGGCAATAGATTGGGAGAAGGGGAAATGCATTCAGATAATCTGCCTTCCTGGTTTTGCCACCAAGTGGATAACCTCACATTTATCCACGTTCTATTGCTTCTGCCCAATCACCCAACCTGTAAAACGTCCTGTAGTTTCTCGGCATCCTCCTCACAGCACACACGCCCACCCAGCTTTGTGTCGTCTGCAAATTTAGAGATATTGCATCTAGTTCCCTTGTCTAGATCATTAATATATATTGTGACTAGCTGGGGTCCAAGGACCGATCCCTGCGGCACCCCACTAGCCATTGCCTTCCACTCAGAAAAAGACCTGTTTATTCCAACTCTTTGCTTTCTATCTGCCAACCAGTTCTCTATCCAAGTCAGTACCTTGCCCCCAATCCCATGTGCCTTAACTTTACATACAAATCTCTTATGTGGGACCTTATCGAAAGCCTTCTGAAAGTCCAAATACACCACATCCACTGATTCTCCCTTATCTATTTTACTAGTGACCTCCTCAAAAAATTCCAGTAGATTAGTCAAGCACGATTTACCTTTTGTAAATCCGTGTTGACTTTGTCCGATCCTGTCTCTGTTTTCCAAGTGCTCTGCTGTTACATCTTTTATAATGGACTCTAGCACTTTCCCCACTACCGATGTCGGGCTTACCGAGACCTGTAATTCCCCGTTTTCTCTCTAACACCTTTTTTGAATAGTGGGGTAACATTAGCTACCCTTCAATCCATGGGTACTGTTCCAGAGTCCATCGAATGTTGGCAGATGATCAGCAATGCATCTACTATTTCTAGGGCCACTTCCTTAATTACGCTAGGATGTAGATTATCAGGCCCTGGGGATTTATCGGCCTTCAATCCCATCAATTTCCCTAACACCATTTCCCTACAAATACTGATTTCTTTCAGTTCCTCCCTTTCATTGGATCCCTATGTTCCCCGACATTTTTGGGAGGTTATTTGTGTCCCCCTTTGTGAAGACCGAACCAAAGTATGTATTTAATTGGTCTGCCATTTCTTTGTTCCCCATTATAAATTCCCCAGTTGGGGATGCTCAAGAGGCCAAAATTGAAGGAGCGCAGAGCTTGTGGAGGGTTGTGGGGCTAGAGGAGGTTGGAGGGATTTCAAAACAAGGATGAGAATTTTTAAAATCAAGGCGTTGCTTAACCGGGAATCAATGTAGGTCAGCGATGGGTGAATGGGACTTGGTGCGAGTTAGGATACGGGCAGCTGAGTTTTGGACGGCCTCAAGTAAATGGCGGGTAGTGCGTGGAAGGTCAGCATTGGAATAGTCGAGACTACAGGCGAATGGAGATGTGGCAGTCAGTCTCACCTGGGTTTAGTGAGTGTCTACACAAAGCCTCATACACAACATACAAAAAGTTGATGTGCATTCACACTGAAGTCTCCCAATAAATATGTATAATCACAGAAGTGCTTGTTTGAGTAAACCAGTTAACATTTTATACACAGCCAGCACACCTCGCCTCACCCCCTAAACAGCTGCCATCAAAGCCCAGTTGCTGTATTATTTTGTGGGTCTGTGCTCGGGTTAGCAGCCCTCCAGGATTGTCCCAGAGTCTCCAGGAATTAAAAGATTCATCTCTGGGAGCCTGGCACGTCCTGAGTTCATGATAGGTGCGGTATTCCTAGAAGGTTGTGGGTTCGAGTCCCACTCCAGTGACGAGAGCACATTAATGCAGGCTGACACTCTAGTGCCACTGCTGAGGGAGCGCCGCACTGTCGGAGGTGTCATCTTTCGGATGAGACGTTAAACCGAGGGCCCGTCTGCCCCCTCGGGTGGATGTAAAAGATCCCATGGCCACTATTTCGTAGAAGAGCAGGGAGTTATCCCCTGGTGTCCCAGCAAATATTTATCCCTCAATCAACATCACTAAAAACAGATTATCTGGTCATTATCACATTGCTGTTTGTGGGAGCATGCTGTGTGCAAATTGGCTGCCGTGTTTCCTACATTACAACAGTGACTGCACTCCAAAAAGTACCTCATTGGCTGTAAAGCGTTTGGGATGTCCTGAGGCTGTGAAAGGCGCGATATAAATGCAAGTCTTTCTTTCTTTTACAGGCGACTTTGGGCCGATGGTTCCCAAAGCTCTCCACCCAATGGGGGCACTTTGGTTTGGTTTTTGGTTGATGACATCACCCAGTGTCTTCCTGTTGATGGTTTTGGAGAAGGTCAACCCAATCTCTGCCTCTTTCTTTATCATAGGCAACGGCCTATTAAAAGTCAACCACGTGCTCCCTTTTTAAAGGGTCGTAAACGATAAGGTCTGTAAATTAACATAAATTTGAAAGGAACCTTAACAAATCAAATTAAAATTTGGTTGCCGGGGGTGATGATGCACTCCATTCTCCGCGGCGTCCACCGGTCGCGGAAGGCCTCAAGCCTGCCAGTGGATACCGCGTACTCCATATCCAGGGCCACCCGGGCGCGAACGTGGCCGCGGAAGAGAGGCAGGCAATCGGGCAGCTCTTTCCCACCCTCTTTCCAGTTGCCTGTTGACACAGCCGAGGCGAAAACTCCCTTTCGTCTTTTGTGTCGCTGCGAGATCAGCGGGACAAGCTCCGGTTCAACTTGGATGCGTTCCGCTTCTTTGAGGATGCCAGGGACCTGGTAAGAGTTGGCCAGATGTTGGAAGGTAAGATGGTGAGCGTTGACGCTGAGTAACTCCTGGATGTGTCTCCTGCAGATCTTCATCAGTTGCCACCTGAGAGTAGCTGCAGCAGATCAAAGGCCGGATTCGGTCAACAAAGCCTGTTCCTTCCAGAAGCCAGCCAACCGGTGAGAGGAATCTACCCCCGAATGGTGGACCTCTTTTTGGCGTATGGATGCATTCTGACCGATGGCTTGCTTCCTTGTTTAGATGGTCCCTGGTGAACGAGTTGGGCCTGTCCCTGCTGGAAGGATCCAATGAGGTTTGTGCCTGTTGTGATGGGGGCAACTGCAGGGGCGAGAGATTGCGATCTGGAGGAAGACCACACTCCAGGCGCAGGAGGGAGGTCCCATCTGAGCTTGGTATGTTGTGGTGGTGTTGAGGGTGAGGAAGGATGTTTTGTAACTGGATGGAACTAATTGTTGCAGAGTCTGAGCCTGTGTGGGAGAGTGAGGCCTCACTTGGACCTCTGATTGTTCTGGATGTAGATCTGGACCTAGTTCATTCGGTGGATAGTGAAGCTGTTGGGACTCGTGAGGATGTTCCGAGTTCTTATCGTGGTGAGTTTTGATTGCATGAAAACCCAATTCCAGTCCTGTGACTCCTGACTCCATATTGGCTTCTCGTTCTCCGCAGGTGATGTGTGTTCTGAGCTACTTCTGGTCGTGGCTGTGACGTTGGCAGCTGGGGTCCTGATCTCCGCCTCTCTGGTGGACTTCCTACTGTCCAGGAAACACAACTGAATCCTCTCCCTCAATTGAGCTGCTTTATTTGTCAAAAAATGCTTCAATAAAATTGAAATGTGACTTGGTTGAATTACAGTCTTTGGTGTTGAACTGGATTTTAAATACACTGTCGTGGTGGTTTGAACTAAGTTGTCTAAATGACACTAGACCAGTTTTGGAGGCCTATATTTGACTGACAATTTCACCACACACCGCTCAGTTTTGGGTAGTTGAAAGTAGGCATTTGCACCTGGAATAAGATTGTGGCCTTAATAGGATGGCAACTGGAATCATACAGCACAGAAAGAGGCCATTCAGCCCATCATGCCTGTGCTAGCTCTTTGAAAGAGCTCTCCAATTAGTCCCACTCCCCCCAGCTCTTCCCCATATCCCTGCCATTTTCACCTCTTTGTATTTATCCAATTCCCATTTTTGAAAGACACTATTGAATCTGCTTCCACCGCCCTTTCAGGGAGCGTGTTCCAGATCACAACTTCTTCTTTATATTAGAAGTCTCCTCACCTCTGGCTCTCTTGTCAATGACGTTATTTACTAACCCTTCTGTCAGTGGAAACCGTTTCTCCTTATTTACTTTTATTAAAACCCTTACCATTTTGAACCCCTCCCTTGACCTTCTCTGCTCTAAGGAGAACAATCCCAGCTTCTCTGCATTAATATTGTGACCTTTGTAAAGGGATGAAAGCGATGGGGAGCTTCTGCCATCTTTCTAGAGCGAGTAGATGGGGTTACAGACACCCAGCTAGGAGTCCGCTGTGAGAAGGTTCTAGTCCCACATCGGGGTCAAGAGACTAGACCAAAGCAGCATCTCCTTAATTGGCCATCTTGCTCCTTGTCCACTGGCGGTAGGTGTGTCTTGGCCTGGTACTGTCACTCTGCTGGCTCTGTTCCACATTTAACATCCCTTAAAGGTTAGTTACAATTGCCTTTTTGAATATAGTGATGTAACCTACCACCCACCATCACACATGGGTGGTTAGTGGAATCAAACAGTGCTGAGGGGATTGGTAAAGGATCAATTATCTTTTCATTGCACTCTGGCCTCTGGTGCATTTCCCCCACCCGCCCAAAATCCTTCGCCCACCCCACCTCCCATCACCCCCTGTTGGTGGCCGTGCCTTCAGACATCTGGCACCTCAGCTCAGACATTCTCTCCCTAAATCCCTCAACCTCTCCTCCTAATACATTGCTTCAAACCTACATCAGTGTCCAGGCATTTACCTGTCCTAATGTCTCCTCCTTTGACTGTCAGGTTTTTGTCTGATTTACGTGAGTTGAATGCTTTGCTTAGTTGAACATTGGGCGGTGTAACAAGGCACCACTGCAACCAGATGGTGAGGATAAAGGGGCAGGAATATAAGATGGCCATTAACAGATCAAATTAAGAATTTAGGAGGACATTCTTTACACAGAATGTGGAAATGGAGTGGTTGAAGTAGATACATTTGGAGTTGAGATACAGATTGGCCATGATCGAATTGAATGGCGGAACAGGCTCGTGGGCCTGCATGGACTCCTCCTGTTCATTTGTAAGGGAGGCTGGTAGCATAGATGAGGGAGAATGAAATAGAGGGCTCGGTGGGGTCGGGGTTTAGATACAAAGTAAAGAACTCTACACTGTCCCATCAAACACTCCCAGTGCAGGATACAGCATGAGTTGGATACAGGTTGCAGCACGAGTTAGATACAGGTTACAGCACGAGTTAGATGCAGAGTAAAGCTCCCTCGACACTGTCCCATCAAACACTCCCAGGGCAGCTACAGCACTGGTCAGATACAGAGTAAAGCTCCCTCTACACTGTCCCATCAAACACTCCCAGGGCAGCTACAGCACAGGTTAGATACAGAGTGTAAGATTTGCAAAACTTCCACATTTCCCCAAGATTATTATTAATAAAAGGGACCCTGCGTGGACATTTTAAAAAGCGTACCCAAAGATGGTGTCCGCACCTCGTGGCCAAAAGCCTGCAAGATTTAAAAAGCTTGGACTCTGTGGCACAAGCAGCTTTTGGGAAATCGAAACCAAAGCTGCAGTTTCTGTGAAGAGAGACTTTTGTATTTTGAAAAGCAGACAGGACTTTGAATTATGCTTTAAGCCAAATCGCAGGCAGACCAAAACCAGTTAGGCCTATACTTAAGGCCATCAAGTTGTTTGCATAAATAATCGGAAACAGCTTAGGGAAGCCATCGAGGCTGGTCAGGCCAATTAAGATGTATTAATAACAAAACAACTCAGAAATCGGGCCAGTAGGTGCGATTACCGGCCATCTAAAAACAGTTTGTTTAGATTGCTACAATTATTTAAACTAGCCCGCTAAGATTGGGACAAAGAACTAACCTGATTTGGCGCGCAGATAAGGGTTATCGTGAGGAGTATAACTGAAGGCCCCGGGTAGCAATCTCTCTCTTGCTCTCTTGCTCTTGCCCTTGACTCTGCTCTCGTGGCTCCGGCCTCTTGGGCTGCCACTTGTACTCGTGCCCTGGCCTCATGGCGGGTTCTCTCCCCGGAGCAGATTTTCAGTAGCCAGTAACACCATACCAACTGTTAGGAAGGGGAGCAAGGCCCAAGTCCACAGCCATCCAGGACGCCCAGGCCGCAGAAAGGGGCGAGACGAAGTTGAGCAGGTAGCCCAGGACTCGTATAGTAGTCCGACGAGACGAGACGAGTGGAGACGAAGAAGATGATGATAACTCGATAAGGGCAGAGCAGGGCAGCGAAAAACATAGCGATAAGTAAACCAAGCGCCTAGTTATAAGCTGACGCTTGGGGAAGAAAGTCCTTGAGGACGGTGAAGACAAACATCTTGTTGAACAATGCGATAACGCAGGTGTCTACGCCACAACGAATATACAGGCGTTGGTGCATGGCTAGTAAAATCTAAACGGTAACGACTGGTGACTGTCCGGTAAATATAACGTTACCGTCGACGACCGCCCGAGGGAGAAGAAGAGGACAACCCATCGAGACGAGACGACGACGGTCGTGGAGGGGAGAAGGTGTGTCGCAGTAGCTGACCCAGCACCGCACCCCTGAAGACCACGTGGCGACGGGGTACCTAGAAGGACCAGAAACCAGACTTCAAAATTCACACTCGTCAACAGTTGGCTTTTATCTTTGGATTGGTGAGCATGAATTCTGGCCCCTCATAGCTTAATCTAGTTAGGTATAAGGGGTGGGATAAGGATAAGGGGATTGTTAAGATAGCTGTTTTCCCTCGATGTGCCGTGTGTTCCCCATTCCCTGTATAAGTATAGTTATTTCGTATTTGCCTGTAATTTTATACTAGTAACTTCTCATAAGATTGTGTTAATTTCTGTTTCAATAAAAATCTTGGTTTTCTCACATCCAAACCACCTGTGTACTCGAGTCTTTTCTGTATCGCCACCTGTACCTAAGTCCGGTGTCTAGAACCCAGGGGCGTGGGAGCGATTCAAACCACTCACAAACAGTCAGAGGCATAACTGACTGGGCGTACGCGCCACCCCACACCACCACCCCCTACAAGAGTAAAGCTCCCTCTACACAGTCCCATCAAACACTCCCAGGGCAGGTACAGCATGGGTTAGATACAGAGTAAAGCTACCTTTAAACTGTCGCATCAAACACTTCCTTGGCAGGTACAGCACGGGTTAGAAAAAGATTAAAGCTCCCTCTACACTGTCTTATCCAACACTCCCAGGGCAGATACAGCATAAGTTAGATACAGGTTACAGCCGGGTTAGATACAGAGTAAAGCTCCCTCTACACTGTCCCATCAAACACTCCCAGGGCAGGTACAGCACGGGGTTAGATACAGAGTAAAGCTCCCTCTACACTGTCCCATCAAACACTCCCAGGGCAGGTACAGCACGGGTTAGATACAGAGTAAAGCTCCCTCTTCACTGTCCCATCAAACACTCACAGGGCAGGTACAGCGCGTGTTAGATACAGAGTAAAGCTCCCTCTGCTCTGCGCAAACAAGGTCCCAAATCCCAACCTCAGAGGATCACACCCTATTAACCACCTCCCTCAGATCTCATGTTCCCACAGCTCTGGCCATTTCTGGATCCTCCCCTTCCTTCACTCCACCATTGGCACCTTGGGATGTTCTTCTGCATTAAAGGTGCGATATGATGACAAGTTGGTGTTGTTCCAGTGTGACAGTCTCCATTTCCCATCACATCCTTGATCAGTCTGTATGAAACTAGACAATTGTACTTAGAGTGACTTTGCCTCTATTTTGGGGTTTTAATTGGATAGACTGTTTCTCCCTCGTGATGTCCTTTCTGCTATCAGCAGGGACGGGGGAGCTTGTCCTGTTTTACAGACTACGAGTTAGGGGCAATGGGTGAAGCTCAGTCCCATACTGATCATCTATAAGAGGTCCTCCCCACAAGAGACAGGACACCACTAACAAGAACAAAGTGTCTGTCCAAACTAATGTCCCACAGTACATATCAACTGATTAAGGTCCAACTTTTCGATCCGGTACAATGAGGCAATGATCCCGTCCGCATCCAGCCATTTGTAGGAGCTTCTGGAAAACCCATTGGACTCCGAGTGTGTGCGTGCCAGGCTCCCTGGAGAGGGAGCGGGCAATGCCCACTGGTACACTCGAGACCGCCCGTGACCAGTGGGCACCGCAGGGAATGGAGAGTCTTATTGACACGAGTCATAATATTATGGTTTACTTTTATGAGTTTCCTGTTGTTTTGTCGAAAGAACATTCTGTGTTTGAGTTCCTTTGTCAGTTGTGCCACCATAAAGAGGGAGGCCAGGTGTAAATTCGTTCCTCTGTTGATGACACCGGGATAACCCATGTCATTTTATGGCTCAATTTAAAAAAAAACACATTAGACATAGGAACATGGGAACAGGAGGAGGCCATTCAGCCCCTCGAGCCTGTCGCCCCATTCAATGAGATCATGGCTGATCTGGGACCTAACTCCATATACCTGTCTTTGGCCCATATCCCTTAATACCTTTGGGTATCAAAAATCTATCAATCTCAGATTTCAAATTAACAATTGACCCAGCAACAACTGCTGTTAGCGGAAGAGAGTTCCAAACCTTTCCCACCCTTTGTGTGTAGAAGTGTTTCCTAACTTCACTTCTGAAAGATCTGGCTCTAATTTTTAGGCCATGTCCCCTTGTCCTGAACTCCCAACCAGCGGAAATAGTTTGTCTCTGTGTACCCTATCGGTTCCCCTTAATATCTGGAAAACTTCAATCAAATCACCCCTTAACTTTCTAAATCCCGAGCTTTTCACCATTGGGAAAGTACGCTGATCTATCCTTTTTAGATCCAAAGTGGATGACTACTGTATTAATGGTGCCCATCAAAATGCGCCCTTGTGCGACTCTTTCAAGTGGGGGTGATTGACCAAATTGTAATAGGCCCTCGTGGCAATAAATCCATCAGTTCTGGCATTTTTTTCCTTTTTTTATTCTTCTTATTTTTTCTTTTTTTGTCAAGTTTTATTAAAAGTTTTATTAATTTACAGTTGATTCGTTTAACCAAAAGAGCACCTCTATTGGTCGAATGTTTTCTTAAGTTACAGTCAATGCTTTAATCAAAAAGAGCAATCAAATTTGAAATTAGTTTGTTCAGGTTCCTTTAAAGTTTTATTTATTTACAGGCTAAATGGTTAATCACCCACACATAAAAGTGTACAGTTGATTGGTGTAACCACCCAATCAAAAGAGTCACTCCGATTGGTCGAATTAAAATAGGCCCGCCTGGCAATAAATACATGAGTTCTGTCATTGGGTAGAAATTGTGGAGCTTGGGGCCAATCGGCTCAATGTGACTGCAGGTTGTGTGTATAAAAGGTGCTTGTTGATGGGTGCAGGGATAGTTGTGTTTTTAGTATCATGGGGGATTTTGTAGTGAGGGGTTTGCTCCCAGTGCTGGTGTTAGTTGGAGCTGTTTGTTCCTCTGATATTTGGCAACAGTTTGGGGGCCAGAGGTTTCCATGGAGAAGAGTAAAAGCCACCCCTGGGCCTCAGCGAGTCCCTTCTCCTGGGTCTCCCTTTGGCTCTGGTTTCAGTGTGTCTGAGGGGCGCAGTGTGTCTCCACTGCAGACTGTGAGGGTGCAGTGTGGAGAGCACAACCTGCTGGTCAGGGTACAGATGGATTTATTTGGAACCAGGCACCTGATTAAAGCTGCTGACCTGACCCTGGGGACGGCAGGTTGTCGGCCAACCGGGATCTACTCTCAGAACCACACCGTCCTCTTTGATTATGGGCTGCATGAGTGTGGCAGCAGAGTGAAGGTAATGTGATTCCTCAACTCTTGCTCTAAGCTTGGTGGCTGGATTAGACCCAATTCTTTATTCCTACCTTTGGTGAAAAGTCATTGATGAGGAGATTCCTGTCTCCTGCTTTTAAATCCTCAGACTTGTGTTGAATTATGCATTGTCCTTCGCTTTAACTTGTCTTCCTTAGTCTCCAACCTTGTGATCTCAGCCCTATTGGCCTTGAGCCTTCACTTAGTTCTTCAAACTTTTCCTTCCATACATCTTGTCTTGTGGATTTTTCAGGTCCCTGGGGATTCAGTTTAATGGTTCAGTTATCTACAATCTTCAGTTTTTTTTTTCTCTATCTATATCTATATCGAATACAGAGGAGCTGTGATTAAATGAGGATTTAATCTTGTTCTTTTCATTGCTCTAAATTATCAACCTGTGGCTGCTCTGAATTATCAACCTGTGGCTCCTTTTATTGAAGTGAAGCTGTCCTTTCATTGAGTCTTTATTCCGTTTAATTGTCTTGTGCTTGCAATCCCCCTCCTTGCATTAGCTACTGAGGCTGCACAACTTCCAACCACCTGAGTAGAATGTTGTCCATTTCTGAACCTGATGTCTTTCAGATGTCTGGAGATTTCCTGGTCTACGCCACCCACCTGAACCACACCCCCAAGGCCCATGGATCTGTCATTGTGAGAACTAATGGAGCTGTCGTTCCCATTGAGTGCCACTATTTTAGGTAAGATTCTTTACACTGTCGCGAATAACGTCTACAGCTGGTGTAGTTCTCTGACCTTGTCCTAAAATGGCACCATTGTCTTTCCAGGAAGGGCAATGTGAGCAGTGACCCGATCAAGCCCACCTGGATCCCGTTCAGCTCCACCAAGTCTGGAGAGGGGCTTCTGTCATTCTCTCTGCGCCTAATGAACGGTATGTGATGGGTGGATGGGGAATGACTTCCTGTAGTCACCCACTGGCAGTTGTACCCAGTCTCCAACCCTTGTCCCTCTTGTACTTCAGATGACTGGCTCACAGAGCGCACCTCGACTGTCTACTACCTGGGTGACCTCATTCACATTGAGGCCTCTGTTTCAATGACCAACCACATGCCCCTGAAGCTCTACATTGATCGCTGTGTCGCTACGTTAAGCCCAGACACGGACTCCACCCCGAGATACAGCATCATTGACTACAATGGGTAAGGAGCGCTCTGCTTTCTCCAGCTAGTCCTGTCTCAATGGCTTCTCTTGATTCACTCAATGTCCCTTTTCTTAAAAATTATTTCTTCAGTTGCCTCCTGGACAGCAAAGCTGAGGACTCCTTCTCAACCTTCGTGTTGCCAAGAGACGGGCGTGAGCTGGACAAGCTCCACTTTGACCTGGATGCGTTCCGCTTCTTTGGAGATGACCGTTCCTTGGTAAGAAGAAGCCGACCATTGCAAAGTATTCACAGCCATTCTGCATAACTTGCTTGTGCTCCACATGAGTGTCCTCCCACCCCTCTTCATCTAACTCCAACATATCTTTCTATTCCTTTCTCCCTGATGTATTTATCTAGCTTCCCCTTAAATGCATCTACATTATTCACCTCAACCACTCCGTGGTAGCGAGTTCCACATTCTCCCCACTCTGGGTAAAGAAGTTTCTCCTGAAATCCCTCTGCTGTATATCCTGTGATCCTATGAATCACTAACATTAACCACTTTTCTCTGTTTCTAGCCAGCTTGCTATCCATTCTGCTACTTGTCCCCTGAATCCACCTGTTCATTGAGTTCCCAAGTTGGGAGGGAGTCACTATATAATGACTTGTGTTGACTGTCCCTCAGATTTTCATCTCCTGTCACCTGAAGGTTGCTGCAGTGGATCGGAGAGATTCCATGAGCAAAGCTTGTACTTTCCAGAAGATGCAGAATGTGTAAGTGCCCCCTCTCTCTCAGGGATGTGTTGTGTGGAGATGTGATGCCCAACCTGATTGTGAAACTGATTCTCTTGTTTAGCTGGGCTCCATTGGAAGTATCCAACAATGACGTTTGTGCCTGTTGTCACTTGGGCAACTGCAGTGCCACAAGGGAGTTTGGATTTGATTCCAGAGGAAGGAGGGATCTTGTACCTGAAGCTGGTAGGACATTGATTCTCTAGATGTTGGAGGTTGCCCTTTACCCTCTAACTGGAATGTTTGATATTGCAGGGAGTGATGCTGAATTGAAGTGGGAGGGTGAGGCCTCCCTTGGACCCCTGGTCATTCTGGACACTGATGTGACAGACCTGGCAACCGAGTCCCTTAATGAGGTTGAGCAACGGATGGCGGAGAGGTCTCCAGGTGGTGAGTTGGCCGACTGCTAGTTTCCATTTCCCCCTCAGTATTTCCTTCACTCACTGTTGGTTTCTCATTGCTGTTTAGGTGTGGAGTCTGAGGTGGTCCTGATGGTGGCCCTGACTGTGACTGCTGTCTCTCTGATCTCTGCTTCTTTGATCGCCTTGTTCCTGTACAGGAAACACAAGCAAACCCTGCGCAACAACTTGTGATTAATAAAGTGGTGAAATTAGCAAATCTGTAATGGTTATTGCTTGCATTTGGTCATTGATCACGGCTGGGGATTTGCATTCTGAATATGGGAAGTTTTCCATATTTATTTACTTCCATTAATGATTCTTGACCCAGTGGCATGCCTGCTGAGTGTATTTAAGCTTTTCACCAGATATCAGGCTACTGGGGTATCTGCCCCATTTCACTAGTTTATTAACAGCAACTTGGAAGTGTTTGCCTGGAGCGAGTTATCTTGGCCTGCTGTTTGTCCCTTGTTAAGGAGGTTTGTGGGGCTCTTGTGGAGTGAGGTTAGTGGGACTGATTATTGAGCCCCATGAAATTGCAACGTTCCTGGAAATTTTAATGCTGGGATTAGTTTATTACTAAAGTGGAGGTTGTTTAGTCCTCTATAACTGACTGGGATAATGAGTCTAAATGGGGTAGATGTCCATATTCTAAAAATGATAGCGGCACTAGTGAGGGTGCAAAACATTTACTAGGATGATTCCAGAACTGAGATTCGACTTATTAGGAAAGATTGACCTGTTTGGGTTGCCTTCTCTAGGAAAGAGAAGGCTGAGGGTGTTTAAAATTATGACTGGGTTCGATAGGTTAGATAGAGATGTTTCCACTTCGGGGCAAGACCAGAACTCGGGGCCTGTAACTACAAGGTAGTAACTAACTAATGACTCCAATGGTGAATTCAGGAGAAACTTCTTTACCCAGAGAGTGGTGAGAATGTGGATCTCGCTATCACGGAGTGGTTGAGGCGAATGGTGTAGCTGCATTTAAGGGGGAGCTCTAAGCATGAGGGAGGCAGGATATGCTGTTTGGGTGAGATGAAGGGTGGGAGGAGGCTCGTGTGGAGCATGGACTAGTTGGACTGAATAGCCTGTTTCTGTGCTGTCGATGGCTTGTTAACCTGCAGGATTAGTGACCTGAGGAATTGCATCTCTGAAGGCCCCTTAAATGGCTTTCGGTCTTGGCCGTGGCTCAGTGGACAGCGCTCTAGCCTGAGTCGGAAGGTCGTAGGTTCAAATCCCACTATAGAAAGCTTGAGTACAAAAGCCAGGCTGACACTCCCAGTGCTGCACTGTCGGAGGTGCCATCTTTCGGATGAGAAGTTAAACCGAGGCCACTTCTGCCCCCTCGGGTGCATGTAAAAGATCCTGTGGCACTTTTTGGAAGAAGAGCAGGGGAGTTCTTCCCTCTGACCAATTGTTATCCATCAGCCAACATCATAAGATGATCTGGCCATTATCACATTGCTGTTTGTAGGCTCTTGATGGGCTGCCATGTTTCTGACAACAGTGACTACATTTCAGAAGTAATTCATTGGTTATGAAGTGCATTTTTTAATTTGTTCATGGGATGTGGGTGTCACTGCCAAGACCTGCATTTATTGCCCATGCCTAGTTAGGCTTGAAGGTGGTGGTGGTGAACTGCTTTCTAGTCCAGCTGCAGTTGGGCAGGGAGTTGTAGGATTTTGACCCAGCGACTATATGAAGGGACGGCGATATATTTCCAAGTCAGGATGGTGTGTGACTTGGAGGGGAACTTGGAGGTGCTGGTGTTCCCATGCGCCTGCTGCCCTTGTCCTTCTAGCTGGTAGAGGCCATGGATTTGGGAGATGCTGCCGAAGAAGCCTTGGTGAGTTGCTGCAGTGCATCTTGTAGATGGTACACACTGCAGCCAGTGTGCGCCGGTGGTGGAGGGAGTGAATGTTTAAGGTGTTGGTGGGACATCCTGAACGTGGTATGGTGCTGTATAAATAAAAGATTGTTCTTTCTAAACATCTCTGACGTGAGTGTGGGACCTACAATAAAAAATAATTATGTCTAACCAACATACTAGGTCCCCAAGTGGGATTGAGTTGCCGTACTGGATCTCCAACATCCGGTGGGGCTAGAATCCACACAAACTTAACGAGCACACTTTTGTATCTCTCGTGGCCGACCCTGGTCAGTGAATGCTGGCTGAAATCTGCAGTAGGACTGTTGTCAATACTTAACCACTTACATTTATGTCGCCCCTTCAACGTACTAAAATGTCCCAGAAGCGCTTTCAATTAAAATTTGACACCAAGCCACATAAGGAGATATTAGGGCAGATAACCAAAAGCTTGGTCAAAGAGGGAGGTATTAAGGAGCATGGAGCGCTGGAGAGGTTTAGGGAGGGAATTCCAGAGCTTGGGGCCCAGGCAGCTGAAGACAAGGCCGCCAACGGTGGAGCGATTGAAATCTGGGATCCTCCAGAGGGCAGAATTGGAGAAGTGCAGATATCTCGGAGATGGGGGTGTTGTAGGGCTGGAGGCCTCAGGATGTCCCAAAGCGCTTTACTTTTGAAATGGAGTCACTGTCGTAATGTGGGAAACGCAGCAGCCAATTTGCAAGCTTCCAAAAACAGCAATGTGAAAATGACCAGATAATCTGTATTTAGTGATGTTGATTGAGGGATAAATATTGTCCCCAGGACACTGGGGAGAACTCCTCCTGCTCTTCTTCCAATAGCAGCCGTAGGATCTTTTACATTCACCTAAGAGGGCAGATGGGACCTCGGTTTAACGTTTCACCCAAAAGATGGCACCTCTGACAGTGCAGCACTCCCTCAGCATTGCACTGGGAGTGTCAGCCTGGATTATGGGCTCAAGTCTCTGGAGTGGGACTTGAACCCTCGACCTTCTGACTCAGAGGCAAGTGTGCTACCGGCTGACACCTTTAAGATGATCTACTGTTGGGGCAAGTTTCCGGTTTATTGATAACATCTGCAATTATATGGTTCCTTACCACGTTAAAATGCCTCACAACACTTCAGGCAGTGAATTACATTTGAAGATCAGAGACTCTTCTGCCTGCGATGGGGGTAGAAACTTTTGAGCACGTGCGGTGGGAGCGGTTTTCTGTCGGACCGCCAATCAGATGAGTTTGTTGGCTCAGGTGTCTCTGAACCCCCGAGGTTCGCAGCGCAGCGGGAGGCCGTTCAGCCCATCAAATCAGTGCCAGCTCTCTCTCTCCGATGCAGCAATCCAAACCTGCCTCTCCGAGACTTCCAGTGCAGGAGTCGTAGTCATGTCCTCGACTCAGCGGCTGAGCGTTCCGGCTCACGATGGTCAGGCAGTTCCCACTTCAGCCCTGTCTTTTTTGTTGGCATTTCATCACAAAGACTACGCAAAAAGTGTCAGGCAGATTGCTGGGAGGACTGTGCCAAGGCCCCATTGCCATGGGAACAAGCTGGCTTGGTTAGGCAGTGTAGGCCACACCTGTCCAAAATGGTAAATCAGCCGTCACTGTCCAAAACTAATCCCACTGATCTACTCTCTTCCCATAGCCCTGTATCAATGCCAAACTAACCCCACTGCCCCGCTCTCTCTCCATAGCCCTGTATCAATCCCAAACTAATCCCACTGGCCCGCTCTACCCGAATAGCCCTGTATCAATCTCCAAACTAATCCCACTGCCCCGCTCTCTCCCCATAGCCCTGTATCAATCCCAAACTAACCTGACTGCCCCACATGGTCCCCATAGCCCTGTATCAATCCCAAACTAATCCCACTGCCCCGCTCTCTCTCCACAGCCCTGTATCAATCCCAGACTAATTCCACTGCCCCGCTCTCTCCCCATAGCCCTGTATCAATCCCAAACTAATTCCACTGCCCCACTCTCTCCCCAAAGCCCTGGATCAATCCCAAACTAATCCCACTGCCCCGCTCTCTCCCCATAGCCCTGTATCAATCCCAAACTAATCCCACTGCCCCGCTCTCTCCCCATAGCCCTGTATCAATCCAAAACTAATCCCACTACCCCGCTCTCTCCATAACCCTGTATCGATCCCAAACTAATCCCACTGCCCCGCTCTCTCCCCATAGCCCTGTATCAATCCTAAACTAATCCCACTGCCCTGCTCTCTCCATAACCCTGTATCGATCCCAAACTCACCCTTGCCTCTGACTTAGACGGTTGTGGATTTAAGCCCCACTCCAGAGACTCGAGCATAATAATCTAGGCTGACACCCCAGGGCAGGACTGAGGGAGTGCTGCACTGTCGGAGGTGCCGTCTTTCGGCTGCAATGCTAAACTGAGGCCCCGTCTTCCCTCTCAGATGGACGTAATAGATCCCATGGCCACTATTTCGTAGAAGAGCAGGGGAGTTATCCCCAGGTGTCCTGGCAAATATTTATCCCTCAATCAACATCACTAAAAACAGATGATCTGGTCATTATCCCGTTGCTGTTTGTGGGAGCTTGCTGTGCGCAAATTGCTGCTTTCTTTCCGACATTACAATAGTGACTGCGCTCCAAAAAGTACCTCATTGGCTGTAAAGCGCTTTGGGATGTCCTGAGGTTGTGAAAGGCGCTATATAAATACAAGTCTTTATTTCTTTCTTTTACAGGCGACTTTGGGCCGATGGTTCCCAAAGCTCTCCACCCAATGGGGGCACTTTGGTTTGGTTTTTGGTTGATGACATCGCCCAGTGTCTTCCTATTGATGGTTTTGGAGAAGGTCAACCCAATCTCTGCCTCTTTCTTTATCATAGGCAACGGCCTATTAAAAGTCAACCACGTGCTCCCTTTTTAAAGGGTCGCAAACGATAAGGTCTGTAAATTAACATAAATTTGAAAGGAACCTTAACAAATCAAATTAAAATTTGGTTGCCGGGGGTGGTGATGCACTCCATTCTCCGCGGCGCCCACCGGTCGCGGAAGGCCTCAAGCCTGCCAGTGGATACCGCGTACTCCATATCCAGGGCCACCCGGGCGCGAACGTGGCCGCGGAAGAGAGGCAGGCAATCGGGCAGCTCTTTCCCACCCTCTTTCCAGTTGCCTGTTGACACAGCCGAGGCGAAAACTCCCTTTCGTCTTCTGTGTCGCCGCGAGATCACCGGGACAAGCTCTGGTTCAACCTGGATGCGTTCCGCTTCTTTGAGGATGCCAGGGACCTGGTAAGAGTTGGCCAGATGTTGGAAGGTAAGACGGTGAGCGTTGACGCTGAGTAACTCCTGGATGTGTCTCCTGCAGATCTTCATCAGTTGCCACCTGAGAGTAGCTGCAGCAGATCAAAGGCCGGATTCGGTCAACAAAGCCTGTTCCTTCCAGAAGCCAGCCAACCGGTGAGAGGAATCTACCCCCGAATGGTGGACCTCTTTCTTTTTGGCGTATGGATGCATTCTGACTGATGGCTTGCTTCCTTGTTTAGATGGTCCCTGGTGAACGAGTTGGGCCTGTCCCTGGTGGAAGGATCCAATGAGGTTTGTGCCTGTTGTGATGGGGGCAACTGCAGGGGCGAGAGATTGCGATCTGGAGGAAGACCACACTCCAGGTGCAGGAGGGAGGTCCCATCTGAGCTTGGTATGTTGTGGTGGTGTTGGGTGTTGAGGGTGAAGAAGGATGTTTTGTAACTGGATGGAACTAATTGTTGCAGAGTCTGAGCCTGTGTGGGAGAGTGAGGCCTCACTTGGACCTCTGATCGTTCTGGATGTAGATCTGGACCTGGTTCATTCGGTGGATAGTGAAGCTGTTGGGACTCGTGAGGATGTTCCGAGTTCTTATCGAGGTGAGTGTTGATTGTATGAAAACCCAATTCCAGTCCTGTGACTCCTGACTCCATATTGGCTTCTCGTTCTCGGCAGGTGATGTGTGTTCTGAGCTACTTCTGGTCGTGGCTGTGACGTTGGCAGCTGGGGTCCTGATCTCCACCTCTCTGGTGGCCTTCCTACTGTCCAGGAAACACAACTGAATCCTCTCCCTCAATTGAGCTGCTTTATTTGTCAAAAAATGCTTCAATAAAATTGAAATGTGACTTGGTTGAGTTACAGTCTATGGTGTTGAACTGGTTTTTAAATACACTGTCATGGTGGTTTGACCTAAGTTGTCTAAATGACACTAGACCAGTTTTGGAGGCCTATATTTAACTGACAATTTCACCACACACCGCTCAGTTTTGGGTAGTTGAAAGTAGGCATTTGCACCTGGAATAAGATTGTGGCCTTAATAGGATGGCAACTGGAATCATACAGCACAGAAAGAGGCCATTCGGCCCATCGTGCCTGTGCTAGCTCTTTGAAAGAGCTCTCCAATTAGTCCCACTCTCCCCGGCTCTTCCCCATATCCCTGCCATTTTCACCTCTTTGTATTTATCCAATTCCCATTTTTGAAAGACACTATTGAATCTGCTTCCACCGCCCTTTCAGGCAGTGTGTTCCAGATCACAACAACTTCTTTATATTAGAAGTCTCCTCATCTCTGGCTCTCTTGTCAATGACGTCACTTACTAACCCGTCTGCCAGTGGAAACCGTTTCTCCTTATTTACTTTAATCAAAACCCTTACCATTTTGAACCCCTCCCTTGACCTTCTCTGCTCTAAGGAGAACAATCCCAGCTTTTCTGCAGTAATATTGTGACCTTTGTAAAGGGATGAAAGCGATGGAGAGCTTCTGCCATCTTTCTAGAGCGAGTAGATGGGGTTACAGACACCCAGCTAGGAGTCCGCTGTGAGAAGGTTCCAGTCCCACATCGGGGTCAAGAGACTAGACCAAAGCAGCATCTCCTTAATTGGCCATCTTGCTCCATGTCCGCTGGCGGTAGGTGTGTCTTGGCCTCGTACTGTCACTCTGCTGGCTCTGTTCCACATTTAACATCCCTTAAAGGTTAGTTACAATTGCCTTTTTGAATATAGTGATGTAACCTACCACCCACCATCACACATGGGTGGGTAGTGGAATCAAACAGTGCTGAGGGGATTGGTAAATGATCAATGATCTTTTTCATTGCACTCTGTGTTGTGTATGTAATATGTGTGCTACTTTGAACCTATGGACAGGACTGCACTACTTGTTGGGCGTAGTGATACGCAGTACCACTCCTGGCCATAGGGGTATAAATAGTACTGTGGGTACTGATCCCCCTCAGTTCCCGCCTGTGGGCATGAAGTAAAGACCTACGTATAGTTCCACCTCCAACCAGTAAAGACCTGTTTTATTGTTACTGATTAAGTCTGAGTATTAATTACTTGAACAACTCACAGATTTAACACTGGCGACGAGTCGGTTCGAACCCTGCGGCAGTTATTCCACAGCGGCTTCGTCCAAAGACAGGACGTTGAAGAGAGGTTCCAATCCTCAACACCCCACTGAAAACTGAAGGGCAGCAGAAATCCTGACAGCTTCCAGCGACTGGAAGCGACAGGCATTAGGACCCTGAAGCCTCCATAACCTCGTGGGTAAGCCAGAGCCCGGGAGGGCGCGAGCGGGTAAGCCAGAGCCCGGGAGGGAGCGAGCAAGAGCCGCCGAGCGGGTGAGCCAGAGGCCGGGAGCCGCTTCAAGCGGGAGGCGCTTAGCGGGCCAGCGATCGCACCGGTGATAAGGGCTGAGAACCGTTTCGGGCGGGCGGCGCACCAGCGATCGCACAGGAGATAAGAGCCGCAGTCGGGCTGAAAGTCAGCGATGAGAAGCGCGGGAAAACCGCCATTGAAGTGGGCGGGGAGAGCGAGAAGCGCGGGAAAGCCGCCATTTTTCGCGGGAAAACCGCTGGGGAAGAAGGCAGAAGCGGGAAAACCGCCATTTTGTGGGCGGAGGACGACGGCAAGAGCGGGAAGCCGCCATCTTGGATAGCAGTAAAAAAAAAAAAATCTGAGAAATTGCAAATCTACAATGCCTAAACATGGGAATATTAGCACCTTTGATAGTGACCTCGAAGATTGGGCCATATATGTTGAAAGAGTAAAAAATTATTGTAAGGCCAATAAAATTCGTGACCAAGATAAAGCTCTAACATTATTAAATTTAATGGGTGCGAAGACATACGGGCAATTGAAACACCTGTTATCACCAGATGAACCGGCGGATAAGACGTTCGATGAGATTGTTACTGTCCTGAAAGATCATCTAAACCCCACGCCGCTGATGCTAGCGGAACGATTTAAATTTTACGACAGAAGGCAGCTACAGCATGAAAGCAATGCTGATTATTTGCTGGAATTGCGTAAATTAGCGAAATATTGCCAGTTTGGAACGGGACTGACAGAGGCACTTCGAGACAAATTTGTGTGTGGTTTATTTAAACAGGATACACAAAAGCGACTGCTCGAGGAGAATGAGCTGACGCTTGAGAAGGCGGTCACTATGGCAGCAGCACACGAAGCCGCAGCGAGAGGCACGGCAGTAATGCAGCTACGGTCACCGGAGCTCAGTGCACACAAATTGGGTGTGAGTTCTGGCAAATGTTATCGTTGTGGAAAGACAACGCATGATCAGAACCAGTGTTGGTTTAAAAACCAAGAATGTAGAACTTGTGGTAGGCTTGGACATATAGCTAGAGTATGCAGGTCAGGGAAGAAGACCAGCAACAAGAAGTCACCGCAAGGAAAATACGCAAAGGTACACAAGGTGACCGAACAGGAGTCCGATTCAGACGCTAGCAGTAATGAACTGGCTAGCTTAAGCTGTAATGAACTGGCTAGC
This sequence comes from Somniosus microcephalus, assembly GCF_052327205.1. Lineage (NCBI taxonomy): Eukaryota > Metazoa > Chordata > Chondrichthyes > Squaliformes > Somniosidae > Somniosus > Somniosus microcephalus. The sequence goes on from NW_028225182.1 coordinate 36,317,403, forward strand.
TTAAGAGTACTCAACGCTGGTAAGGGTGCAGACCTCCAGACAATTTGGGTCACTCTTCAGATAGAAGGAGTCCAAGTAAAACTGGAATTGGACACTGGATCGGCATTGACGGTCATAAATAAGAAAGATTACGGAAAGTTATTCCAACATATTCCCCTACAGGATACGGGGATTATATTGAAAACATACACGGGGCAAAGAGTGTACCCCATCGGGAAAATAGAGGTTGCAGTGGTCCACAAGGGCGAAGACAGTCAAATAATGGACTTATATGTGATATCTGAAGGAGGTTCTCCACTACTAGGACGGGAGTGGATTAGGAAAATGAATATGGACTGGCATTTCCTACAAACAATAACGAGTGAGAACTCGGTGAAGATAGTCGGCCCAGACTCTGGAACGGATGATGGTAAGCCCAACTCAGGTGCAAAAGACAAAGTTTCAGCACAGAATTCCACTGAGCAACAACAACATAGTTTAACTGTGGATTCTGAGTCTGGCAAGTCTACTGATGTGCCCATTTCTGAGGGACACCGGGCTCGAACTCAACTCCATTTCAAACTACAACAGCAATTAGAACAAATGCTTCGCCGTTGTGAGCAAGAGTTGAATGCAACGAAAGAGTTCTTTGATATAGAGTTGGAGAATCTGGAAAGACAACAGAAGCAGCTGATGGAGAAAATGGAGCAGGAGCACACAAAACGTCTGATGTCAGAGGAGTTAACGGTCAGCCAACTCCTGCATATGCTGAAGGACAGGACTCTGAAATGGGAAAAACTTGAACATGAACTTCAATATTCAAACGAAAGGGGTTCGGAGCTCTCAAAGGTTATTGGAAGAGCTGAGGTGGCAACACAGACTGAGATGACTGCAACAGAGCAGCCCTTGGATGCCAAAAGTACGCTGACTCACGTCAACGTAGAACAACAGACCGCTGAAACAGCTGCTCCGGTAGAGGGATTGAATAGTCCGATCAATCAATCTCCAAAAGAAGTTGAAGTAGTAAAATCTCAAATGAGGTCATTAGTAAACGACTTGCTGAAAGCCCAGAAAAAGCTGGATGAAGAGGTACGCATGAAGAAGTCTCTTCAGGAAAGATGTCTGGACTTGGAACAAAAGCTGGCTAACGCCCAGCTGGGTATGGAGGAAATAGAAGACCCTCTCGCTGGCCTAGATCAGGACGACACCGAATATTACTATGTCCTGTCCTGCCCAACTTGTAACTTCGACTCCCACCATACAGAAATCATGGAGGAGCACCGAAAGTCTACGGAACATCGGGAGAAGGTGGCTCTACTACGGAAAAAGGAGGGAGAGAAGGAGGAACTGCGCATGCAGCTGGCAGCTGACAGTGGAGCCCAGAGAGTCTCCAAGAAGCAGAAAAGGGAAAGTCGAAACAGAAGATGACCCATCTGAACCATTATTACCTCTACCAGATCACACACGTGGTCCCTCCGAACGGAGCCAATTCAGTTCGGAAGTTCAAACTGTTAAATCCATGGAAGGACTATTGAATGAGTCACTCCAGCAACGTGAACTGACTCCACCACAGAGATTGAATCTGTGAACTGTTTTCCGCAGAGACTGAATCTGTGATCTGTTTTGACATGAAGTTATCTATGTATCTATGTTATTCTGTTATGTAAACCTGAAGTTATATATGTATATATGTTATTACGTTATGTTAAATGGGGAGATGACTGTAAAGCTAGGAAGGGAGGAATGTTGTGTATGTAATTTGTGTGCTACTTTGAACCTATGGACAGGCCTGCACTACTTGTTGGGCGTAGTGATACGCAGTACCACTCCTGGCCATAGGGGTATAAATAGTACTGTGGGTACTGATCCCCCTCAGTTCCCGCCTGTGGGCATGAAGTAAAGACCTACGTATAGTCCCTACCTCCAACCAGTAAAGACCTGTTTTATTGTTACTGATTAAGTCTGAGTATTAATTACTTGAACAACTCACAGATTTAACACTCTGGCTTCTGGTGCATTTCCCCCACCCGCCCAAAATCCTTCGCCCACCCCACCTCCCATCACCCCCTGTTGGTGGCCGTGCCTTCAGACATCTAGCCCCTAAGCTCAGACATTCTCTCCCTAAATCCCTCAACCTCTCCTCCTAATACATTGCTTCAAACCTACATCAGTGTCCAGGCATTTACCTGTCCTAATGTCTCCTCCTTTGACTCTGTCACGTTTTTGTCTGATTTACGTGAGTTGAATGCTTTGCTTAGTTGAACATTGGGCGGTGTAACAAGGCACCACTGCAACCAGATGGTGAGGATAAAGGGGCAGGAATATAAGATGGCCATTAACAGATCAAATTAAGAATTTAGGAGGACATTCTTTACACAGAATGTGGAACATGGAGTGGTTGAAGCAGATATATTTGGAGTTGAGATACAGATCGACCATGATCGAATTGAATGGCAGAACAGGCTCGAGGGCCTGAATGGACTCCTCCTGTTCATTTGTAAAGGAGGCTGGTAGCATAGATGAGGGAGAATGAAATAGAGGGCTCTGTGGGGTGGGGAGTTAGATAGAAAGCAAAGCACGCTCTACGCTGTCCCATCAAACACTCCCAGGGCAGCAAGAGTACGGGTTAGATACAGAGTAAAGCTCCGTCTACACTGTCTCATCAATCACTCCCAGCGCAGGTACAGCATAAGTTAGATACTGTTGTGTCCCCTTGTGTTTTTATTACTATGTAATACAGACACTTTTAACTCATTTTTAGTTTACAGCTTTTATTCAGTGCTTTCATGATGTTGCTGCCGCATGGTGCGGAGTGATACAAGATGTCCGACCTTGCACTGTGCACTGCCTGACACGGTGTGCCACACAGCAGTATAAATGCACTAACCAAAGTAGTTCCATATAACAATGTAACAAGTAGTTCCATTTAACAATGTGATAATATAACGATGTAACAGATACAGGTTACAGCATGAGTTAGATACAGAGTAAAGCTCCCTCTACACTGTCCCATCAAGCACTCCCAGTGCAGCTACAGCGCGGGTTAGATACAGAATAAAGCTCCCTTTACAATGTCACGTCAAAATCCCCCAGGGCAGGTACAGCACGGGTTAGATATAGAGTAACGCTCCCTCTACACTGTCACTTCAAACAGTCCCAGGACACGCACAGCATGGGTTAGATACAGAGTAAAGCTCCCTCTGCACTGTCCCATGAAACACTCCCAGGGCAGGTAGCGCACGGTTAGATACAGAGTAAAGCTCCCTCTACACTGTCCCATCAAATACTCCCAGGACAGGTACAGCACGGGTCAGATACAGAGTAAAGCTCCCTTTAAACTGTCCCATCAAACACTCCCAGGGCAGGTACAGCATAGGTTAGATACAGAGTAAAGCTCCCTTTAGACTGTCGCATCAAACTCTCCCATGGCAGATACAGCATGAGTTAGATACAGAGTAAAGCTCCCTCTACACTACCCCATCAAACACTCCCAAGGCAGGTACAGCACGGGTTAGACACAGAGTAAAGCTCTCTTGACAATGTCCCATCAAACACTCCCAGGGCAGGTACAGCACGGGTTAGATGGAGAGTGAAGCTCCCTCTACACTGTCCCATCAAACACTCCCAGGGCAGGTAGAGCACGGGTTAGATACACAGTAAAGCTCCCTGTGCTCTGCGCAAACAAGGTACCAAATCCCAACCTCAGAGGATCAGAGCCTATTAACCACCTCCCTCAGATTTCATGTTCCCACAGCTCGGCCATTTGTGGATCCTTCCCTTCCTTCACTCCACCGTTGGCACCTTGGGATGTTTTTCTGCATTAAAGGTGCGATATGATGACAAGTTGGTGTTGTTGTTCCAGTGTGACAGTCTCCATTTACCATCACACTCTTTATCAGACTGTATGAAACAGGACAATTGCAATTAGAGTGACTTTGCCTCTATTTGGCGGTTTTAATTGGATAGACTGTTTCCCCCTCGTGATGTCCTTTTAGTTATCAGCAGGGACGGGGGAGCTTGTCCAGTGGGTGAAGCTCAGGCCCACACTGATCATCTATAAGGGGTCCTCCCCACAAGGGACAGGACACCACTAACAAGAACAAAGAGTCTGTCCGAACTAATGTCCCACAGTACATATCAACTGATTAAGGTCCAACTTTCCGATCCGGTTCAATGAGGCAATGATCCCGTCCGGATCCAGCCACTTGTAGAAGCTTCTGGAAAACCCATTGGACTCCGAGTGTTTGTGCGCCAGGCTCCCTGGATAGGGAGCGGGCAGTGCCCACCGGTACACTCGAGGCCTCCCGCGACCGGTGGGCACCGCAGGGAATGGAGAGTCTTATCGACACGAGTAATAATATGATGATTTACTTTTATGAGTTTCCTGTTGTTTTGTCGAAAGAACATTCTGTGTTTGAGTTCCTTTGTTAGTTGTGCCAACTTAAAGAGGGAGGCCAGGTGTAAATTCGTTCCTCTGTTGATGACACCGGGATAACCCATGTCATTTTATGGCTCAATTTAAAAAAAAACACATTAGACATAGGAACATGGGAACAGGAGGAGGCCATTCAGCCCCTCGAGCCTGTCGCCCCATTCAATGAGATCATGGCTGATCTGGGACCTAACTCCATATACCTGTCTTTGGCCCGTATCCCTTAATACCTTTGGGTATCAAAAATCTATCAATCTCAGATTTCAAATTAACAATTGACCCAGCAACAACTGCTGTTAGCGGAAGAGAGTTCCAAACCTTTCCCACCCTTTGTGTGTAGAAGTGTTTCCTAACTTCACTTCTGAAAGATCTGGCTCTAATTTTTAGGCCATGTCCCCTTGTCCTGAACTTCCAACCGGCGGAAATAGTTTGTCTCTGTGTACCCTATCGGTTCCCCTTAATATCTTGAAAACTTCAATCAAATCACCCCTTAACTTTCTAAATCCCGAGCTTTTCACCATTGGGAAAGTACGCTGATCTATCCTTTTTTGATCCAAAGTGGATGACTACTGTATTAATGGTGCCCATCAAAATGTGCCCTTGTGCGACTCTTTCAGGTGGGGGTGATTGACCAAATTGTAATAGGCCCTCGTGGCAATAAATCCATCAGTTCTGGCATTTTTTTCCTTTTTTTATTCTTCTTATTTTTTCTTTTTTTGTCAAGTTTTATTAAAAGTTTTATTAATTTACAGTTGATTAGTTTAACCAAAAGAGCACCCCTATTGGTCGAATGTTTTCTTAAGTTACAGTCAATTGCTTTAATCAAAAAGAGCAACCAAATTTGAAATTAGTTTGTTCAGGTTCCTTTAAAGTTTTATTTATTTACAGACTAACTGGTTAATCACCCACACATAAAAGTGTACAGTTGATTGGTGTAACCACCCAATCAAAAGAGTCACTCCGATTGGTCGAATTAAAATAGGCCCTCCTGGCAATAAATACATGAGTTCTGGCATTGGGTAGAAATTGTGGAGCTTGGGGTTAATTGGCTCAATGTGACTGCAGGTTGTGTGTATAAAAGGTGCTTGTTGATGGGTGCAGGGATAGTTGAGTTGTTTAGTATCATGGGGGATTTTGTAGTGAGGGGTTTGCTCCCAGTGCTGGTGTTAGTTGGAGCTGTTTGTTCCTCTGATATTTGGCAACAGTTTGGGGGCCAGAGGTTTCCATGGAGAAGAGTAAAAGCCACCCCTGGGCCTCAGAGAGTCCCTTCTCCTGGGTCTCCCTTTGGCTCCGGTTTCAGTGTGTCTGCGGGGCGCAGTCTGTCTCCACTGCAGACTGTGAGGGTGCAGTGTGGAGAGCACAACCTGCTGGTCAGGGTACAGATGGATTTATTTGGAACCAGGCACCTGATTAAAGCTGCTGACCTGACCCTGGGGACGGCAGGTTGTCGGCCAACTGGGATCTACTCTCAGAACCACACCGTCCTCTTTGATTATGGGCTGCATGAGTGTGGCAGCAGAGTGAAGGTAATGTGATTCCTCAACTCTTGCTCTAAGCTTGGAGTATGGATTAGACCCAACTCTTTATTCCTACCTTTGGTGAAATGTCATTGATGTTGAGGAGATTCCTGTCTCCTGCTTTTAAATCCTCAGACTTGTGTTGAATTATGCATTGTCCTTGGCTTTAACTGGTCTTCCTGAGTCTCCAACCTTGTGATCTCAGCCCTATTGGCCTTGAGCCTTCACTTAGTTCTTCAAACTTTTCATTCCATACATCTTGTCTTGTGGATTTTCAGGTCCCTGGGGATTCAGTTTAATGGTTCAGTTATCTACAATATTCAGTTTTTGTCTCTCTCTCTCTCTCATACAGAGGAGCTGTGATTTAAATGAGGATTTAATCTTGTTCTTTTCATTGCTCTAAATTATCAACCTGTGGCTCCTTTTATTGAAGTGAAGCTGTCCTTTCATTGAGTCTTTATTCTGTTTAATTGTCTTGTGCTTGCAATCCCCCTCCTTGCATTAGCTACTGAGGCTGCACAACTTCCAACCACCTGAGTAGAATGTTGTCCATTTCTGAACCTGATGTCTTTCAGATGTCTGGAGATTTCCTGGTCTACGCCACCCACCTGAACCACACCCCCAAGGCCCATGGATCTGTCATTGTGAGAACTAATGGAGCTGTCGTTCCCATTGAGTGCCACTATTTTAGGTAAGATTCTTTACACTGTCGCGAATAACGTCTACAGCTGGTGTAGTTCTCTGACCTTGTCCTAAAATGGCTCCATTGTCTTTCCAGGAAGGGCAATGTGAGCAGTGACCCGATCAAGCCCACCTGGATCCCGTTCAGCTCCACCAAGTCTGGACAGGGGCTTCTGTCATTCTCTCTGCGCCTAATGAACGGTATGTGATGGGTGGATGGGGAATGACTTCCTGTAGTCACCCACTGGGAGTTGTACCCAGTCTCCAACCCTTGTCCCTCTTGTACTTCAGATGACTGGCTCACAGAGCGCACCTCGACTGTCTACTACCTGGGTGACCTCATTCACATTGAGGCCTCTGTTTCAATGACCAACCACATGCCCCTGAAGCTCTACATTGATCGCTACGTTGAGCCCAGACACGGACTCCACCCCGAGATACAGCATCATTGACTACAATGGGTAAGGAGCCCTCTGCTTTCTCCAGTTGGTCCTGTCTCGATGGCTTCTCTTGATTCACTCAATGTCCCTTTTTTAAAAAAAAAAAAAAAAAAAAAAAAAAATATTTCTTCAGTTGCCTCCTGGACAGCAAAGCTGAGGACTCCTTCTCAACCTTCGTGTTGCCAAGAGACGAGCGTGAGCTGGACAAGCTCCACTTTGACCTGGATGCGTTCCGCTTCTTTGGAGATGACCGTTCCTTGGTAAGAGGAAGCCGACCATTGCAAAGTATTTACAGCCATTCTGCATAACTGGCTTGTGCTCCACATGAGTGTCCTCCCACCCCTCTTCATCTAACTCCAACATATCCTTCTATTCCTTTCTCCCTGATGTATTTATCTAGCTTCCCCTTAAATGCATCTACACTATTTGCCTCAAACACTCCCTGTGGTAGCGAGTTCCACATTCTCACCACTCTGGGTAAAGAAGTTTCCCCTGAAATCCCTCTGCTGTATATCCTGTGATCCTATGAATCACTAACATTAACCACTTTTCTCTGTTTCTAGCCAGCTTGCTATCCATTCTGCTACTTGTCCCCTGAATCCACCTGTTCATTGAGTTCCCAAGTTGGGAGGGAGTCACTATATAATGACTTGTGTTGACTGTGTCCCTCAGATTTTCATCTCCTGTCACGTGAAGGTTGCTGCAGTGGCTCGGAGAGATTCCATGAGCAAAGCTTGTACTTTCCAGAAGATGCAGAATGTGTAAGTGCCCCCTCTCTCCCTCAGGGATGTGTTGTGTGGGGAAGTGATGCCCAACCTGATTGTGAAACTGATTCTCTTGTTTAGCTGGACCCCATTGGAAGTATCCAACAATGACGTTTGTGCCTGTTGTCACTTGGGCAACTGCAGTGCCACAAGGGTGTTTGGATTTGATTCCAGAGGAAGGAGGGATCTTGTACCTGAAGCTGGTAGGACATTGATTCTCTAGATGTTGGAGGTTGCCCTTTACCCTCTCTCTAACTGGAATGTTTGATATCGCAGGGAGTGATGCTGAATTGAAGTGGGAGGGTGAGGCCTCACTTGGACCCCTGGTCATTCTGGACACTGATGTGACAGACCTGGCAACTGAGTCCCTTAATGAGGTTGAGCAACGGATGGCGGAGAGGTCTCCAGGTGGTGAGTTGGCCGACTGCTAGTTTCCATTTCCCCCTCAGTATTTCCTTCACTCACTGTTGGTTTCTCATTGCTGTTTAGGTGTGGAGTCGGAGGTGGTCCTGATGGTGGCCCTGACTGTGACTGCTGTGTCTCTGATCTCTGCTTCGTTGATCGCCTTGTTCCTGTACAGGAAACGCAAGCAAACCCTGCGCAACAACTTGTGATTAATAAAGTGGTGAAATTAGCAAATCTGTCATGGTTATTGCTTACATTTGGTCATTGATCAAGGCTGGGGATTTGCATTCTGAATATGGGAAGTTTTCCATATTTATTTACTTCCATTAATGATTCTTGACCCAGTGGCATGCCTCCTGAGTGTTTAATCTTTTCACCAGATATCAGGCTACTGGGGTATGTGCCCCATTTCACTAGTTTATTAACAGCAACTTGGAAGTGTTTGCCTGGAGCGAGTTATCTTGGCCTGCTGTTTGTCCCTTGTTAAGGAGGTTTGTGGGGCTCTTGTGGAGTGAGGTTCGTGGGCCTGATTATTGAGCCCCATGAAATTGCAACGTTCCTGGAAATTTTAATGCTGGGATTAGTTTATTACTAGAAGTGGAGGTTCTTTAGTCCTCTATAACTGACTGGGATAATAAGTCTAAATGGGGTAGATGTCCATATTCTAAAAATGATAGCGGCACTAGCGAGGGTGCAAATCATTTACTAGGATGATTCCAGAACTGAGATTATTCTTATTAGGAAAGATTGACCTGTTTGGGATGCCTTGCCTTCTTTAGGAAAGAGAAGGCTGAGGGTGTTTAAAATTGTGACTAGGTTAGATATAGATGTTTCCACTTGTGGGCAAGACCAGAACTCGGGGCCTGTAACTACAAGGTAGTAACTAACTAATGACTCCAATGGTGAATTCAGGAGAAACTTCTTTGCCCAGAAAGTGGGGAGAATGTGGAACTCGCTACCACGGAGTGGTTGAGTCGAATAGTATAGATGCATTTAAGGGGGAGCTCTAAGCATAAGGGAGGAAGGATATGCTGTTTGGGTGAGATGAAGGGTGGGAGGAGGCTCGTGTGGAGCATAAACACTGGCGTGGACTAGTTGGGCTGAATAGCCTGTTTCTGTGCTGTCGATGGCTTGTTAACCTGCAGGATTAGTCAGCTGAGAAATTGCATCTCTGAAGGCCCCTTAATGACTTTCGGTGTTGGCTGTGGCTCAGTGGGCAGCACTCTAGCCTGAGTCGGAAGGTCGTAGGTTCAAATCCCACTGCAGAAACCTTGCGTACAAAATCCAGGCTGACACTCCCAGTGCTGCACTGTCAGAGGTGCCATCTTTCGGATGAGAAGTTAAACTGAGGCCACTTTTGCCCCCTCGGGTGGATGTAAAAGATCCTATGGCACTGTTGGAAGAAGAGCAGGGGAGTTCTTCCTCTGACCAATTGTTATCCATCAGCCAATGCCATAAGATGATCTGGCCATTATCACATTGCTGTTTGTAGGCTCTTGATGGGCTGCCATGTTTCTGACAACAGTGACTACATTTCAAAAGTAATTCATTGGTTATGAAATGCATTTTTCAATTTGTTCATGGGATGTGGGTGTCACTGGCAAGGCCTGCATTTATTGCCCATCCCTAGTTAGCCTTGAGAATGTGGTGGTGAGCTGCCTTCTAGTCCAGTTGGTCAGTGTGCTGTTGAGGAGTTCCAGGATTTTTGACCCAGTGACTATGAAGGATTGACAAATTAGCAAGTCAGGGTGGTGTGTGACTTGGAGGGGAACTTGGAGGTGGTGGTGTTCGCATATGCCTGCTGCCCTTGTCCTTCTAAGTGGTAGAGGTCATGGGTTTGGGAGGTGATGCTGAAGAAGCCTGGGCGAGTTGCTGCAGTGCATCTTGTAGATGGTACACACTGCAGCCACGGTGCGCCGGTGGTGGAGGGAGTGAATGTTTAAGGTGTTGGTGGGATGTCCTGAATCTGGGTATGGTGCTGTATAAATAAAAGACTCTTCTTTCTAAACATCTGACGTGAGTATGGGACCTACAATAAAAAATAATTATGCCTAACCAACATACTAGGTCCCCAAATGGGGATTCAGTTGCCGTACTGGATCTCCAACAGCAGGTGGGGATAGAATCCACACCAACTTAACGAGCACACTTTTGTATCTCTCGTGGCCGACCCTGGTCAGTGAATGCTGGCTGAAATCTGCAGTAGAACTGTTGTCAATACTTAACCACTTGCATTCATGTAGCCCCTTCAACGGACTGAGATGTTCCAAGGTGCTTCACAGAAGCCCTATTGAATAAAATTTGACACCCAGCCACATAAGGAGATATTAGGGCAGATGACCAAAAGCTTGGTGAAAGAGGTAGGTTTTAAGGAGCATAGAGCACTGGAGAGGTTTAGGGAGGGAATTCCAGAGTTTGGGGGCCCAGGCAGTTGAAGGCAAGGCCAACAATGGGGGAGCGATTACATAGAAAATAGGAGCAGGAGTAGGCCATTCAGCCCCTCGAGCCTGCTCCACCATTCAATGCGATTATGGCTGATCATCCAAGTTCAGTACCCGGTCCCTGCTTTTTTCCCCCACACCCCTTGATCCCTTTAGCCTTAAATATATCCAACACCTCCTTGAATATATTTAATGAATTGGCCTCTACTGCCTTCTGTGGTAGAGAATTCTACAGGTTCGCCACTCTCTGGGTGAAGAAATTCCTCCTCATTTCTGTCCTAAAATGCCTACCCGTTATCCTTAGACTGCGACCGTTGGTTTTAGATTCCCCGACCATCGGGAACATCCTCCCTGCATCTACTCTGTCCAGTCCTGCCAGAATTTGATAAGTTTCAATGAGATCCCCTCTCATTCTTCTAAACTCCAGCGAGTACAAGCCCAATCGACCCAATCTCTCCTCATACGTCATTCCTGCCATCCCGGCTATCAGCCTGGTGAATCTTTGCTGAACTCCTTCCAAGGCAAGAATAACCTTCCTCAGATAAGGCGACCAGAACTGCACACAATACTGAAGATGTGGTCTCACCAAGGCCCTGTACAACTGCAGCAAGACATCCTTGTTCCTGTACTCAAACCCTCTCGCTATGAAGGCCAACATACCATTTGCCGCCTTAACCGCCTGCTGCACCTGTGTGCTTACCTTCAGCGACTGGTGCACAAGGTCACCCAGGTCTCGTTGCACTTCCCCTTCTCCCAATCTATTGCCATTCAGATAATCTGCCTTCCTGTTTTTGCCACCAAAGTGGATAACCTCACATTTATCCACGTTATATTGCATCTGCCGTGCTTCTGCCCAATCACCCAACCTGTCCAAATCATCCTGTACTTTCTCGGCATCCTCCTCACAGCACACACGCCCACCCAGCTTTGTGTCGGCTGCAAATTTGGAGATATTACATCTCGTTCCCTTGTCTAGATCGTTAATATATATTGTGAATAGCTGGGGTCCAAGGACCGATCCCTGCGGTACCCCACTAGTCACTGCCTGCCACTCGGAAAAAGACCCGTTTATTCCAACTCTGCTTTCTATCTGCCAACCAGTTCTCCATCCAAGTCAACACCTTGCCCCCAATCCCATGTGCCTTAAATTTACACGCTAATCTCTTAGGTGGGACCTTATCGAAAGCCTTTTGAAAATCCAGATACACCACATCCACTGATTCTCCCTTATCTATTTTACTAGTTACATCCTCAAAAAATTCCAGTAGATTAGTCAAGCACGATTTACCTTTTGTAAATCCATGTTGACTTTGTCCAATCCGGTCTCTGTTTTCCAAGTGCTCTGCTATTACATCTTTTATAATGGACTCTAGCATTTTCCCCACTACCGATGTCTGTATTTCCCCGTTTTCTCTCTACCACCTTTTTTGAATAGTGGGGTAACATTAGCTACCCTTCAATCCGTGGGTACTGTTCCAGATTCCATCGAATGTTGGAAGATGATCAGCAATGCATCTACTATTTCTAGGGCCACTTCCTTAAGTACCCTAGGATGTAGATTATCAGGCCCTGGTGATTTATCGGCCTTCAATCCCATCAATTTCCCTACAAATACTGATTTCTTTCAGCTCCTCCCTTTCATCGAACCCTATGTTCCCCGACATTTCTGGGCGGTTATTTGTGTCCCCCTTTGTGAAGACAGAACCAAAATATGTATTTAATTGGTCTGCCATTTCTTTGTTCCCCATTATAAATTCCCCAGTTGGGGATGCTCAAGAGGCCAAAATTGGAGGCGCGCAGAGCTTGCGGAGGGTTGTGGGGCTGGAGGAGGTTGGAGGAATTTCAAAACAAGGATGAGAATTTTTAAAATCAAGGCGTTGCTTAACCGGGAATCAATGTAGGTCAGCGAGGGGTGAATGGGACTTGGTGCGAGTTAGGATACGGGCAGCAGAGTTTTGGACGGCCTCAAGATAATGGAGGGTAGAGCGTGGAAGGTCAGCATTGGAATAGTCGAGACTACAGGCGAATAGAGATGTGGTAGTCAGTCTCGCCTGGGTTTAGTGAGTGTCTACACAAAGCCTCATACACAACATACAAAAAGTTGATGTGCATTCACACTGAAGTCTCCCAATAAATATGTATAATCACAGAAGTGCTTGTTTGAGTAAACCAGTTAACATTTTATACACAGCCAGCACACCCCGCCTCACCCCGTAAACAGCTGCCATCAAAGCCCAGTTGCTGTATTATTTTGTGGGTCTGTGCTCGGGTTAGCAGCCCTCCAGGATTGTCCCAGAGTCTCCAGGAATTAAAAGATTCATCTCTGGGAGCCTGGCACGTCCTGAGTTCATGATAGGTGCGGTATTCCCAGAAGGTTGTGGGTTCGAGTCCCACTCCAGTGACGAGAGCACATTAATGCAGGCTGACACTCTAGTGCCACTGCTGAGGGAGCGCCGCACTGTCGGAGGTGTCATCTTTCGGATGAGACGTTAAACCGAGGGCCCGTCTGCCCCCTCGGGTGGATGTAAAAGATCCCATGGCCACTATTTCGTAGAAGAGCAGGGAGTTGTCCCCTGGTGTCCCAGCTAATATTTATCCCTCAATCAACATCACTAAAAACAGATTATCTGGTCATTATCACATTGCTGTTTGTGGGAGCTTGCTGTGTGCAAATTGGCTGTGGCGTTTCCTACATTACAACAGTGACTACACTTTGAAAATTACCTCATTGGCTGTAAAGCGCTTTGGGATGCCCTGAGGCTGTGAAAGGCGCTATATAAATACAAGTCTTTATTTCTTTCTTTTACAGGCGACTTTGGGCCGATGGTTCCCAAAGCTCTCCACCCAATGGGGGCACTTTGGTTTGGTTTTTGGTTGATGACATCACCCAGTGTCTTCCTATTGATGGTTTTGGAGAAGGTCAACCCAATCTCTGCCTCTTTCTTTATCATAGGCAACGGCCTATTAAAAGTCAACCATGTGCTCCCTTTTTAAAGGGTCGCAAACGATAAGGTCTGTAAATTAACATAAATTTGAAAGGAACCTTAACAAATCAAATTAAAATTTGGTTGCCGGGGGTGATGATGCACTCCATTCTCCGCGGCGCCCACCGGTCGCGGAAGGCCTCAAGCCTGCCAGTGGATACCGCGTACTCCATCTGCAGGGCCACCCGGGCGCGAACGTGGCCGCGGAAGAGAGGCAGGCAATCGGGCAGCTCTTTCCCACCCTCTTTCCAGTTGCCTGTCGACACAGCCGAGGCGAAAACTCCCTTTCGTCTTTTGTGTCGCCGCGAGATCACCGGGACAAGCTCCGGTTCAACTTGGATGCGTTCCGCTTCTTTGAGGATGCCAGGGACCTGGTAAGAGTTGGCCAGATGTTGGAAGGTAAGACGGTGAGCGTTGACGCTGAGTAACTCCTGGATGTGTCTCCTGCAGATCTTCATCAGTTGCCACCTGAGAGTAGCTGCAGCAGACCAAAGGCCGGATTCGGTCAACAAAGCCTGTTCCTTCCAGAAGCCAGCCAACCGGTGCGAGAAATCTACCCCCGAATGGTGGACCTCTTTCTTTTTGGCGCATGAATGCGTTCTGACTGATGGCTTGCTTCCTTGTTTAGATGGTCCCTGGTGACCGAGTTGGACCTGTCCCTGCTGGAAGGATCCAATGAGGTTTGTGCCTGTTGTGATGGGGGCAACTGCAGGGGCGAGAGATTGCGATCTGGAGGGAGACCACACTCCAGGCGCAGGAGGGAGGTCCCATCTGAGCTTGGTATGTTGTGGTGGTGTTGAGGGTGATAATGGATGTTTTGTAACTGGATGGAACTAATTGTTGCAGTGTCTGAGCCTGTGTGGGAGGGTGAGGCCTCCCTTGGACCTCTGATCGTTCTGGATGTAGATCTGGACCTAGTTCATTCGGTGGAAGGTGAAGCTGTTGGGACTCGTGAGGAGGTTCCGAGTTCTTATCGAGGTGAGTGTTGATTGTATGGAAACCCAATTCCAGTCCTGTGACTCCTAACTCCATATTGGCTTCTCGTTCTCGGCAGGTGATGTGGGTTCTGAGCTACTTCTGGTCGTGGCTGTGACGTTGGCAGCTGGGGTCCTGATCTCAGCCTCTCTGGTGGCCTTCCTACTGTCCAGGAAACACAACTGAATCCTCTCCCTCAATTGCGCTGCTTTATTTGTCAAATGGTTCAATAAAATTGAAATGTGACTTGGTTGAGTTATAGTCTTTGGTGTTGAACTGGATTTTAAATACACTGTCATGGTGGTTTGAACTAAGTTGTCTAAATGACACTAGACCAGTTTTGGAGGCCTATATTTAACTGACAATTTCACCACACACTACTGCGTTTTGGGTAGTTGAAATTAGGCATTTGCACCTGGAATAAGATTGTGACATTAATAGGATGGCAACTAGAATCATACAGCACAGAAAGAGGCCATTCGGCCCATCATACCTGTGCTGGCTCTTTGAAAGAGCTCTCCACATTTAACATCCCTTAAAGGTTAGTTACAATTGCCTTTTTGAATATAGTGATGTAACCTACCACCCACCATCACACATGGGTGGTTAGTGGAGTCAAACGGTGCTGAGGGGATTGGTAAAGGATCAATGATCTTTTTCATTGCACTCTGGCCTCTGGTGCATTTCCCCCACCCGCCCAAAATCCTTCGCCCACCCCACCTCCCATCACCCCCTGTTGGTGGCCGTGCCTTCAGACATCTGGCACCTCAGCTCAGACATTCTCTCCCTAAAACCCTCAACCTCTCCTCCTAAGGCATTGCTTAAAACCTACATCAGTGTCCAAACATTTACCTGTCCTAATGTCTCCTCCTTTGATTCTGTCACGTTTTTGTCTGATTTACGTGAGTTGAATGCTTTGCTTAGTTGAACATTGGGCGGTGTAACAAGGCACCACTGCAACAAGATGGTGAGGGCAAAGGGGCAGGAATATAAGATGGCCATTAGCAGATCAAATTAAGAATTTAGGAGAACATTCTTTACACAGAATGTGGAACAGGGAGTGGTTGAAGCAGATATATTTGGAGTTGAGATACAGATCGACCATGATCAAATGGAATGGCAGAACAGGCTCGAGGGCCTGAATGGATTCCTCCTGCTCCTATGTAAGGGGAGGCTGGTAGCATAGATAAGGGAGAATGAAATAAAGGGCTCTGTGGAGGCAGGGGGTTAGATACAAGGTAAAGCACGCTCTACACTGTCCCATCAAATACTCCCAGGGCAGGAACAGCACAGGTTAGATACAGAGTAAAGCTCCCTCTACACTGTCCCATCAAACACTCCCAGGGCAGCTACAGCACGCGTTAGATACAGAGTAAAGCTCCCTTTAAACTGTCCCATCAAACACTCCCAGGGCAGGTACAGCACAGGTTAGGTACAGAGTAAAGCTCTCTTTACAATGTCTCATCCAACACTCCCAGGGCAGGTAGAGCACGGGTCAGATACAGAGTAAAGCTCCCTCTACACTGTCCCATCAAACACTCCCAGGGCAGGTACAGCACGGGTTAGATACAGAGTAAAGCTCCCTCTACACTGTCCCATCAAACACTCCCAGGGCAGCTACAGCACGGGTTAGATACAGAGTAAAGCTCCCTTTAAACTGTCCCATCAAATACTCCCAGGGCAGGAACAGCACAGGTTAGATACAGAATAAAGCTCCCTCTACACTGTCCACATCAAACACTCCCAGGGCAGGTACAGCACGAGTTAGATACAGGTTACAGCACGAGTTAGATACAGAGTAAAGCTCCCTCTACACTGTCCCATCAAACACTCCCAGGGCAGTTACAGCACGCGTTAGATACAGAGTAAAGCTCCCTTTAAACTGTCCCATCAAACACTCCTAGGGCAGGTACAGCACAGGTTAGGTACAGAGTAAAGCTCTCTTTACAATGTCTCATCCAACACTCCCAGGGCAGGTAGAGCACGGGTCAGATACAGAGTAAAGCTCCCTCTACACTGTCCCATCAAACACTCCCAGGGCAGCTACAGCACGCGTTAGATACAGAGTAAAGCTCCCTTTAAACTGTCCCATCAAATACTCCCAGGGCAGGAACAGCACAGGTTAGATACAGAGTAAAGCTCCCTCTACACTGTCCACATCAAACACTCCCAGGGCAGGTACAGCACGAGTTAGATACAAGTTACAGCACGAGTTAGATACAGAGTAAAGCTCCCTCTACACTGTCCCATCAAACACTCCCAGGGCAGCTACAGCACGCGTTAGATACAGAGTAAAGCTCCCTTTAAACTGTCCCATCAAACACTCCTAGGGCAGGTACAGCACAGGTTAGGTACAGAGTAAAGCTCTCTTTACAATGTCTCATCCAACACTCCCAGGGCAGGTAGAGCATGCGTCAGATACAGAGTAAAGCTCCCGCTACACTGTCCCATCAAACACTCCCAGGGCATGAACAGCACAGGTTAGATACAGAGTAAAGCTCCCTCTACACTGTCCACATCAAACACTCCCAGGGCAGGTACAGCACGAGTTAGATACAGGTTACAGCACGAGTTAGATACAGAGTAAAGCTCCCTCTAAACTGTCCCATCAAACACTCCCAGGGCAGGTACAGCACAGGTTAGGTACAGAGTAAAGCTCTCTTTACAATGTCTCATCCAACACTCCCAGGGCAGGTAGAGCACGGGTCAGATACAGAGTAAAGCTCCCTCTACACTGTCCCATCAAACACTCCCAGGGCAGGAACAGCACAGGTTAGATACAGAGTAAAACTCCCTCTACACTGTCCACATCAAACACTCCCAGGGCAGGTACAGCACGAGTTAGATACAGGTTACAGCACGCGTTAGATACAGAGTAAAGCTCCCTTTAAACTGTCCCATCAAACACTCCCAGGGCATGTAGAGCACGGGTCAGATACAGAGTAAAGCTCCCTGTGCTCTGCGCAAAAAAGTTACCAAATCCCAACCTCAGAGGCTCACACCCTATTAACCACCTCCCTCAGAATTCATGTTCCCACAGCTCCGGCCATTTGTGGATCCTCCCCTTCCTTCACTCCACCATTGGCATCTTGGGATGTTTTTCTGCATTAAAGGTGCGATATGATGTAAGATTTGAAATTTTCAGCAATAATCACGCAAGAAAACAGGATAAAATAAGACAGTTTATTGACCAAAGTAAGCTTGCACAGAAAAACCTTTGATAAAAGGGCATACAAAATGGCCGCCGGGCCTCGTGATCAGTTTCTGGACCATTTGATTTCTGTTACTGCAAGCCAGACAGGCTTGTGGATTGAAGACAGTAAGCCCGCGAAAGCCAGTATCGGGAAACCGAAACTCAGGGAAACAGCATACATATTCAATAGATTCTAAGTACAAGACAGTTTCAGGCAAACAGGATGGGGCCCATCAAGATATGGGCGGACAATGAATGAACACTTAAACCCATTTAATGTATGTGGTAAACCACTGTTTGTATTCCTGTTTGTCCTGTTTGTATTCCACTGTGTACATGCCTGGACATGCCTCGGCTGACTCCTCCCACAGGTCCTAGTATAAAGGTGACTGCTCCCCAGCCCTTGGTATCCTGGACCGGTCGACCACTCGAGGCAGACCTCCATTCTGTTGTTAATAAAAGCCTTTAGTTACTCTTCTAACTCTCAGTCTTTTATGAGTAATTGATAGTGCATCAATTTTATTAACAACATTTTTATAATGGAGAAGATCCTCACACCAGCATGCCTGGACTTAGATCATCGGGAGGCGGACTCATCCACCAAGTTTACTCACTGGCTTAAGTGTTTCGAAAAATTCCTGACCGCCTCCGAAGCAATCAAATCGGACGAGGACAAACTGGATGTCCTGACCTCCAAAGTGAACCACCGAGTGTACTCGGTCATCCAAGACGCGACCTCGTACGCGGATGCTATCAAGCTCCTCAAGGACCAGTACACGCGCCCAGTGAACGAAGTGTACGCCAGGCACCTCCTGGGGAGTCGTAAACAACAACCTGGGGAATCGACCGTGGAATACCTTCAGGCACTGTCTGTGCTTGGCCGGGCCTGTGGTTGTAAGGATGTAAAGGCCGCCGTGTACACAGAGGAACTTATCCGGGACGCTTTTGTAGCGGGCCACAGATCCAATTACACACGACAGCGACTGTTGGAGCAGAGTAACCTCGACCTCAACAAGGCCTCTGAACTCGCACTATCGTTGGATGCAGCCTACCAGGGCATGGATGCCTACTCCTCTGCACCGTGGACGCCGCGGGGAATGACAGCCTGGGACACGGTAGGACCGCCTCATAGCGCCGTGCCACCCCAGCCACACCCCAACAATGGCCCAACTACCGCAGCAGTGTCCCAAGGCCAGACAGCAGTGCCCCAAGGCCAGAAATGCTACTTCTGTGGCCAGGCAAAACACCCCAGAGCGCGCTGCCCGGCGAAAAACGCGATCTGCTCAGGCTGCGGGAAGAAGGGACACTACGCTAGCGTCTGCAGGGCCAAAGCCACCCCGAACCCCAGCAGCGCCGCGTGTGGGCCATGCGGGCCGCCATTTTGGACCTCCCCGGCCGTGTGCGAATCACCGGTACAGCAGCCATTTTGGACGCCTCCAGCCACATGGGGATCATGGACGCCGCCATCTTGGACGACAGCCGGGATGCAGCAGGCCCCCGACACCGCCTCATCTGATACCCGCAGCGACACACCGACCCCTACGCTGGCATCCGTTACACTGGACCAAGCGAGACCGCACCAACTGGCCAGTTCCACAATGGACATTAAGGTAAATGGTCACGATACAATCTGCCTTTTTGACTCTGGGAGCACGGAGAGCTTCATCCACCCCGACACGGTGCGGCGTTGCTCTCTCCCAGTCCTGCCTGCGCAACAGCGGATTTCTATGGCCTCCGAGTCCCAGTCGGCGGACATCGGCGGCTACTGCGTGGTGACACTCGTAGTAGACGGGACCGTGTACGATCATTTTAAACTTCTGGTCCTGCCTGACCTCTGCGCTGCCGTCCTGCTGGGGTTAGATTTTCAGTGCCACCTTAAAAGTGTTACGATGGCGTACGGTGGACCCCTACCCCCACTCACAGTCCGCAGCCAGCAGCTTCCAAATTGCCCGCCGCGCACCAGGTGCAACCTCTCCACACTCAGAGTCACCCCCCCACCACTGTTTGCTAACCTCACCCCCGACTGTAAGCCCATCGCCACAAAGAGCAGGCGATACAGTGCCGGGGACAGGGTTTTCATTAAAACCGAAGTGGAGCGGCTCCTGAAAGAAGGGATTATTGAGGGCAGCACCAGCCCCTGGCGAGCCCAGGTTGTGGTCGTTAAGACCGGCGAGAAGCAGCGCCTGGTCATCGACTACAGCCAGACAATAAATCGCTACACCCTGCTGGACGCCTACCCACTCCCCCGTATAGCTGATATGGTCAACCAGATCGCGCAGTACCGCGTCTTCTCGACCATTGACCTGAAATCAGCGTACCACCAGCTCCCCATCCGCCCTGAGGACCGCCAGTACACTGCCTTTGAGGCAAACGGCCGCCTCTATCACTTCCTTAGGGTTCCCTTTGGCGTCACCAACGGGGTCTCCATCTTCCAAAGGGAGATGGACCGGATGGTAGATCAAAATGCGTTGCAGGCCACTTTCCCATATCTGGACAATGTGACCATCTGCGGCCGTGACTTGCAGGACCATGACGCAAACCTCGAAAAATTCCTCCGCACCGCCCAACTCCTAAACCTGACATATAACAAGGAGAAGTGCATATTCCGCACAAACCGCCTCGCCATCCTTGGCTGTGTTGTGGAACACGGAGTCATCGGCCCCGACCCCGACCGGATGCGTCCCCTTATGGAACTTCCACTGCCCCACTGCCTCAAGGCCCTGAAGAGGTGCCTAGGGTTTTTCTCCTATTACGCCCAGTGGGTCCCCTACTATGCGGACAAGGCCCGTCCGCTGATCAAGTCCACCTCTTTTCCCTTGACGGCAGAGGCCCGCTTAGCCTTCCACCGTATCAAGGAGGACATTGCCAAAGCCACCATGCACGCAGTGGACGAATCCATCCCCTTCCAGGTGGAAAGCGACGCGTCCGACTTTGCCCTGGCCGCTACCCTCAATCAGGCGGGGAGACCCGTGGCCTTCTTTTCACGAACCCTCCAAGGCCCGGAGACCAGACACTCCGCTGTTGAGAAGGAGGCCCAGGCGATTGTGGAGGCTGTGCGTCATT
This sequence comes from Somniosus microcephalus, assembly GCF_052327205.1. Classification (NCBI taxonomy): domain Eukaryota; kingdom Metazoa; phylum Chordata; class Chondrichthyes; order Squaliformes; family Somniosidae; genus Somniosus; species Somniosus microcephalus. The sequence goes on from NW_028225182.1 coordinate 36,338,277, forward strand.
GGAGGCACTACCTGGCCGGAAAACGATTTACCCTGCTCACTGACCAGCGTTCAGTTGCTTTTATGTTTAACAACAAGCAGAGGGGCAAAATCAAAAATGACAAGATCTTGAGGTGGAGAATCGAACTTTCCACCTACAACTACGAGATCTTGTACCGGCCCGGGAAGCTCAATGAACCCCCGGATGCGCTATCGCGTGGCACCTGCGCCAGCGCGCAGATCGATAGACTACGGGTCCTCCACAATGACCTCTGCCACCCGGGGGTCACCAGGTTCTTCCACCTCATCAAGGCCCGCAACCTGCCTTACTCTATTGAGGAGGTCAGGACCATGACCAGGAACTGCCAAGTCTGCGCTGAGTGCAAACCACACTTTTATAGACCAGACAGGGCCCACCTGATAAAAGCCACTCGCCCCTTTGAGCGCCTGAGCGTTGATTTTAAAGGGCCTCTCCCCTCCTCCGACCGCAATGTGTACTTCCTCAATATTATTGATGAGTACTCCCGTTTCCCGTTCGCCTTCCCCTGCCCGGACATGACCAGTGCCACGGTCATTAAATGTCTGAACAACCTCTTCACCCTGTTCGGCTTCCCCAGCTATATCCATAGCGACCGGGGCTCATCGTTTATGAGCGACGAACTCCGTCAGTACCTGCTAACTAGGGGTATTGCCACAAGCAGGACCACCAGTTACAACCCCCGGGGGAACGGACAGGTGGAAAGAGAAAATGCGACAGTTTGGAAGGCCGTCCTGCTAGCCTTAAAGTCTAGGGGCCTTCCAACCTCCCGCTGGCAGGATGTGCTCCCCGATGCGCTCCACTCTATTCGGTCACTGCTCTGCACTGCCACTAACGCCACCCCTCATGAGAAAATGTTTGTCTTCCCAAGGAAGTCCACATCAGGGACATCGCTACCGCCATGGCTGACGTCCCCAGGGCCGGTCCTACTGAGAAGACACGTGAGGACCCATAAAACGGACCCCCTGGTCGAGAGGGTCGACCTCCTCCACGCCAACCCCCAGTATGCTTACATCGCATACCCGGACGGGCGGGAGGACACAGTCTCCATAAGAGACCTTGCACCCTCGGGGACCACAGTAACCCACTACCCACTACCACCCCCCCCCCACGATCCGATATCCAGCCCCAGCAGACGGCAGGCCTGGGCCCCGCGACCCGCTCGACATCTACGAGGACGACACGCCTGTGCCACAGCCTACGCTGGACTCGACGCCGGAAGCTTCACTACCCCTGCCGTCGCCACGCCGATCACAGCGGCAGACAAGACCTCCGGAGAGACTCCAATACACTAACTTTTAATACACTTCACCCCGCCGGACTCAATTTTAAACAAGGGGTGAATGTGGTAAACCACTGTTTGTATTCCTGTTTGTCCTGTTTGTATTCCACTGTGTACATGCCTGGACATGCCTCGGCTGACTCCTCCCACAGGTCCTAGTATAAAGGTGACTGCTCCCCAGCCCTTGGTATCCTGGACCGGTCGACCACTCGAGGCAGACCTCCATTCTGTTGTTAATAAAAGCCTTTAGTTACTCTTCTAACTCTCAGTCTTTTATGAGTAATTGATAGCGCATCAATGTACAAAGGAGAAACCGTTTAACAGCCATCAAGGGAAATCTCCAGACCGATCAATATGCGAACCGACTTACGGTGACAAAGTAAAAGACATTAAAAGACATTATCGGCCAGGAAGGCCAGTTAAGTTATCACCGGCTCCCGTTACAAGACAAAGCGCCCCTGCAGAGATTTCTGCCCGCCAAAATATTACAAAGACTGGACTATGATCTGGCGGGAGATAAGGCTGGCCCAAAAAGGGTATAAATATGGATTTTGAAAAGTCCATCAGCGCCTCTTCTACCTCGGTAGCTTCGGAATTCGATCAGGAAGTTTCGGACGGACATTTCGGAAAGGACAACGTGGTCGGTGTTCAGCCAGACAAGGCTCGGCCACGACGAGGGTGGCCCGGGTACCGTTGTCGGGAGATCATCGACGACCCAGGCCGAAGAAGAAGACACCCTCAGGAAAACCGACGATCCAGGCCGGAGAGAAAGGACATTCCGGGCCTAGCACTTCCGTGCCTCAACATCCCATCGAGGTGTTGTTCTGTTCCATGAACCCAAATCCACAACAGACTTGGTGGATTTCAGCCATGACGAGCGCTCACCGAGGCTGTGTCCACTGCCTCATCGCCTGAGAGAGAGAGAGAGAAAAACAAGCTGCGCCAGAAGTTTCCAAATCCACGTGACGACGGAAAGCTGTGCCAGAAAGGCTGCGAACCCCTCCTTTTTGCGATTCTGATAGTGGTGAGCATGATCCCGAGTTCCTCAAGTCGAAACTTAGTTTAGGTATTAGGGGAGGGAGTAAGGTTAAATCGTAATGTGTTTCCCCTTTTACGACGTGCCGTGTGTTCCCCATTTCCATAGAGTCAAGTTCATAAATTTGTGCATGATTGTAGTTACTTTAATCTGTGCCTATGACATGTATTTTGTAATGCTTCAAACTGTTTAAAAATAAAAGCATCCATTTCGTGCTATTCAACCTGGTCTATTGAGTCCTTTCTCTGCACTACAGTTCTCTGCATCTAAGTCCAAGGTCTAGAACCGTAGGGGAGAGTGGGTCGAACCACTCAAGGGTAATTATTGCACAAAGCCTGGCAGGAGACCAGAACGAGCAAGAGAAACCCCCTACAATGATGACAAGTTGGTGTTGTTGTTCCAGTGTGACAGTCTCCATTTCCCATCACAACCTTTATCAGTCTGTATGAAACAGGACAATTGTAATTAGAGTGACTTTGCCTCTATTTTAGAGTTTTAGTTTGGATAGACTGTTTCCCCCTGATGATGTCCTTTTACTTATCAGCAAGGACGGGGGAGCTTGTCCTGTTTTGCAGACTACGAGTTAGGGGCAGTGGGTGAAGCTCAGGCCCATACTGATCATCTATAAGAGGTCCTCCCCACAAGGGACAGGACACCGCTAACAAGAACAAAGAGTCTGTCCGAACTAATGTCCCACAGTACATATCAACTGATTAAGGTCCAACTTTCCGATCCGGTAAAATGAAGCAATGATCCCGTTCGCATCCAGCCATTTGTAGAAGCTTCTGGAAAACCCATTGGACGCCGAGTGTTTGCGTGCCAGGCTCCCTGGAGAGGGAGCGGGCAATGCCCACCGGTACACTCAAGGCCTCCCGCAACCGGTGGGCACCGCAGGGAATGGAGAGTCTTATCGGCACGAGTAATAATATTATGATTTACTTTTATGAGTTTCCTGTTGTTTTGTCGAAAGAACATTCTGCGTTTGAGTTCCTTTGTTAATTGTGCCACCTTAAAGAGGGAGGCCAGGTGTAAATTCGTTCCCCTGTTGATGACACCGGGACAACCCATGTCATTTTATGGCTCAATTTTTCAAAATCCACATTAGACATAGGAACATCGGAACAGGAGGAGGCCATTCAGCCCCTCGAGCCTGTCGCTCCATTCAATGAGATCGTGGCTGATCTGGGACCTAACCCCATATACCCGTCTTTGGCCCATATCCCTTAATACCTTTGGTTATCAAAAATCTATCAATCTCAGATCTAAAATTAACAATTGACCCAGCAACAACTGCCGTTAGCGGAAGAGAGTTCCAAACCTCTCCCACCCTTTGTGTGTAGAAATGTTTCCTAACTTCACTTCTGAAAGATCTGGCTGTAATTTTTAGGCCATGTCCCCTTGTCCTGGACTCCCAACCAGCGGAAATAGTTTTTCTCTGTGTACCCTATCGGTTCCCCTTAATATCTTGAAAACGCCAATCAAATCACCCCTTAACATTGTAAATTCCGAGCTTTCCACCATTGGGAAAGTACGCTGATCTATCCTTTTTAGATGCAAAGTGGATGACTACTGTATTAATGGTGCCCATCAAAATGTGCCCTTGTGCGACTCATTCAGGTGGGGGTGATTGACCAAATTGTAATAGGCCCTCCTGGCAATAAATCTGTGAGTTCTGTCTTATTATACCTTTTTTTATTATTATTTTTTTTTCTTCTTTTGTCAAGTTTTATTTAAAGTTTTATTAATTTACAGTTGATTAGTTTAATCAAAAGAGCATCCCTAATTGGTCGAATGTTTTCTTAAGTTACAGTCAATTGCTTTAATCAAAAAGAGCAGCCAAATTTTAAATTAATTTGTTAAGGTTCCTTTAAAGTTTTATTTATAAACTAATTGGTTAATCACCCACACAAAAAAGATTACTGTAGATTTGCTTAACCACCCAATCAAAAGGGTCACTCCGATTGGTCGAATTAAAATAGGCCCTCCTGGCAATAAATCCATGAGTTCTGTGATCCTCTATTTTGTAAACACATAATTTAGACAAATAAAAACTGTAAATAAACTATAAAACTGTAATTAAACCAATAAAACTCCAAATAAACCTTAATAATCAAATTAAAATTTGGTTCTCCAGCCCAATTATGCACTCCAGTCCCCGCGGCGCCCACCGGTCACGAAAGTGATCGAGCGCGCCGGCGGACACCGCGTGCTCCAGCTCTAGGGCCACCCGGGCGCGAACATGGCCACGGAAGAGAGGGAGGCAATCCGGCCGGACGACCCCCTCGGCCGCCCGCTGCCTGGACCAATTAATGGCCTTCTTGGCCAGGCCCAGGAGCAGACCCACGAGGAGGTCGTCCGACCTGCCCGCTCCCCTCCGCACCGGGTGACCGTAGATCAAGAGCGTGGGACTGAAGTGCAACCAAAACTTGAGGAGCAGCCCCTTCAAATAATGAAAGAGGGGCTGCAACCTCTCACATTCGATGTAAATATGAAATACGGACTCCTCCAGACCGCAGAACAAACATGCGGTCTGGGAGTCCGTGAACCTACTTAAATACCTATTGCACGGGACTGCCCTGTGCAACACCCTCCAGGCCAAGTCCCCAATAGAACAAGGGAGGACTCCCGCATAGAGAGCCCCCCATTGGGGACCTCCGCCTCCGTCGGAAGGTAAAACGGCACGCCACGGCGTGTCCGGACGGCAGGCGAAGATGGCAAAGTGGAAGGTGTGCAGGAGCAGCCCGTACAGGAAACCCCTCCGTGCGGAATGAAAAGGCACGGAGGGTATTTCCTCGAGACGGCTCAAGTTGTGAGGCGCCGGCTCCCGAGGGGGGGTTCGGGGCTGGGCGCCGACAAGGAATTCCGTCCGAACGGGGGAAAGCTCAGACGGGATCGCCCCACACGCTTGAGCCGCCTTGAAACACCTAGTGGTGCCGGGGCGCACTTTCGCCTTTATCGACTCGATGGCATCGGCCGCGAGCCAGACGTTTACCCAAGACATGCGCCTCGCCAACTCCTCCGGCGCCATCCAGCCCACTCCTCCGCCATCGAGCAGGTCCTCGACTCGAGTCACCTTGCCAGCCACAGCTCTGCGCTCCGCCAGCCACCCGAACCTGCGGACGTGGAGGTGCGGATTCCTGAACAGTGGCTCCCGAAGGACAGCCACCATTCCTGTCGGGGGAGAGCTGCGCCTGGAAGCGACCCGGTTCCAAACCCATAGCAGTTCCTGGTAGAAGACAGGCAGCTCTCGCAGGCTGGTACGCGTGCCACCCACTTCCACAAACAGGAGCTGCGTGTCATAATTGAGGCCGCGCAGCTGGCGGAAAAAATACGTCGCCATCGCGCACCATCTTGGAGGAATCTCAACGTACAGGTATCTCTGCAGCGTCTGAAGATGGAAAGTCGCAGCCTGGGTGCGAAGGCACACCAGCGCCTGACCGCCCTCCCTAAGCGGGAGACTCAGAACCGCGGCAGAGACCCAGTGCATCCTGTTGTTCCAGAAGAAGTCGACGAGCTTCTTCTGTATCTTGGCGACAAACGCAGGGGGAGGGATCAGAGTAACCAACCGGTACCACAACTTGGCGGCCACCAGTTGGTTTATGACCAACGCCCGACCCCTGTAGGACAACACTCGGAGCAATCCCGTCCAGCGTCCTAAGCGAGTGGCGACTTTGGCCTCCAACTTGTGCCAGTTCGCCGGCCAGGCGTCCTCGGCCGGGCTGAGGTAGACTCCCAGGTAGAGGAGGTGCGTAGTGCTCCAGGCGAAGGGCCTGAACTCCTCCGGCAGGGAGTCCACCTGCCACTGACCCACCAGGAGTCCAGAACATTTCCCCCAGTTGATCCTGGCGGAGGATGCGTCCGAGTAAATCTGCTGGCATTCCCGCATCCTCCGCAAGTCAACGGGATCCATGACCATGAGGAGCACGTCATCGGCGTAAGCTGAGAGGACCACCTCCACGCCCGGCCCTTGCAGAGCCAGTCCCGTCAACCTCTTCCGCAAGAGGCGCAGGAAAGGCTCCACGCAAATGGCATATAACTGGCCGGACATGGGGCATCCCTGACGCACCCACCTCCCGAAGCGAAGGGGCGCCGTCAAGGACCCGTTAACTTTAATCAGACACTCCGCGGCAGCGTACAGAAGTCAGATCCGGGCGACAAAATGCGTTCCGAACCCGAATGCGCGCAGAGTCCCGAAAAGATACTCGTGATCCACCCTGTCGAACGCCTTCTCCTGATCCAGGGAAAGGAAGGCGACCGACAGACCAGCCCTCTGGAAATGGTGGACCAGGTCCCGGACCAGATGGATGTTATCATGAATAGACCGGCCCGGGACCGTGTAGGACTGGTCGGGGTGGATCATGTGGGCCAGCACGGCGCCAAGGCGAGCAGACATGGCCCTGGCAAAAATTTTATAATCCGTGCTGAGGAGGGAGACCGGGCGCCAGTTCTTAAGAAGGCGGAGATCGCCCCTCTTAGGCAGCAGGACAATCACCGCCCTGCGCCACGAGAGGGGCATCTCCCCGGTCGCCAAACTTTCCCCCAGGACCCGCGCGTAGTCGCCCCCCAGGACGTCCCAGAACGCCCTGTGGAACTCCACGGTCAGCCCGTCCAACAGTTGATTTGTTTAACCACCCAATCAAAAAAAGAGTCACTCCGATTGGTCGAATTAAAATAGGCCCTCCAGGCAATAAATACATGAGTTCTGTGATTGGGTAGAAATTGTGGAGCTTGGGGTTAATGACTCAATGTGACTGCAGGTTGTGTGTATAAAAGGTGCTTGTTGGTGGGTGTAGGGATAGTTGAGTTGTTTAGTATCATGGGGGATTTTGTAGTGAGGGGTTTGCTCCCAGTGCTGGTGTTCGTTGGAGCTGTTTGTTCCTCTGATATTTGGCAACAGTTTGGGGGCCAGAGGTTTCCATGGAGAAGAGTAAAAGCCACCCCTGGGCCTCAGCGAGTCCCTTCTCCTGGGTCTCCCTTTGGCTCCGGTTTCAGTGTGTCTCCACTGCAGACTGTGAGGGTGCAGTGTGGAGAGCACAACCTGCTGGTCAGGGTACAGATGGATTTATTTGGAACCAGGCACCTGATTAAAGCTGCTGACCTGACCCTGGGGACGGCAGGTTGTCCGTCAACCGGGATCTACTCTCAGAACCACACTGTCCTCTTTGACTATGGGCTGCATGAGTGTGGCAGCAGAGTGAAGGTAATGTGATTCCTCAACTCTTGCTCTAAGCTTGGTGTCTGGAATAGACCCAACTTGTTTTTCCTACCCTGATTCCTGTCTCCTGCTTTTAAAACCTCCAGACTTGTGTTGAATTATGTATTGTCCTTTGCTTTAACTGGTTTTCCTGAGTGTCTCCAACTTTGATCTCGGCCTTATTGGCCTTGATCCTTCACTTAGTTCTTAACTTTTCCTTCCTTACATCCTGTCTTGTGGATTTTCAGGTCACTGGGGGTTTAGTTATCTACAATATTGAGTTTTTTTTCTTCCACTCCTTTGTATCAGAATACAGGGGAGTCTGGCTTAAATGAGGCTTTAATCTTGTTCTATTCATTGCTCTAAATTATCAACCTGTGGCTCCTTTTATTGAAGTGAAGCTGTCCTTTCATTGAATCTTTATTCTGTTTAATTGTCTTGTGCTTGCAATCCCCCTCCTTGCTTTAGCTGCTGAGGCTGCACAACTTCCAACCACCTGAGTAGAATGTTGTCCATTTCTGAACCTGATGTCTTTCAGATGTCTGGAGATTTCCTGGTCTATGCCACCCACCTGAACCACACCCCCAAGGCCCATGGATCTGTCATTGTGAGAACTAATGGAGCTGTCGTTCCCATTGAGTGCCACTATTTTAGGTAAGATTCTTTACACTGTCGCAAATAACGTCTACAGCTGGTGTAGTTCTCTGACCTTGTCCTAAAATGGCTCCGTTGTCTTTCCAGGAAGGGCAATGTGAGCAGTAACCCGATCAAGCCCACCTGGATCCCGTTCAGCTCCACCAAGTCTGGAGAGGGGCTTCTGTCATTCTCTCTGCGCCTAATGAATGGTATGTGATGGGTGGATGTGGAATGATTTCCTGTAGTCACCCACTGGCAGTTGTACCCAGTCTCCAACCCTTGTCCCTCTTGTACTTCAGATGACTGGCTCACCGAGCGCACCTCGACTGTCTACTACCTGGGTGACCTCATTCACATTGAGGCCTCTGTTTCAATGACCAACCACATGCCCCTGAAGCTCTACATTGATCGCTGTGTCGCTACGTTAAGCCCAGACACGGACTCCGCCCCGAGATACAGCATCATTGACTACAATGGGTAAGGAGCACTCTGCTTTCTCCAGCTGATCCTGTCTCAATGGCTTCTCTTGATTCACTCCATGTCGTTTTTAAAAAAAAATTATTTCTTCAGTTGCCTCCTGGACAGCAAAGCTGAGGACTCCTTCTCAACCTTCGTGTTGCCAAGAGACGAGCGTGAGCTGGACAAGCTCCACTTTGACTTGGATGCCTTCCGCTTCTTTGGAGATGATCGTTCCTTGGTAAGAGGAAGCCGACCACTGCAAAGTATTTACAGCCAATCTGCATAACTGGGTTGTGCTCCACATGAGTGTCCTCCATCTCCTCTTCATCTAACTCTCCAACATATCCTTCTATTCCTTTCTCCCACCTGTGTTTATCTAGCTTCCCCTTAAATGAATCTACACTATTCGCCTCAACCACTCCCTGTGGTAGCGAGTTCCATATTCTCACCACTCTGGGTAAAGAAGTTTCCCCTGAAATCCCTCTGCTGTATATCCTGTGATCCTATGAATCACTAACATTAACCACTTTTCTCTGTTTCTAGCCAGCTTGCTATCCATTCTGCTACTTGTCCCCTGAATCCACCTGTTCATTGAGTTCCCAAGTTGGGAGGGAGTCACTATATAATGACTTGTGTTGACTGTGTCCCTCAGATTTTCATCTCCTGTCACCTGAAGGTTGCTGCAGTGGATCGGAGAGATTCCATGAGCAAAGCTTGTACTTTCCAGAAGATGCAGAATGTGTAAGTGCCCCCTCTCTCCCTCAGGGATGTGTTGTGTGGGGAAGTGATGCCCAACCTGATTGTGAAACTGATTCTCTTGTTTAGCTGGACCCCATTGGAAGTATCCAACAATGACGTTTGTGCCTGTTGTCACTTGGGCAACTGCAGTGCCACAAGGGAGTTTGGATTAGATTCCAGAGGAAGGAGGGATCTTGTACCTGACGCTGGTAGGACATTGATTCTCTAGATGTTGGAGGTTGCCCTTTACCCTCTCTAACTGGAATGTTTGATATTGCAGTGAGTGATGCTGAATTGAAGTGGGAGGGTGAGGCCTCCCTTGGACCCCTGGTCATTCTGGACACTGATGTGACAGACCTGGCAACCGAGTCCCTTAATGAGGTTGAGCAACGGATGGCGGAGTGGTCTCCAGGTGGTGAGTTGGCCGACTGCTAGTTTCCATTTCCCCCTCAGTATTTCCTTCACTCACTGTTGGTTTCTCATTGCTGTTTAGGTGTGGAGTCTGAGGTGGTCCTGATGGTGGCCCTGACTGTGACTGCTGTCTCTCTGATCTCTGCTTCTTTGATCGCCTTGTTCCTGTACAGGAAACACAAGCAAACCCTGCGCAACAACTTGTGATTAATAAAGTGGTGAAATTAGCAAATCTGTCATGGTTATTGCTTACATTTGGTCATTGATCACGGCTGGGGATTTGCATTCTGAATATGGGAAGTTTTCCATATTTATTTACTTCCATTAATGATTCTTGACCCAGTGGCATGCCTGCTGAGTGTATTTAATCTTTTCACCAGATATCAGGCTACTGGGGTATGTGCCCCATTTCACTAGTTTATTAACAGCAACTTGGAAGTGTTTGCCTGGAGCGAGTTATCTTGGCCTGCTGTTTGTCCCTTGTTAAGGAGGTTTGTGGGGCTCTTGTGGAGTGAGGTTAGTGGGACTGATTATTGAGCCCCATGAAATTGCAATGTTCCTGGAAATTTTAATGCTGGGATTAGTTTATTACTAAAGTGGAGGTTGTTTAGTCCTCTATAACTGACTGGGATAATGAGTCTAAATGGGGTAGATGTCCATATTCTAAAAATGATAGCGGCACTAGTGAGGGTGCAAAACATTTATTAGGCTGATTCCAGAACTGAGATTCGACTTATTAGGAAAGATTGACCTGTTTGGGTTGCCTTCTCTAGGAAAGAGAAGGCTGAGGGTGTTTAAAATTATGACTGGGTTCGATAGAGATGTTTCCACTTGGGGGCAAGACCAGAACTCGGGGCCTGTAACTACAAGGTAGTAACTAACTAATGACTCCAATGGTGAATTCAGGAGAAACTTCTTTGCCCAGAGAGTGGTGAGAATGTGGCTCTCGCTATCACGGAGTGGTTGAGGCGAATGGTGTAGCTGCATTTAAGGGGGAGCTCTAAGCATGAGGGAGGAAGGATATGCTGTTTGGGTGAGATGAAGGGTGGGAGGAGGCTCGTGTGGAGCATGGACTAGTTGGACTGAATAGCCTGTTTCTGTGCTGTCGATGGCTTGTTAACCTGCAGGATTAGTGACCTGAGGAATTGCATCTCTGAAGGCCCCTTAAATGGCTTTCGGTCTTGGCCGTGGCTCAGTGGACAGCACTCTAGCCTGAGTCGGAAGGTCGTAGGTTCAAATCCCACTATAGAAACCTTGAGTACAAAAGCCAGGCTGACACTCCCAGTGCTGCACTGTCGGAGGTGCCATCTTTCGGATGAGAAGTTAAACCGAGGCCACTTCTGCCCCCTCGGGTGGATGTAAAAGATCCTGTGGCACTTTTTGGAAGAAGAGCAGGGGAGTTCTTCCCTCTGACCAATTGTTATCCATCAGCCAACATCATAAGATGACCTGGCCATTATCACATTGCTGTTTGTAGGCTCTTGATGGGCTGCCATGTTTCTGACAACAGTGACTACATTTCAGAAGTAATTCATTGGTTATGAAGTGCATTTTTTAATTTGTTCATGGGATGTGGGTGTCACTGCCAAGACCTGCATTTATTGCCCATGCCTAGTTAGGCTTGAAGGTGGTGGTGGTGAACTGCTTTCTAGTCCAGCTGCAGTTGGGCAGGGAGTTGTAGGATTTTGACCCAGCGACTATATGAAGGGACGGCGATATATTTCCAAGTCAGGATGGTGTGTGACTTGGAGGGGAACTTGGAGGTGCTGGTGTTCCCATGCGCCTGCTGCCCTTGTCCTTCTAGCTGGTAGAGGCCATGGATTTGGGAGATGCTGCCGAAGAAGCCTTGGTGAGTTGCTGCAGTGCATCTTGTAGATGGTACACACTGCAGCCAGTGTGCGCCGGTGGTGGAGGGAGTGAATGTTTAAGGTGTTGGTGGGACATCCTGAACGTGGTATGGTGCTGTATAAATAAAAGATTGTTCTTTCTAAACATCTCTGACGTGAGTGTGGGACCTACAATAAAAAATAATTATGTCTAACCAACATACTAGGTCCCCAAGTGGGATTGAGTTGCCGTACTGGATCTCCAACATCAGGTGGGGCTAGAATCCACACAAACTTAACGAGCACACTTTTGTATCTCTCGTGGCCGACCCTGGTCAGTGAATGCTGGCTGAAATCTGCAGTAGGACTGTTGTCAATACTTAACCACTTACATTTATGTCGCCCCTTCAACGTACTAAAATGTCCCAGAAGCGCTTTCAATTAAAATTTGACACCAAGCCACATAAGGAGATATTAGGGCAGATAACCAAAAGCTTGGTCAAAGAGGGAGGTATTATGGAGCGCTGGAGAGGTTTAGGGAGGGAATTCCAGAGCTTGGGGCCCAGGCAGCTGAAGACGAGGCCGCCAACGGTGGAGCGATTGAAATCTGGGATCCTCCAGAGGGCAGAATTGGAGAAGTGCAGATATCTCGGAGACGGGGGTGTTGTAGGGCTGGGGGCCTCAGGATGTCCCAAAGCGCTTTACTTTTGAAATGGAGTCACTGTCGTAATGTGGGAAACGCAGCAGCCAATTTGCAAGCTTCCAAAAACAGCAATGTGAAAATGACCAGATAATCTGTATTTAGTGATGTTGATTGAGGGATAAATATTGTCCCCAGGACACTGGGGAGAACTCCTCCTGCTCTTCTTCCAATAGCAGCCGTAGGATCTTTTACATTCACCTAAGAGGGCAGATGGGACCTCGGTTTAACGTTTCACCCAAAAGATGGCACCTCTGACAGTGCAGCACTCCCTCAGCATTGCACTGGGAGTGTCAGCCTGGATTATGGGCTCAAGTCTCTGGAGTGGGACTTGAACCCTCGACCTTCTGACTCAGAGGCAAGTGTGCTACCGGCTGACACCTTTAAGATGATCTACTGTTGGGGCAGGTTTCCGGTTTATTGATAACATCTGCAATTATATGGTTCCTTACCACGTTAAAATGCCTCACAACACTTCAGGCAGTGAATTACATTTGAAGATCAGAGACTCTTCTGCCTGCGATGGGGGTAGAAACTTTTGAGCACGTGCGGTGGGAGCGGTTTTCTGTCGGACCGCCAATCAGATGAGTTTGTTGGCTCAGGTGTCTCTGAACCCCCGAGGTTCGCAGCGCAGCGGGAGGCCGTTCAGCCCATCAAATCAGTGCCAGCTCTCTCTCTCCGATGCAGCAATCCAAACCTGCCTCTCCGAGACTTCCAGTGCAGGGGTCGTAGTCATGTCCTCGACTCAGCGGCTGAGCGTTCCGGCTCACGATGGTCAGGCAGTTCCCACTTCAGCCCTGTCTTTTTTGTTGGCATTTCATCACAAAGACTACGCAAAAAGTGTCAGGCAGATTGCTGGGAGGACTGTGCCAAGGCCCCATTGCCATGGGAACAAGCTGGCTTGGTTAGGCAGTGTAGGCCACACCTGTCCAAAATGGTAAATCAGCCGTCACTGTCCAAAACTAATCCCACTGATCTACTCTCTTCCCATAGCCCTGTATAAATGCCAAACTAACCCCACTGCCCCGCTCTCTCTCCATAGCCCTGTATCAATCCCAAACTAATCCCACTGGCCCGCTCTACCCGAATAGCCCTGTATCAATCTCCAAACTAATCCCACTGCCCCGCTCTCTCCCCATAGCCCTGTATCAATCCCAAACTAATCATAGAAACATAGAGATAGGAACAGGAGTCGGCCATTCGGCCCTTCGAGCCTGCTCCGCCATTCAATGAGATCATGGCTGATCTTCGTCTGAGATCATAGCTGATCTTACCAGTTCAGTACCCCGTCCCCGCCTTTTCTCCGTAACCCTTAATCCCCTTAGCCTTCAGAAATATATCCAATTCTCTCTTGAAAATATTTATTGAATTAGCCTTCACAGCCCTCTGTGGCAGGGAATTCCACAGGCTCACCACTCTTTGAGTGAAGAAATTCTTCCTCATCTCTGTTTTAAATGATTTGCCCGCTATTTTTAGACTGTGGCCCCTGGTTCTGTGCTCCCCGGCCATTGGAAACATTCTCTCTGAATTCAGCCTGTCCAGGCCTGCCATAATTTTATATGTTTCGATGAGATCCCCTCAATCTTCTAAACTCCAGTGAGTACAAGCCCAAACTATTTAATCTCTCTTCGTAGGTCATTCCCGCCATTCCAGGTATCAGCCTGGTGAATCGCCGTTGCACTCTTTCCATGGCAAGAACATCCTTCCGCAGATGGGGCGACCAAAACTGTACACAATACTCCAGATGCGGTCTCACCAGCACCTTGTACAGCTGTAGTAAGGTATCCCTATTCCTATACTCGAACCCCCTTGATATGAAGGCCAACATACCATTTGCCTTCTTAATCGCCTGTTGCACCTGCATGCTCTCCTTCAGTGACTGGTGCACAAGAACACCCAGGTCCCTCTGCACTTCCCCATCTCCCAATCTATTGCCATTTAGATAATAATCTACCCTCCTGTTTTTACCCCCAAAGTGGATAACCTCGCATTTATCCACATTATAGTGCATCTGCCACGTATCCGCCCATTCCCCCAACCTGTCCAAATCGCACTGTAGCCTCCTGACATCCTCATCAGAGCCCACCCCTCCTCCTAGTTTAGTATCGTCAGCGAATTTGGAAATATTGCATCCAATTCCCTGATCCAGATCATTTATATATATATTGTGAACAGCTGGGGTCCCAGGACAGATCCTTGCGGCACCCCGCTGGTCACTGCCTGCCACTCCGAAAACGAGCCGTTTATTCCAACTCTCTGTTTTCTATCCGCCAGCCAGTTCTCTATCCACGTTAATACTTTGCCCCCAATCCCATGAGCCTTAATTTTGCATGATAATCTTTTGTGTGGAACCTTATCGAAGGCTTTCTGGAAGTCAAGGTACACCACATCCACTGGCTCTCCCCCATCTATTTTACCAGTTACTTCCTCAAAAAATTCCAGCAGATTAGTCAAACACGATTTACCCTTTGTAAATCCATGTTGACTCTGTCCGATCCTTTCCCCATTTGTCAAGTGCTCCGCTATTTTATCCTTAATAATGGACTCTAGCATTTTGCCCACAACCGATGTAAGGCTTACTGGTCTATAATTCCCTGCTTTCTCTCTACCCCCCTTTTTAAATATTGGGGTAACATTAGCTACCCTCCAATCCACGGGTACTGTTCCCGAGTCAATGGAGTTCCGGAAGATGATCCTTAGAGCATCTGCTATCTCCAGGGCCACCTCCTTAAGTACCCTAGGATGTAGTTTATCAGGCCCCGGGGATTTGTCGGCCTTCAGTCCCCTCTACTTACCCAACACCATATCCCTAGAGATACTAATTTCTGTCAGCTCCTCCCTCTCATTAGTCCCTATGTTTGCCGATATTCCTGGGAGGTTATTTGTGTCCTCCTTTGTGAATACAGAACCAAAGTATGAGTTTAATTGGTCTGCCATTTCCTTATTCTCCATTATATATTCTCCCGAATCGGACTGCAAGGGACCGACTTGGGATTTTACCAGTCTTTTCCTCCTGATATACCGATAAAAGCTTTTGCAGTCTGTCTTTATGTTTGCTGCAAGTTTACTTTCGTATTCTATTTTCCCCTTCCTGATTAATCCCTTTGTCCTCTTTTGCTGTATCCTGTACTGCCCCCAATCTTCCGGTCTGGTGCTTTTTTTTGCCAGTTGATATGCCCTTTTTTTTGATTTTATGCTGTCCCTAATTTCCCTCGTTATCCACGGTTGAGTCACCTTTTTAGGTTTATTTTTATGCCAAACCGGTATAAACATGTTCTGGAATTCTTCCATTCTATCTTTGAATGCTTGCCATTGTCTATCCACTGTCAATCCCCCCAGAAACACCACCCAATCAATCTTACCCAATTCCCGTCTCATACCCTCGTAATTCCCTTTATTTAAGTTCTGGACCTTAGTCTCTGATTCAATTTCCTCACTCTCCATCTCGACTGAGAGCTCGATCATATTATGATCGCTCTGACCCAAGGGGCCTCGTACAAGAAGATTGCTGATAAGTCCCTTCTCATTGCACAATACCCAGTCTAAAATGGCCTGATCTCGAGTCGGCTCCTCGACATATTGGTCCAGATAACCGTCCCGAAAACATTCCAGGAATTCCTCCTCCTCAGAATTTTTACTAATTTGGGTAGTCCAATCAATATGTAAATTAAAGTCACCCATGATGACAGCTGTGCTCTTATCGCACGCTTCTCTAATTTCCCTTTTTATGCCTTCCCTCACCTCCATATTACTATTTGGAGGCCTATATATCACACCCACTAACGTTTTCCTCCCCTTGCTATTTCTCATTTCTACCCATACAGATTCCGTTTCATCCGAGTTAATATCCTTCCTTTCCATTGCATTAATCCCCTCCTTTACCAGCAATGCTACCCCACCTCCCCTACCTTTTTGCCGATCCTTCCTAAATATTGTATATCCCTGGATGTTAAGTTCCCAGCCTTGCCCACCCTGCAGCCACGTTTCTGTAATCCCAATCAAATCATACTTGTTTACCTCTATTTCCACAACTAATTCATCCACCTTGTTCCTAATGCTTCTAGCATTAAGATACAAAGCCTTCAGGCTTGCTTTTTTCACACTCTCATTATGAATTAGTTTGGCCCTTTGTGTTTCTCTCCTTTGCTTATTGCTTCTCACCTTTCTACCATCTATTTCTGACTTCATATGACTTCCCTCTTTTCCACTTACCCACTGCCCCGCTCTCTCTCCACAGCCCTGTATCAATCCCAAACTAATTCCACTGCCCCACTCTCTCCCCATAGCCCTGTATCAATCCCAAACTAATTCCACTGCCCCACTCTCTCCCCAAAGCCCTGGATCAATCCCAAACTAATCCCACTGCCCCGCTCTCTCCCCATAGCCCTGTATCAATCCCAAACTAATCCCACTGCCCCGCTCTCTCCCCATAGCCCTGTATCAATCCAAAACTAATCCCACTACCCCGCTCTCTCCATAACCCTGTATCGATCCCAAACTAATCCCACTGCCCCGCTCTCTCCCCATAGCCCTGTATCAATCCTAAACTAATCCCACTGCCCCGCTCTCTCCATAACCCTGTATCGATCCCAAACTCACCCTTGCCTCTGACTTAGACGGTTGTGGATTTAAGTCCCACTCCAGAGACTCGAGCATAATAATCTCGGCTGACACCCCAGGGCAGGACTGAGGGAGTGCTGCACTGTCGGAGGTGCCGTCTTTCGGCCGCAATGCTAAACTGAGGCCCCGTCTTCCCTCTCAGATGGACGTAATAGATCCCATGGCCACTATTTCGTAGAAGAGCAGGGGAGTTATCCCCAGGTGTCCTGGCAAATATTTATCCCTCAATCAACATCACTAAAAACAGATGATCTGGTCATTATCCCGTTGCTGTTTGTGGGAGCTTGCTGTGCGCAAATTGCTGCTTTCTTTCCGACATTACAATAGTGACTGCGCTCCAAAAAGTACCTCATTGGCTGTAAAGCGCTTTGGGATGTCCTGAGGTTGTGAAAGGCGCTATATAAATACAAGTCTTTATTTCTTTCTTTTACAGGCGACTTTGGGCCGATGGTTCCCAAAGCTCTCCACCCAATGGGGGCACTTTGGTTTGGTTTTTGGTTGATGACATCGCCCAGTGTCTTCCTATTGATGGTTTTGGAGAAGGTCAACCCAATCTCTGCCTCTTTCTTTATCATAGGCAACGGCCTATTAAAAGTCAACCATGTGCTCCCTTTTTAAAGGGTCGCAAACGATAAGGTCTGTAAATTAACATAAATTTGAAAGGAACCTTAACAAATCAAATTAAAATTTGGTTGCCGGGGGTGGTGATGCACTCCATTCTCCGCGGCGCCCACCGGTCGCGGAAGGCCACAAGCCTGCCAGTGGATACCGCGTACTCCATATCCAGGGCCACCCGGGCGCGAACGTGGCCGCGGAAGAGAGGCAGGCAATCGGGCAGCTCTTTCCCACCCTCTTTCCAGTTGCCTGTTGACACAGCCGAGGCGAAAACTCCCTTTCGTCTTCTGTGTCGCCGCGAGATCACCGGGACAAGCTCTGGTTCAACCTGGATGCGTTCCGCTTCTTTGAGGATGCCAGGGACCTGGTAAGAGTTGGCCAGATGTTGGAAGGTAAGACGGTGAGCGTTGACGCTGAGTAACTCCTGGATGTGTCTCCTGCAGATCTTCATCAGTTGCCACCTGAGAGTAGCTGCAGCAGATCAAAGGCCGGATTCGGTCAACAAAGCCTGTTCCTTCCACAAGCCAGCCAACCGGTGAGAGGAATCTACCCCCGAATGGTGGACCTCTTTCTTTTTGGCGTATGGATGCATTCTGACTGATGGCTTGCTTCCTTGTTTAGATGGTCCCTGGTGAACGAGTTGGGCCTGTCCCTGGTGGAAGGATCCAATGAGGTTTGTGCCTGTTGTGATGGGGGCAACTGCAGGGGCGAGAGATTGCGATCTGGAGGAAGACCACACTCCAGGTGCAGGAGGGAGGTCCCATCTGAGCTTGGAATGTTGTGTTGGGTGTTGAGGGTGAAGAAGGATGTTTTGTAACTGGATGGAACTAATTGTTGCAGAGTCTGAGCCTGTGTGGGAGAGTGAGGCCTCACTTGGACCTCTGATCGTTCTGGATGTAGATCTGGACCTGGTTCATTCGGTGGATAGTGAAGCTGTTGGGACTCGTGAGGATGTTCCGAGTTCTTATCGAGGTGAGTGTTGATTGTATGAAAACCCAATTCCAGTCCTGTGACTCCTGACTCCATATTGGCTTCTCGTTCTCGGCAGGTGATGTGTGTTCTGAGCTACTTCTGGTCGTGGCTGTGACGTTGGCAGCTGGGGTCCTGATCTCCGCCTCTCTGGTGGCCTTCCTACTGTCCAGGAAACACAACTGAATCCTCTCCCTCAATTGAGCTGCTTTATTTGTCAAAAAATGCTTCAATAAAATTGAAATGTGACTTGGTTGAGTTACAGTCTTTGGTGTTGAACTGGTTTTTAAATACACTGTCATGGTGGTTTGAACTAAGTTGTCTAAATGACACTAGACCAGTTTTGGAGGCCTATATTTAACTGACAATTTCACCACACACCGCTCAGTTTTGGGTAGTTGAAAGTAGGCATTTGCACCTGGAATAAGATTGTGGCCTTAATAGGATGGCAACTGGAATCATACAGCACAGAAAGAGGCCATTCGGCCCATCGTGCCTGTGCTAGCTCTTTGAAAGAGCTCTCCAATTAGTCCCACTCCCCCCGGCTCTTCCCCATATCCCTGCCATTTTCACCTTTTTGTATTTATCCAATTCCCATTTTTGAAAGACACTATTGAATCTGCTTCCTCCGCCCTTTCAGGGAGCGTGTTCCAGATCACAACAACTTCTTTATATTAGAAGTCTCGTCACCTCATCTCTGGCTCTCTTGTCAATGACGTTATTTACTAACCCTTTTGTCAGTGGAAACCGTTTCTCCTTATTTACTTTAATCAAAACCCTTACCATTTTGAACCCCTCCCTTCACCTTCTCTGCTCTAAGGAGAACAATCCCAGCTTCTCTGCAGTAATGTTGTGACCTTTGTAAAGGGATGAAAGCGATGGGGAGTTTCTGCCATCTTTCTAGAGTGAGTAGATGGGGTTACAGACACCCAGCTAGGAGTCCGCTGTGAGAAGGTTCCAGTCCCACATCGGGGTCAAGAGACTAGACCAAAGCAGCATCTCCTTAATTGGCCATCTTGCTCCATGTCCACTGGCGGTAGGTGTGTCTTGGCCTCGTACTGTCACTCTGCTGGCTCTGTTCCACATTTAACATCCCTTAAAGGTTAGTTACAATTGCCTTTTTGAATATAGTGATGTAACCTACCACCCACCATCACACATGGGTGGGTAGTGGAATCAAACAGTGCTGAGGGGATTGGTAAATGATCAATGATCTTTTTCATTGCACTCTGGCTTCTGGTGCATTTCCCCCACCCGCCCAAAATCCTTCGCCCACCCCACCTCCCATCACCCCCTGTTGGTGGCCGTGCCTTCAGACATCTAGCCCCTAAGCTCAGACATTCTCTCCCTAAATCCCTCAACCTCTCCTCCTAATACATTGCTTCAAACCTACATCAGTGTCCAGGCATTTACCTGTCCTAATGTCTCCTCCTTTGACTCTGTCACGTTTTTGTCTGATTTACGTGAGTTGAATGCTTTGCTTAGTTGAACGCTTTGCTTAGTTGAACATTGGGCGGTGTAACAAGGCACCACTGCAACCAGATGGTGAGGATAAAGGGGCAGGAATATAAGATGGCCATTAACAGATCAAATTAAGAATTTAGGAGGACATTCTTTACACAGAATGTGGAACATGGAGTGGTTGAAGCAGATATATTTGGAGTTGAGATACAGATCGACCATGATCGAATTGAATGGCAGAACAGGCTCGAGGGCCTGAATGGACTCCTCCTGTTCATTTGTAAAGGAGGCTGGTAGCATAGAGGAGGGAGAATGAAATAGAGGGCTCTGTGGGGTGGGGAGTTAGATAGAAAGCAAAGCACGCTCTACACTGTCCCATCAAACACTCCCAGGGCAGCAAGAGTACGGGTTAGATACAGAGTAAAGCTCCGTCTACGCTGTCTCATCAATCACTCCCAGCGCAGGTACAGCATAAGTTAGATACTGTTGTGTCCCCTTGTGTTTTTATTACTATGTAATACAGACACTTTTAACTCATTTTTAGTTTACAGCTTTTACTCCGTGCTTTCATGATGTTGCTGCCGCATGGTGCGGAGTGATACAAGATGTCCGACCTTGCACTGTGCACTGCCTGACACAGTGTGCCACATAGCAGTATAAATGCACTAACCAAAGTAGTTCCATATAACAATGTAACAAGTAGTTCCATTTAACAATGTGATAATATAACGATGTAACAGATACAGGTTACAGCATGAGTTAGATACAGAGTAAAGCTCCCTCTACACTGTCCCATCAAGCACTCCCAGTGCAGCTACAGCGCGGGTTAGATACAGAATAAAGCTCCCTTTACAACGTCACGTCAAAATCTCCCAGGGCAGGTACAGCACGGGTTAGATATAGAGTAACGCTCCCTCTACACTGTCACTTCAAACAGTCCCAGGACACGCACAGCATGGGTTAGATACAGAGTAAAGCTCCCTCTGCACTGTCCCATGAAACACTCCCAGGGCAGGTACAGCACGGTTAGATACAGAGTAAAGCTCCCTCTACACTGTCCCATCAAATACTCCCAGGACAGGTACAGCACGGGTCAGATACAGAGTAAAGCTCCCTTTAAACTGTCCCATCCAACACTCCCAGGGCAGCTACAGCATAGGTTAGATACAGAGTAAAGCCCCCTTTAAACTGTCCCATCAAACTCTCCCATGGCAGATACAGCATGAGTTAGATACAGAGTAAAGCTCCCTCTACACTACCCCATCAAACACTCCCAAGGCAGGTACAGCACGGGTTCGACACCGAGTAAAGCTCTCTTTACAATGTCCCATCAAACACTCCCAGGGCAGGTACAGCACGGGTTAGACACAGAGTTAAGCTCTCTTTACAATGTCCCATCAAACACTCCCAGGGCAGGTACAGCACGGGTTAGATACACAGTAAAGCTCCCTGTGCTCTGCGCAAACAAGGTAGCAAATCCCAACCTCAGAGGATCAGACCCTATTAACCACCTCCCTCAGATTTCATGTTCCCACAGCTCAGCCATTTGTGGATCCTCCCCTTCCTTCACTCCACCATTGGCACCTTGGGATGTTTTTCTGCGTTAAAGGTGCGATATGATGACAAGTTGGTGTTGTTGTTCCAGTGTGACAGTCTCCATTTACCATCACACTCTTTATCAGACTGTATGAAACAGGACAATTGCAATTAGAGTGACTTTGCCTCTATTTGGGGGTTTTCATTGGATAGACTGTTTCCCCCTCGTGATGTCCTTTTAGTTATCAGCAGGGACGGGGGAGCTTGTCCTGTTTTGCAGACTACGAGTTAGGGGCAGTGGGTGAAGCTCAGGCCCACACTGATCATCTATAAGGGGTCCTCCCCACAAGGGACAGGACACCACTAACAAGAACAAAGAGTCTGTCCGAACTAATGTCCCACAGTACATATCAACTGATTAAGGTCCAACTTTCCGATCCGGTTCAATGAGGCAATGATCCCGTCCGGATCCAGCCACTTGTAGAAGCTTCTGGAAAACCCATTGGACTCCGAGTGTTTGCATGCCTGGCTCCCTGGAGAGGGAGCGGGCAATGCCCACCGGTACACTCGAGGCCTCCCGCAACCGGTGGGCACCGCAGGGAATGGAGAGTCTTATCGACACGAGTAATAATATTATGATTGACTTTTATGAGTTTCCTGTTGTTTTGTCGAAAGAACATTCTGTTTTTGAGTTCCTTTGTTAGTTGTGCCAACTTAAAGAGGGAGGCCAGGTATAAATTCGTTCCTCTGTTGATGACACCGGGACAACCCATGTCATTTTACGGCTCAATTAAAGAAATCCACATTAGACATAGGAACATGGGAACAGGAGGAGGCCATTCAGCCCCTCGAGCCTGTCGCCTCATTCAATGAGATCATGGCTGATCTGGGACCTAACTCCATATACCCGCCTTTGGCCCATATCCCTTAATACCTTTGGTTATCAAAAATCTATCAATGTCAGATTTAAAATGAACAATTGACCCAGCAACAACTGCCGTTAGCGGAAGAGAGTTCCAAACCTCTCCCACCCTTTGTGTGTAGAAGTGTTTCCTAACTTCACTTCTGAAAGATCTGCCTCTAATTTTTAGGCTATGTCCCCTTGTCCTGAACTCCCAACCAGCGGAATTAGTTTTTCTCTGTGTACCCTATCGGTTCCCCTTAATATCTGGAAAACTTCAATCAAATCACCCCTTAACTTTCTAAATCCCGAGCTTTTCACCATTAGGAAAGTACGCTGATCTATCCTTTTTAGATCCAAAGTGGATGACTACTGTATTAATGGTGCCCATCAAAATGTGCCCTTGTGCGACTCTTTCAGGTGGGGGTGATTGACCAAATTGTAATAGGCCCTCCTGGCAATAAATCCATCAGTTCTGGCTTTCTTTTCCTTTTTTTATTCTTTTTTTTTCTTTTTTTGTCAAGTTTTATTTCAAGTTTTATTAATTTACAGTTGATTAGTTTAACCAAAAGAGCACCCCTATTGGTCGAATGTTTTCTTAAGTTACAGTCAATTGCTTTAATCAAGAAGAGCAATCAAATTTGAAATTAGTTTGTTCAGGTTCCTTTAAAGTTTTATTTATTTACAGACTAACTGGTTAATCACCCACACATAAAAGTGTACAGTTGATTTGTGTAACCACCCAATCAAAAGAGTCACTCCGATTGGTCGAATTAAAATAGGCCCTCCTGGCAATAAATACATGAGTTCTGTCATTGGGTAGAAATTGTGGAGCTTGGGGTTAATTGGCTCAATGTGACTGCAGGTTGTGTGTATAAAAGGTGCTTGTTGAGGGGTGAAGGGATAGTTGAGTTGTTTAGTATCATGGGGGATTTTGTAGTGAGGGGTTTGCTCCCAGTGCTGGTGTTAGTTGGAGCTGTTTGTTCCTCTGATATTTGGCAACAGTTTGGGGGCCAGAGGTTTCCATGGAGAAGAGTAAAAGCCACCCCTGGGCCTCAGCGAGTTCCTTCTCCTGGGTCTCCCTTTGGCTCTGGTTTCAGTGTGTCTGCGGGGCGCAGTGTGTCTCCACTGCAGACTGTGAGGGTGCAGTGTGGAGAGCACAACCTGCTGGTCAGGGTACAGATGGATTTATTTGGAACCAGGCACCTGATTAAAGCTGCTGACCTGACCCTGGGGACGGCAGGTTGTCGGCCAACTGGGATCTACTCTCAGAACCACACCGTCCTCTTTGATTATGGGCTGCATGAGTGTGGCAGCAGAGTGAAGGTAATGTGATTCCTCAACTCTTGCTCTAAGCTTGGTGGCTGGATTAGACCCAACTCTCTATTCCTAACTTTGGTGAAATGTCATTGATGTTGAGGAGATTCCTGTCTCCTGCTTTTAAATCCCCAGACTTGTGTTGAATTATGCATTGTCCTTTGCTTCAACTGGTCTTCCCGAGTCTCTCCAACCTTGTGATCTCAGCCCTATTGGCCTTGAGCCTTCACTTAGTTCTTCAAACTTTTCCTTCCATGCATCTTGTCTTGTGGATTTTCAGGTCCCTGGGGATTCAGTTTAATGGTTCAGTTATCTACAATATTCAGTTTTTGTCTCTCTCTCTCTCTCTCTCTCTCTCTCTCTCTCTCTCTCTCTCTCTCTCTCATACAGAGGAGCTGTGATTTAAATGAGGATTTAATCTTGTTCTTTTCATTGCTCTAAATTATCAACCTGTGGCTCCTTTTATTGAAGTGAAGCTGTCCTTTCATTGAGTCTTTATTCTGTTTAATTGTCTTGTGCTTGCAATCCCCCTCCTTGCATTAGCTACTGAGGCTGCACAACTTCCAACCACCTGAGTAGAATGTTGTCCATTTCTGAACCTGATGTCTTTCAGATGTCTGGAGATTTCCTGGTCTACGCCACCCACCTGAACCACACCCCCAAGGCCCATGGATCTGTCATTGTGAGAACTAATGGAGCTGTCGTTCCCATTGAGTGCCACTATTTTAGGTAAGATTCTTTACACTGTCGCAAATAACGTCTACAGCTGGTGTAGTTCTCTGACCTTGTCCTAAAATGGCTCCATTGTCTTTCCAGGAAGGGCAATGTGAGCAGTGACCCGATCAAGCCCACCTGGATCCCGTTCAGCTCCACCAAGTCTGGAGAGGGGCTTCTGTCATTCTCTCTGCGCCTAATGAACGGTATGTGATGGGTGGATGGGGAATGACTTCCTGTAGTCACCCACTGGCAGTTGTACCCAGTCTCCAACCCTTGTCCCTCTTGTACTTCAGATGACTGGCTCACAGAGCGCACCTCGACTGTCTACTACCTGGGTGACCTCATTCACATTGAGGCCTCTGTTTCAATGACCAACCACATGCCCCTGAAGCTCTACATTGATCGCTGTGTCGCTACGTTGAGCCCAGACACGGACTCCACCCCGAGATACAGCATCATTGACTACAATGGGTAAGGAGCGCTCTGCTTTCTCCAGCTAGTCCTGTCTCAATGGCTTCTCTTGATTCACTCAATGTCCCTTTTTAAAAAATTATTTCTTCAGTTGCCTCCTGGACAGCAAAGCTGAGGATTCCTTCTCAACCTTCGTGTTGCCAAGAGATAGGCGTGAGCTGGACAAGCTCCACTTTGACCTGGATGCGTTCCGCTTCTTTGGAGATGACCGTTCCTTGGTAAGAGGAAGCCGACCATTGCCAAGTATTTACAGCCATTCTGCATAACTGGCTTGTGCTCCACACGAGTGTCCTCCCACCCCTCTTCATCTAACTCCAACATATCCTTCTATTCCTTTCTCCCTGATGTATTTATCTAGCTTCCCCTTAAATGCATCTACACTATTTGCCTCAAACACTCCCTGTGGTAGCGAGTTCCATATTCTCACCACTCTGGGTAAAGAAGTTTCCCCTGAAATCCCTCTGCTGTATATCCTGTGTTCCTATGAATCACTAACATTAACCACTTTTCTCTGTTTCTAGCCAGCTTGCTATCCATTCTGCTACTTGTCCCCTGAATCCACCTGTTCATTGAGTTCCCAAGTTGGGAGGGAGTCACTATATAATGACTTGTGTTGACTGTGTCCCTCAGATTTTCATCTCCTGTCACCTGAAGGTTGCTGCAGTGGATCGGAGAGATTCCATGAGCAAAGTTTGTACTTTCCAGAAGATGCAGAATGTGTAAGTTCCCCCTCTCTCCCTCAGGGATGTGTTGTGTGGGGAAGTGATGCCCAACCTGATTGTGAAACTGATTCTCTTGTTTAGCTGGACCCCATTGGAAGTCTCCAACAATGACGTTTGTGCCTGTTGTCACTTGGGCAACTGCAGTGCCACAAGGGAGTTTGGATTTGATTCCAGAGCAAGGAGGGATCTTGTACCTGACGCTGGTAGGACATTGATTGATTCTCTAGATGTTGGAGGTTGCCCTTTACCCTCTCTCTAACTGGAATGTTTGATATCGCAGGGAGTGATGCTGAATTGAAGTGGGAGGGTGAGGCCTCCCTTGGACCCCTGGTCATTCTGGACACTGATGTGACAGACCTGGCAACCGAGTCCCTTAATGAGGTTGAGCAACGGATGGAGGAGAGGTCTCCAGGTGGTGAGTTGGCCGACTGCTAGTTTCCATTTCCCTCTCAGTATTTCCTTCACTCACTGTTGGTTTCTCATTGCTGTTTAGGTGCTGAGTCGGAGGTGGTCCTGATGGTGGCCCTGACTGTGACTGCTGTGTCTCTGATCTCTGCTTCTTTGATCGCCTTGTTCCTGTACAGGAAACACAAGCAAACCCTGCGCAACAACTTGTGATTAATAAAGTGGTGAAATTAGCAAATCTGTAATGGTTATTGCTTGCATTTGGTCATTGATCACGGCTGGGGATTTGCATTCTGAATATGGGAAGTTTTCCATATTTATTTACTTCCATTAATGATTCTTGACCCAGTGGCATGCCTGCTGAGTGTATTTAAGCTTTTCACCAGATATCAGGCTACTGGGGTATGTGCCCCATTTCACTAGTTTATTAACAGCAACTTGGAAGTGTTTGCCTGGAGCGAGTTATCTTGGCCTGCTGTTTGTCCCTTGTTAAGGAGCTTTGTGGGGCTCTTGTGGAGTGAGGTTAGTGGGACTGATTATTGAGCCCCATGAAATTGCAATGTTCCTGGAAATTTTAATGCTGGGATTAGTTTATTACTAGAAGTGGAGGTTGTTTAGTCCTCTATAACTGACTGGGATAATGAGTCTAAATGGGGTAGATGTCCACATTATAAAAATGATAGAGGCACTAGTGAGGGTGCAAAACATTTACTTGGATGATTCCAGAACTGAGATTCGACTTATTAGGAAAGATTGACCTGTTTGGGTTGCCTTCTCTAGGAAAGAGAAGGCTGCAGGTGTTTAAAATTATGACTTGGTTCGACAGGTTAGATATAGAGATGTTTCCACTTATGGGCAAGACCAGGACTAGGGGCCTGTAACTACAAGGTAGTAACTAACTAATGACTCCAATGGTGAATTCAGGAGAAACTTCTTTACCCAGAGAGTGGTGAGAATGTGGCTCTCGCTATCACGGAGCGGTTGAGGCGAATGGTGTAGCTGCATTTAAGGGGGAGCTCTAAGCATGAGGGAGGAAGGATATGCTGTTTGGGTGAGATGAAGGGTGGGAGGAGGCTTGTGTGGAGCATGGACTAGTTGGACTGAATAGCCTGTTTCTGTGCTGTCGATGGCTTGTTAACCTGCAGGATTAGTCACCTGAGGAATTGCATCTCTGAAGGCCCCTTAAATGGCTTTTGGTGTTGGCCGTGGCTCAGTGGGCAGCACTCTAGCCTGAGTCGGAAGGTCGTAGGTTCAAATCCCACTATAGAAACCTTGAGTACAAAAGCCAGGCTGACGCCCCCAGTGCTGCACTGTTGGAGGTGCCATCTTTTCGGATGAGAAGTTAAACCGAGGCCACTTCTGGCCCCTCGGGTGGATGTAAAAGATCCTATGGCACTTTTGGAAGAAGAGCAGGGGAGTTCTTCCCTCTGACCAATTATTATCCATTCGCCAACATCATAAGATGATCTGGCCATTATCGCATTGCTGTTTATAGGCTCTTGATAGGCCACCATGTTTCTGACAACAGTGACTACATTTCAGAAGTAATTCATTGGTTATGAAATGCATTTTTTAATTCGTTCATGGGCTGTGGGTGTCATTGGCAAGGCCTGCATTTATTGCCCAGCCCTAGTTAGCCTTGAGAATGTGGTGGTGAGCTGCATTCTAGTGTCCAGTTGGTCAGTGTGCTGTTGGGGAGTTCCAGGATTTTTGACCCAGTGACGATGAAGGATTGACGATATACTTGCAAGTCAGGATGGTGTGTAACTTGGAGGTGGTGGTGTTCCCATATGCCTGCTGCCCTTGTCCTTCTAGGTGGTAGAGGTCGCGGGTTTGGGAGGTGCTGCCGAAGAAGCCTTGGCGAGATGCTGCAGTGCGCCAGTGCTGGAGGGAGTGAATGTTTAAGGTGTTGGTGTGACATCCTGAATCTGGGTATGGTGCTGTATAAATAAGATTGTTCTTTCTAAACATCTGACGTGAGTTTGGGACCTAAAATTAAATATAATTATCCCTAACCAACATACTAGGCCCCCAATTGGGATTCAGTTGCCGTACTGGATCTCCAACAGCAGGTGGGGATAGAATCCATACCAACTTAACGAGCAGAGTTTTGTATTTCTTGTGGCTGACCCTGGTCAGTGAATGCTGGCTGAAATCTGCAGTAGAATTGTTGTCAATACTTAACCACTTACATTTACGTAGCCCCTTCAACGTACTGAAATGTCCCAAGGTGCTTCACAGAAGCCCTATTGAATAAAATTTGACACCGAGCCACATACGGAGATATTAGGGCAGATGACCTAAAGCTTGTGCAAGAGGTAGGTTTCAAGGAGGAGGGAGCACTGGAGAGGTTTAGGGAGGGAATTCGAGTTTTTGGGGCCCAGGCAGCTGAAGGCAAGGCTGCCAATGGTGGAGCGATTACATAGAAACATAGAAGATAGGAGTAGGCCGCTTGAGCCTGCTCTGCCATTCAATGCGATCATGGCTGATCATCCAAATTCAGTACCCGATCCCTGCTATCTCCCCATAACCCCTTGATCCCTTTAGCCTTAAGAAATGTATCCAACTCCTTCTTGAATATATCTAATGAATTGGCCTCTGCTGCTGTTAAGTCTGTGGGTTGTATTGCAAATAATACAGACTCCAAGATTAACAAATAAAACAGGTCTTTACTATTCAGAGGTTTGGGCGAATTTGTCCTAGTTAACGTATCTCAACCCTTATATACTGGTGTGGTCACTATCGGTATTACAGTATACATGAGCCAACAAATAGTGCCACCCTAAAGTAGTGCTCTTAAAGGCGAACGGTTACATACACAACACCTCCCTTTTTAGCTTATTACTTACAGAATCCCCTTTAAACATACAATCTTCAACTTCATATAAACAGTTTACAGATATACTCTCGATGGAGTCAACATCATATAACTTCATGTTTAACATATATATATAACTTCATGTCAAACAGATCACAGATTCAGTCTCTGCGGAAAACAGTTCACGTTGCTGGAGTGACTCGTTCAATAGTCCTTCCATGGATTTAACAGTTTGAACTTCCGAACTGATTTGGCTCCGTTCGGAGGGACCACGTGTGTGATCTGGTAGAGGTGATAATGGTTCAGATGGGTCATCTTCTGTTTCGACTTTTCCTTTTCTGCTTCTTGGAGACTCTCTGGGCTCCACTGCCAGCTGCCTGCGCAGTTCCTCCTTCTCTGCCTCCTGTTTCCGTCGTAGAGCCAGCTTCACCCGATGTTCCGTAGACTTTTGGTGCTCCTCCATGATTTCTGCCCTTTGGGAGTCGAAGTTACAAGCTGGGCAGGACAGGACATCGCAATATTCGGTGTAGTCCACCAGGTCATGGTAATATTCAGTGTCGTCCTGAGGTAGGCCAGCGAGAGGGTCGTCTATTTCCTCCATACCCAGCTGGACGTTAGCCAGCTCTTGTTCCAAATCCAGACATCTTTCCTGAAGAGACTTCTTCATGTGTACCTCTTCATCCAGCTTTTTCTGGGCTTTCAGCAAGTCGTTTACTAATGACCTCACTTGTGATTTTAATACTTCAACTTCCTTTGGAGATTGATTGATCGGACTATTCAATCCCTCTACCGGAGCAGCTGTTTCAGCGGTCTGTTGTTCTACCTTGACGTGAGTCAGCGTACTTTTGGTATCCAAGGGTTGCTCTGCTGCCATCTTCTCAGTCTGTGTTGCAACCTCAGCTATTTCAATAACTTTTGAGAGCTCCAAACCCCTCCTCTTCCACCACTAATGTTTCATCTATGGATGGAATCTTTACCGATGAGGCAGCCTTGGCCTGGAGCTCATCAAACATTTCCTGCAGCCTTTGGACTTCTTGCTCATGTTCAACCTTTAGTTGTTCATGTGCTTCTACTGAAACTAGCTTTTCGGGGGTTGCCGAGTTAATCCCCTCCAGAATTGTAGCCTGGGCCTGTCCATACTGTTCTTTCAACTTCTCACACTCTGCTTGTAAGGAGTCATGGAGAAGGACTGGAATAAAATCCTGGCTTCCTGAAGATTCCTCTGCAATTGGTTTTTTTGCAATTTCCTGTTGGAGTTCAGCCAAGGCTGTTATGCTATCTGCCTCTCGAAGTCTCACTGCCATCAATTCTTCTTTATTCTTGCAGTCTATCTCAGCCATTTCCCTTTTACTCTCATTTAACTGAGTGAGTAGCCCCTTATTCTGGGCTGAGAGATATTGCACCTTCTCATGTAGACCATAGCACTCCTTCTCTGCTCGACATAGCTGATTTCTGCTGATTTGGTTCTGTGTTTCAAGTTCCAACATCCTTTGCTTAGCTTCTTTCAGTTTCGCCTCAATAATCCCCTCTCGCAACATGTCCACATTATTCACATCAGGTAAAGAAGCATTTCTCTTTTCCATGTCCAAGATTTGTTTCTCCATCTCCTTAAGAGCACACTGCGATTCAACTTCTCTTAACCTTGCCTGCACTAGCTCCGTCTCTAATTGCAGAACAAAATCCTCAGTGTAGCGTGGTTTGCCCTTCTGCTGTATCTCTAGATCATGCAAATATTCTAACTCCTGAACATCATAAAGGAGATGTGATCGGTAATTGGTCACGATGGCTCTATGGTCGCTCTCTGCTTTAGCCAGTAGGTTCTGTTGTCTTTCCAGACTCTCCCATTCGGTGTCATAGAACTTTTTCATTGTTTTCATCTCTTGTACGAGGCGGTAACTTAATTGTTCTAATTGTTGTACTTTGCAATAACGTTGAGTTCGAGCCCGGTGTTCCTCCGTAATGCATATGTCTGTAGCTTGAACAGACTCAGAATTCTCTTTTTATGCACGCCATCGATTTTCCAACCTTGTTTTTCATACATAAGCTGGACTTATCGTCTTCCGGCTCGGAGTCTGAGCTGCTTGTCTGCACCGAGTCCTCACTCGTCATTGCTTGTAGGTAGTGCCATTCCATGTCTATTTTCTTGATCCACTCCCGTCCTAGAAGTGGTGGTCCTCCCTCAGGTAGTACGTACAAATTCATTCTTGGGTGTACTTTACCCCTATCTCACCTTGACTCTTATTTTCCCCATGGGGTATACGTTATGCCCCGTATATGTCCGTAATACGAACTTGGTATTTCTTAAGGGTATGTGAGAGAATAGCCGGTGGTAGTCCTTTTGGTTGATGACTGATACAGCTGATCCCGTGTCCAGCTCCATTCGTACTTGGACTCCGGCTATTTTTAGTGTGACCCAGATCGTCTGTAGATCAGTCACTTTACCCACATTGTGGATTCTCAGACTATCCAACTCCTGGCTGTTTGGGTCCGAGTCTGAATTTTGTTCGTCTGAACTCGTTTCAGCCACCTGATGTACCTTGTACTTTCCTTGTGGTGGTGGCTTCCTTTGCTTGTTGGTCTTCTTTCCGGACCTGCATACCTTCGCGATGTGACCCAGTTTGCCACATTTCCTGCACTCCTAGTTCTTAAACCAGCACTGATTCTGGTCGTGCGTTGTCTTTCCACAACGGTAGCATTTGGAAGTGCTTGCAGTAATTTGATCCTTCAGCACTGCTACGATCTCTTCGAAGGTCTGGTCCACTGGTTTAACTGGTGCTATTAGATGTTTCAAGAGCCCATATGTTTTTGCTCCCATCGAATTTAACAAAGTTATTGCCTTGTCGTATATGGCTACGCAATATATTCCTATGCGTTCCACATACGTGGCCCAGTCTTCTATTTCAGCATTAAAATCATTAATATTTCCTCGCTTAGGCATCTTCTTCTCTTTCCGAGAACAGTACAAATATTTCTTTACTTATTATTAATTTTCTTCTCTTCTTGAGAACACCACAAGTATTGCTTTACTTATTCTTATTTTTCCTCTCTTCTTGAGAACACACCAGCCTTTCTGAAAATTCTAATTAATTTTCTAAGATGGCGGTTTCCCGCTTCTGTCTTCTTCCCCAGCGGTTTTCCCGCGAAAAATGGCGGCTTTCCCGCGCTTCTCGCTCTCCCCGCCCACTTCAATGGCGGTTTTCCCGCGCTTGACGGTCTTCACCTGACCCGAGTGCGGCCCTTATCTCCGCCGCGAACGATGGCCTGCGCTGTTCACCGCGGCTCTCGCGCCTTCAGTGTCTGCTGACTCTGCCCTACCAGCCCGAGTGCGGCCCTTATCAGGGATTGCGATCGATGGCCCGGCTGCGCCCCTCACTTCAAAGCGGCCCGGCCCTTATCAGTGGATGCGATCGATGGCCCGCGCTGCGCCTCTCGCCCGAAGCGGCTCTCGGCCCTTATCGCTGGTGCGATCGCTGGCTCGCGAAGCGCCTCCCGCTCGAAGCGGCTCTTGCTCGCTCCCTCTCGGGCTCTGGCTCGCGCGGCTCTTGCTCGCTCCCTCTCGGGCTCTCGCTCAGCGGATTCAAACGCCTCTCCCCGACCTCCCGCAGTCCGGCCCTTTCCTCCCCGGCTGTGGCTGATTCTTCGCGGGTTATTTAGTTATTTATTTATTTATCGCCACCGCGCCTTGTGATCCCGGTCGCTGTCCGGCCTTTTTCACCCCCTCGACCGTGGTGCTCACTGCCCTTATCCTCCGGATATTTTCCACACTTTCCCCTACTCAGTCGTTGCGGTCGCCGGTTGCTTTCTTTTGTTAGTTGATCGACGCACTCCGCACCGTGGTAAAAGGGTAGTTGTGCCTGTTGCTGATGAACTTTCGTTGCTAGTCTGCTTCCTGTCTGTTGCTGCAGCCTCGTGTGTTCTTCCAGCAGCACGACGAAGGCGGTTGCCTCACTTCGACGCTCCTTAGTAGCTTAGGAAGTACTGTTGCCGCAGGGTACGATCGTCCTCGTCGCCATTGTTAAGTCTGTGGGTTGTATTGCAAATAATACACAGACTCCAAAATTAACAAATAAAACAGGTCTTTACTATTCAGAGGTTCGGGCGAATCTGCCCTAGTTAACGTATCACAACCCTTATATACTGGTGTGGTCACTATCGGTATTACAGTATACATGAGCCAACAAATAGTGCCACCCTAAAGTAGTGCTCTTAAAGGCGAACGGTTACATTCTATAGTTCCCTTAAAGGTAAACGGTTACATACACAACAGCTGCCTTCTGTGGTAGAGAATTCCACAGGTTCACCACGCTGTGGGTGAAGAAATTCCTCCTTCAGCGACTGGTGCACAAGGTCACCCAGGTCTCGTTGCACTTCCCCTTCTCCCAATCTATTGCCATTCAGATAATCTGCCTTCCTGGTTTTGCCACCAAGTGGATAACCTCACATTTATCCACGTTCTATTGCTTCTGCCCAATCACCCAACCTGTAAATCATCCTGTAGTTTCTCGGCATCCTCCTCACAGCGCACACGCCCACCCAGCTTTGTGTCGTCCGCAAATTTAGAGATATTGCATCTAGTTCCCTTGTCTAGATCATTAATATATATATTGTGAATAGCTGGGGTCCAATGACCGATCCCTGCGGTACCCCACTAGTCACTGCCTTCCACTCAGGGGAAAAAGACCCGTTTATTCCAACTCTTTGCTTTCTATCTGCCAACCAGTTCTCTATCCAAGTCAGTACCTTGCCCCCAATCCCATGTGCCTTAACTTTACATATAAATCTCTTATGTGGGACCTTAATCGAAAGCCTTCTGAAAGTCCAAATACACCACACCCACTGGTTCTCCCTTATCTATTTTACTACTGACATCCTCAAAAAATTCCAGTAGATTAGTCGAGCACGATTTACCTTTTGTAAATCCATGTTGACTTTGTCCGATCCTGTCTCTGTTTTCCAAGTGCTCTGCTATTACATCTTTTATAATGGACTGTAGCACTTTCCCCACTACCGATCTCAGGCTTACCGAGATCTGTAATTCCCCGTTTTCTCTCTACCACCTTTTTGGAATAGTGGGGTAACATTAGCTACCCTTCAATCCATGGGTACTGTTCCAGAGTCCATCGAATGTTGGAAGATGATCAGCAATGCATCTACTATTTCTAGGGCCACTTCCTTAATTACGCTAGGATGTAGATTATCAGGCCCTGGGGATTTATCGGCCTTCAATCCCATCAATTTCCCTAACACCATTTCCCTACAAATACTGATTTCTTTCAGTTCCTCCCTTTCGTCGGATACTATGTTGCCCGACATTTTTGGGAGGTTATTTGTGTCCCCCTTTGTGAAGACAGAACCAAAGTATGTATTTAATTGGTCTGCCATTTCTTTGTTCCCCATTATAAATTCCCCAGTTGGGGATGCTCAAGAGGCCAAAATTGAAGGAGCGCTGAGCTCGCGGAGGGTTGTGGGGCTGGAGGAGGTTGGAGGGATTTCAAAACAACGATGAGAATTTTTAAAATCAAGGCGTTGCTTAACCGGGAATCAATGTAGGTCAGCGACGGGTGAATGGGACTTGGTGCGAGTTAGGATACGGGCAGCTGAGTTTTGGACGGCCTCAAGTAAATTGCGTGTAGTGCGTGGAAGGTCAGCATTGGAATAGTCGAGACTACAGGCGAATGGAGATGTGGCAGTCAGTCTCGCCTGGGTTTAGTGAGTGTCTACACAAAGCCTCATCCACAACATACAAAAAGTTGATGTGCATTCACACTGAAGTCTTCCAATAAATATGTATAATCACAGAAGTGCTTGTTTGAGTAAACCAGTTAACATTTTATACACAGCCAGCTCACCCCGTAAACAGCTGCCATCAAAGCCCAGTTGCTGTATTATTTTGTGGGTCTGTGCTCGGGTTAGCAGCCCTCCAGGATTGTCCCAGAGTCTCCAGGAATTAAAAGATTCATCTCTGGGAGCCTGGCACGTCCTGAGTTCATGATAGGTGCGGTATTCCCAGAAGGTTGTGGGTTCGAGTCCCACTCCAGTGACAAGAGCACATTAATGCAGGCTGACACTCTAGTGCCACTGCTGAGGGAGCGCCGCACTGTCGGAGGTGTCATCTTTCGGATGAGACGTTAAACCGAGGGCCCGTCTGCCCTCTCGGGTGGATGTAAAAGATCCCATGGCCACTATTTCGTAGAAGAGCAGGGAGTTATCCCCTGGTGTCCTAGCCAATATTTATCCCTCAATCAACATCACTAAAAACAGATTATCTGGTCATTATCACATTGCTGTTTGTGGGAGCATGCTGTGTGCAAATTGGCTGCCATGTTTCCTACATTACAACAGTGACTGCGCTCCAAAAAGTACCTCATTGGCTGTAAAGCGTTTGGGATGTCCTGAGGCTGTGAAAGGCGCGATATAAATGCAAGTCTTTCTTTTACAGGCGACTTTGGGCCGATGGTTCCCAAAGCTCTCCACCCAATGGGGGCACTTTGGTTTGGTTTTTGGTTGATGACATCGCCCAGTGTCTTCCAATTGATGGTTTTGGAGAAGGTCAACCCAATCTCTGCCTCTTTCTTTATCATAGGCAACGGCCTATTAAAAGTCAACCACGTGCTCCCTTTTTAAAGGGTCGCAAACGATAAGGTCTGTAAATTAACATAAATTTGAAAGGAACCTTAACAAATCAAATTAAAATTTGGTTGCCGGGGGTGGTGATGCACTCCATTCTCCGCGGCGCCCACCGGTCGCGGAAGGCCTCAAGCCTGCCAGTGGATACCGCGTACTCCATATCCAGGGCCACCCGGGCGCGAACGTGGCCGCGGAAGAGAGGCAGGCAATCGGGCAGCTCTTTCCCACCCTCTTTCCAGTTGCCTGTTGACACAGCCGAGGCGAAAACTCCCTTTCGTCTTCTGTGTCGCCGCGAGATCACCGGGACAAGCTCTGGTTCAACCTGGATGCGTTCCGCTTCTTTGAGGATGCCAGGGACCTGGTAAGAGTTGGCCAGATGTTGGAAGGTAAGACGGTGAGCGTTGACGCTGAGTAACTCCTGGATGTGTCTCCTGCAGATCTTCATCAGTTGCCACCTGAGAGTAGCTGCAGCAGATCAAAGGCCGGATTCGGTCAACAAAGCCTGTTCCTTCCACAAGCCAGCCAACCGGTGAGAGGAATCTACCCCCGAATGGTGGACCTCTTTCTTTTTGGCGTATGGATGCATTCTGACTGATGGCTTGCTTCCTTGTTTAGATGGTCCCTGGTGAACGAGTTGGGCCTGTCCCTGGTGGAAGGATCCAATGAGGTTTGTGCCTGTTGTGATGGGGGCAACTGCAGGGGCGAGAGATTGCGATCTGGAGGAAGACCACACTCCAGGTGCAGGAGGGAGGTCCCATCTGAGCTTGGAATGTTGTGTTGGGTGTTGAGGGTGAAGAAGGATGTTTTGTAACTGGATGGAACTAATTGTTGCAGAGTCTGAGCCTGTGTGGGAGAGTGAGGCCTCACTTGGACCTCTGATCGTTCTGGATGTAGATCTGGACCTGGTTCATTCGGTGGATAGTGAAGCTGTTGGGACTTGTGAGGATGTTCCGAGTTCTTATCGAGGTGAGTGTTGATTGTATGAAAACCCAATTCCAGTCCTGTGACTCCTGACTCCATATTGGCTTCTCGTTCTCGGCAGGTGATGTGTGTTCTGAGCTACTTCTGGTCGTGGCTGTGACGTCGGCAGCTGGGGTCCTGATCTCCACCTCTCTGGTGGCCTTCCTACTGTCCAGGAAACACAACTGAATCCTCTCCCTCAATTGAGCTGCTTTATTTGTCAAAAAATGCTTCAATAAAATTGAAATGTGACTTGGTTGAGTTACAGTCTTTGGTGTTGAACTGGTTTTTAAATACACTGTCATGGTGGTTTGACCTAAGTTGTCTAAATGACACTAGACCAGTTTTGGAGGCCTATATTTAACTGAGAATTTCACCACACACCGCTCAGTTTTGGGTAGTTGAAAGTAGGCATTTGCACCTGGAATAAGATTGTGGCCTTAATAGGATGGCAACTGGAATCATACAGCACAGAAAGAGGCCATTCGGCCCATCGTGCCTGTGCTAGCTCTTTGAAAGAGCTCTCCAATTAGTCCCACTCCCCCCGGCTCTTCCCCATATCCCTGCCATTTTCACCTCTTTGTATTTATCCAATTCCCATTTTTGAAAGACACTATTGAATCTGCTTCCACCGCCCTTTCAGGCAGCGTGTTCCAGATCACAACTTCTTCTTTATATTAGAAGTCTCCTCACCTCTGGCTCTCTTGTCAATGACGTTATTTACTAACCCTTCTGTCAGTGGAAACCGTTTCTCCTTATTTACTTTAATCAAAACCCTTACCATTTTGAACCCCTCCCTTGACCTTCTCTGCTCTAAGGAGAACAATCCCAGCTTCTCTGCAGTAATATTGTGACCTTTGTAAAGGGATGAAAGCGATGGGGAGCTTCTGCCATCTTTCTAGAGCGAGTAGATGGGGTTACAGACACCCAGCTAGGAGTCCGCTGTGAGAAGGTTCCAGTCCCACATCGGGGTCAAGAGACTAGACCAAAGCAGCATCTCCTTAATTGGCCATCTTGCTCCATGTCCGCTGGCGGTAGGTGTGTCTTGGCCTGGTACTGTCACTCTGCTGGCTCTGTTCCACATTTAACATCCCTTAAAGGTTAGTTACAATTGCCTTTTTGAATATAGCGATGTAACCTACCACCCACCATCACACATGGGTGGGTAGTGGAATCAAACAGTGCTGAGGGGATTGGTAAATGATCAATTATCTTTTTCATTGCACTCTGGCTTCTGGTGCATTTCCCCCACTCGCCCAAAATCCTTCGCCCACGCCACCTCCCATCACCCCCTGTTGGTGGCCGTGCCTTCAGACATCTGGCACCTCAGCTCAGACATTCTCTCCCTAAATCCCTCAACCTCTCCTCCTAATACATTGCTTAAAACCTACATCAGTGTCCAGGCATTTACCTGTCCTAATGTCTCCTCCTTTGACTCTGTCACGTTTTTGTCTGATTTACGTGAGTTGAATGCTTTGCTTAGTTGAACATTGGGCGGTGTAACAAGGCACCACTGCAACCAGATGGTGAGGATAAAGGGGCAGGAATATAAGATGGCCATTAACAGATCAAATTAAGAATTTAGGAGGTCATTCTTTACACAGAATGTGGAACATGGAGTGGTTGAAGCAGATATATTTGGAGTTGAGATACAGATCGACCACGATCGAATTGAATGGCAGAACAGGCTCGAGGGCCTGAATGGACTCCTCCTGTTCATTTGTAAAGGAGGCTGGTAGCATAGATGAGGGAGAATGAAATAGAGGGCTCTGTGGGGTGGGGAGTTAGATAGAAAGCAAAGCACGCTCTACGCTGTCCCATCAAACACTCCCAGGGCAGCAAGAGTACGGGTTAGATACAGAGTAAAGCTCCGTCTACACTGTCTCATCAATCACTCCCAGCGCAGGTACAGCATAAGTTAGATACTGTTGTGTCCCCTTGTGTTTTTATTACTATGTAATACAGGCACTTTTAACTCATTTCTGGTTTACAGCTTTTACTCAGTGCTTTCATGATGTTGCTGCCGCATGGTGCGGAGTGATACAAGATGTCCGACCTTGCACTGTGCACTGCCTGACACAGTGTGCCACATAGCAGTATAAATGCACTAACCAAAGTAGTTCCATATAACAATGTAACAAGTAGTTCCATTTAACAATGTGATAATATAACGATGTAACAGATACAGGTTACAGCATGAGTTAGATACAGAGTAAAGCTCCCTCTACACTGTCCCATCAAGCACTCCCAGTGCAGCTACAGCGCGGGTTAGATACAGAATAAAGCTCCCTTTACAATGTCACGTCAAAATCTCCCAGGGCAGGTACAGCACGGGTTAGATATAGAGTAACGCTCCCTCTACACTGTCACTTCAAACAGTCCCAGGACACGCACAGCATAGGTTAGATACAGAGTAAAGCTCCCTCTGCACTGTCCCATGAAACACTCCCAGGGCAGGTAGCGCACGGTTAGATACAGAGTAAAGCTCCCTCTACACTGTCCCATCAAATACTCCCAGGACAGGTACAGCACGGGTCAGATACAGAGTAAAGCTCCCTTTAAACTGTCCCATCAAACACTCCCAGGGCAGGTACAGCATAGGTTAGATACAGAGTAAAGCTCCCTTTAGACTGTCGCATCAAACTCTCCCATGGCAGATACAGCATGAGTTAGATACAGAGTAAAGCTCCCTCTACACTACCCCATCAAACACTCCCAAGGCAGGTACAGCACGGGTTAGACACAGAGTAAAGCTCTCTTGACAATGTCCCATCAAACACTCCCAGGGCAGGTACAGCACGGGTTAGATGGAGAGTGAAGCTCCCTCTACACTGTCCCATCAAACACTCCCAGGGCAGGTAGAGCACGGGTTAGATACACAGTAAAGCTCCCTGTGCTCTGCGCAAACAAGGTACCAAATCCCAACCTCAGAGGATCAGAGCCTATTAACCACCTCCCTCAGATTTCATGTTCCCACAGCTCGGCCATTTGTGGATCCTTCCCTTCCTTCACTCCACCGTTGGCACCTTGGGATGTTTTTCTGCATTAAAGGTGCAATATGATGACAAGTTGGTGTTGTTGTTCCAGTGTGACAGTCTCCATTTACCATCACACTCTTTATCAGACTGTATGAAACAGGACAATTGCAATTAGAGTGACTTTGCCACTATTTTGGGGTTTTAATTGGATAGACTGTTTCCCCCTCGTGATGTCCTTTTAGTTATCAGCAGGG
The DNA here is from genome assembly GCF_052327205.1 of Somniosus microcephalus. NCBI lineage: Eukaryota > Metazoa > Chordata > Chondrichthyes > Squaliformes > Somniosidae > Somniosus > Somniosus microcephalus. The sequence continues at coordinate 36,377,945 of NW_028225182.1, forward strand.
ACGGGGGAGCTTGTCCTGTTTTGCAGACTACGAGTTAGGGGCAGTGGGTGAAGCTCAGGCCCACACTGATCATCTATAAGGGGTCCTCCCCACAAGGGACAGGACACCACTAACAAGAACAAAGAGTCTGTCCGAACTAATGTCCCACAGTACATATCAACTGATTAAGGTCCAACTTTCCGATCCGGTAAAATGAGGCAATGATCCCGTCCGGATCCAGCCACTTGTAGAAGCTTCTGGAAAACCCATTGGACTCCGAGTGTTTGTGCGCCAGGCTCCCTGAATAGGGAGCGGGCAGTGCCCACCGGTACACTCGAGGCCTCCCGCGACCGGTGGGCACCGCAGGGAATGGAGAGTCTTATCGACACGAGTAATAATATGATGATTTACTTTTATGAGTTTCCTGTTGTTTTGTCGAAAGAACATTCTGTGCTGGAGTTCCTTTGTTAGTTGTGCCAACTTAAAGAGGGAGGCCAGGTGTAAATTCGTTCCTCTGTTGATGACACCGGGATAACCCATGTCATTTTATGGCTCAATTTAAAAAAAAACACATTAGACATAGGAACATGGGAACAGGAGGAGGCCATTCAGCCCCTCGAGCCTGTCGCCCCATTCAATGAGATCATGGCTGATCTGGGACCTAACTCCATATACCTGTCTTTGGCCCGTATCCCTTAATACCTTTGGGTATCAAAAATCTATCAATCTCAGATTTCAAATTAACAATTGACCCAGCAACAACTGCTGTTAGCGGAAGAGAGTTCCAAACCTTTCCCACCCTTTGTGTGTAGAAGTGTTTCCTAACTTCACTTCTGAAAGATCTGGCTCTAATTTTTAGGCCATGTCCCCTTGTCCTGAACTCCCAACCGGCGGAAATAGTTTGTCTCTGTGTACCCTATCGGTTCCCCTTAATATCTTGAAAACTTCAATCAAATCACCCCTTAACTTTCTAAATCCCGAGCTTTTCACCATTGGGAAAGTACGCTGATCTATCCTTTTTCGATCCAAAGTGGATGACTACTGTATTAATGGTGCCCATCAAAATGTGCCCTTGTGCGACTCTTTCAGGTGGGGGTGATTGACCAAATTGCAATAGGCCCTCGTGGCAATAAATCCATCAGTTCTGGCATTTTTTTCCTTTTTTTATTCTTCTTATTTTTTCTTTTTTTGTCAAGTTTTATTAAAAGTTTTATTAATTTACAGTTGATTAGTTTAACCAAAAGAGCACCCCTATTGGTCGAATGTTTTCTTAAGTTACAGTCAATTGCTTTAATCAAAAAGAGCAATCAAATTTGAAATTAGTTTGTTCAGGTTCCTTTAAAGTTTTATTTATTTACAGACTAACTGGTTAATCACCCACACATAAAAGTGTACAGTTGATTGGTGTAACCACCCAATCAAAAGAGTCATTCCGATTGGTCGAATTAAAATAGGCCCTCCTGGCAATAAATACATGAGTTCTGGCATTGGGTAGAAATTGTGGAGCTTGGGGTTAATTGGCTCAATGTGACTGCAGGTTGTGTGTATAAAAGGTGCTTGTTGGTGGGTGCAGGGATAGTTGAGTTGTTTAGTATCATGGGGGATTTTGTAGTGAGGGGTTTGCTCCCAGTGCTGGTGTTAGTTGGAGCTGTTTGTTCCTCTGATATTTGGCAACAGTTTGGGGGCCAGAGGTTTCCATGGAGAAGAGTAAAAGCCACCCCTGGGCCTCAGCGAGTCCCTTCTCCTGGGTCTCCCTTTGGCTCTGGTTTCAGTGTGTCTGAGGGGCGCAGTGTGTCTCCACTGCAGACTGTGAGAGTGCAGTGTGGAGAGCACAACCTGCTGGTCAGGGTACAGATGGATTTATTTGGAACCAGGCACCTGATTAAAGCTGCTGACCTGACCCTGGGGACGGCAGGTTGTCGGCCAACCGGGATCTACTCTCAGAACCACACCGTCCTCTTTGATTATGGGCTGCATGAGTGTGGCAGCAGAGTGAAGGTAATGTGATTCCTCAACTCTTGCTCTAAGCTTGGTGGCTGGAATAGACCCAACTCTTTATTCCTACCTTTGGTGAAATGTCATTGATGTTGAGGAGATTCCTGTCTCCTGCTTTTAAATCCTCAGACTTGTGTTGAATTATGCATTGTCCTTGGCTTTAACTGGTCTTCCTGAGTCTCCAACCTTGTGATCTCAGCCCTATTGGCCTTGAGCCTTCACTTAGTTCTTCAAACTTTTCCTTCCATGCATCTTGTCTTGTGGATTTTCAGGTCCCTGGGGATTCAGTTTAATGGTTCAGTTATCTACAATATTCAGCTTTTGTCTCTCTGTCTCTCATACAGAGGAGCTGCGATTAAATGAGGATTTAATCTTGTTCTTTTCATTGCTCTAAATTATCAACCTGTGGCTCCTTTTATTGAAGTGAAGCTGTCCTTTCATTGAGTCTTTATTCTGTTTAATTGTCTTGTGCTTGCAATCCCCCTCCTTGCATTAGCTACTGAGGCTGCACAACTTCCAACCACCTGAGTAGAATGTTGTCCATTTCTGAACCTGATGTCTTTCAGATGTCTGGAGATTTCCTGGTCTATGCCACCCACCTGAACCACACCCCCAAGGCCCATGGATCTGTCATTGTGAGAACTAATGGAGCTGTCGTTCCCATTGAGTGCCACTATTTTAGGTAAGTTTCTTTACACTGTCGTGAATAACGTCTACAGCTGGTGTAGTTCTCTGACCTTGTCCTAAAATGGCTCCATTGTCTTTCCAGGAAGGGCAATGTGAGCAGTGACCCGATCAAGCCCACCTGGATCCCGTTCAGCTCCACCAAGTCTGGACAGGGGCTTCTGTCATTCTCTCTGCGCCTAATGAACGGTATGTGATGGGTGGATGGGGAATGACTTCCTGTAGTCACCCACTGGCAGTTGTACCCAGTCTCCAACCCTTGTCCCTCTTGTACTTCAGATGACTGGCTCACAGAGCGCACCTCGACTGTCTACTACCTGGGTGACCTCATTCACATTGAGGCCTCTGTTTCAATGACCAACCACATGCCCCTGAAGCTCTACATTGATCGCTGTGTCGCTACGTTGAGCCCAGACACGGACTCCACCCCGAGATACAGCATCATTGACTACAATGGGTAAGGAGCGCTCTGCTTTCTCCAGCTGATCCTGTCTCAATGGCTTCTCTTGATTCACTCAATGTCCCTTTTTTTAAAAATTATTTCTTCAGTTGCCTCCTGGACAGCAAAGCTGAGGTCTCCTTCTCAACCTTCGTGTTGCCAAGAGACGGGCGTGAGCTGGACAAGCTCCACTTTGACCTGGATGCGTTCCGCTTCTTTGGAGATGACCGTTCCTTGGTAAGAGGAAGCCGACCATTGCAAAGTATTTACAGCCATTCTGCATAACTGGCTTGTGCTCCACACGAGTGTCCTCCCACGCCTCTTCATCTAACTCCAACATATCCTTCTATTCCTTTCTCCCTGATGTATTTATCTAGCTTCCCCTTAAATGCATCTACACTATTTGCTTCAAACACTCCGTGGTAGCGAGTTCCATATTCTCACCACTCTGGGTAAAGAAGTTTCCCCTGAAATCCCTCTGCTGTATATCCTGTGTACTCCTATGAATCACTAACATTACCCACTTTTCTCTCTGTTTCTAGCCAGCTTGCTATCCATTCTGCTACTTGTCCCCTGAATCCACCTGTTCATTGAGTTCCCAAGTTGGGAGGTGTTAAGTCTGTGGGTTGTATTGTAAATAATCCACAGACTCCACGATTAACAAAATAAAACCGGTCTTTACTATTCAGAGGTTCGGGCGATTCTGCCCTAGTTAACGTATCACAACCCTTATATACTGGTGTGGTCACTATCGGTATTACAGTATACATGAGCCAACAAATAGTGCCACCCTAAAGTAGTGCTCTTCAAGGCGAACGGTTACATTCAATAGTTCCCTTAAAGGTAAACGGTTACATACACAACACTCCTCCCTTTTTAGCTTATTACTTACAGAATCCCGTTAAACATACAATCTTCAACTTTATATATACAGTTTGCAGATATACTCTCGATGGAGTCAACGTCATATAACTTCATGTTTAACATAACATAATAACATATATAACTTCATGTCAAAACAGATCACAGATTCAGTCTCTGCAGGAACAGTTGCAACATACTTTCAGTGGAACAGTTTACAGGTTCAGTCTCTGTGTGGGAACAGTTCGTAAATTCAGTCTCTGATCTTAATTCGTTCCAGACAGCATCTTTTCGTAGTGTTTGGCCGGAGGTAGTAGAAGTAGTAATATTTTAAACAATTATTATCTTCGGCTTCTTCTATTTCTCTCCTGCCTTTTTACAACTCTTGACGTTCCCATCTTCTCGGCGGCCAGCTGTAATGCCACCAACTCTCTCTGTTCTTTAGACCTTAAGTGCTTCCTCCGGATTTCAGCACTTTGGGAGTTTCCCTCACAATTTAGGCATACCACATCCTCATAGTATTCAGTGTCACTCAACAGATCATGGTCACATTCGGGGTCATCCTGAGTTAGTCCATCGAGAGGCCCTTCTACTCCTTCCTTACCCAACTGGACGCTATCCGACTGCTGTTCCTTCTCTATCTCTCTTTCTTTCCGTCGTAGAGCCACCTTCTCCCAATGTTCCGTAGACTTTTGGTGCTCCTCCATGATTTCTGCACTTTGGGAGTCCAAGTTACAAGCTGGGCAGGACAGGACATCGCAATTTTCGGTGCAGTCCACCAGGTCATGGTAATATTCGGTGTCGTCCTGAGCTAGGCCAGCTAGAGGGTCGTCTATTTCCTCCATACCCAGCTGGACGTTAGCCAGCTCTTGTTCCAAATCCAGACATCTTTCCTGAAGAGACTTCTTCATGTGTACCTCTTCGTCCAGCTTTTTCTTGGCTTTCAGCAAGTCGTTTACTAATGACCTCATTAGTGATTTTAATACTTCAACTTCCTTCAATAATTTAACGAGTTCTGGGACATCCTGCATTTCATGTTCTGCCATGTCTTCCACCACTAATTTTTCATCTATGGATGGAATCTTTACCGATGAGTCAGCCTTGGCCTGAAGCTCATCAAACATTTCCTGCAGCCTTTGGACTTCTTGCTCATGGTCAACCTTCAGTTGCTCATGTGCTTTCACCAACACTAGCTTTTCGGAGGTTGCCAAGTTAACCCCTTCCAGGATTGTAGTCTGGGCCTGTTCATACTGTTCTTTCAACTCGTTACACTCTGCTTGCAACAAGTCGTAGAGATGAACTGGAATAAAATCCTGGCTTCCTGAAGATTCCTCTGCAATTGGTGTTTTTGCAATTTCCTGTTGGAGTTCAGCCAAGGCTGCTATGTTATCTGCCTCTCGAAGTCTCACTGCCATCAATTCTTCTTTATTCTTGCAGTCTATCTCAGCCATCTCCCGTTTACTCTCTTTTAACTGAGTGAGTAGCCCCTTATTCTGGGCTGAGAGATATTTCACCTTCTCCTGTAGACCATAGCACTCCTTCTCTGCTCGACATAGCTGATTTCTGCTGATTTGGTTCTGTGTTTCAAGTTCCAACATCCTTTGCTTAGCTGCTTTCAGTTTCGCCTCAATAATCCCCTCTCGCAACATGTCCACATTATTCACATCAGGTAAAGAAGCGTTTCTCTCTTCCATGTCCAAGATTTGTTTCTGCATCTCCTTAAGAGCACACTGCGATTCAACTTCTCTTAACCTTGCCTGCACTAGCTCCGTCTCTAATTGCAGAACAAAATCCTCAGTGTAGCGTGGTTTGCCCTTCTGCTGTATCTCTAGATCATGCAAATATTCTAACTCCTGAACATCATAAGGGAGATGTGATCGGTAATTGGTCACGATGGCTCTATGGTCGCTCTCTCTGCTTGAGCCAGTAGGTTCTGTTGTCTTTCCAGACTCTCCCATTCGGTGTCATAGAACTTTTTCATTGTTTTCATCTCTTGTACGAGGCGGTAACTTAATTGTTCTAATTGTTGTTGTACTTTGACATAACGTTGAGTTCGAGCCCGGTGTTCCTCCGTAATGCATATGTCTGTAGCTTGAACAGACTCAGAATTCTCTCTTTATGCACGCCATCGATTTTCCAACCTTAGTCCGTGAGTTCATGTTAACCTTGTTTTTCATACATAAGCTGGACTTATCGTCTTCCGGCTCGGAGTCTGAGCTGCTTGTCTGCACCGAGTCCTCACTCGTCATTGCTTGTAGGTAGTGCCATTCCATGTCTATTTTCTGCATCCACTCCCGCCCTAGGAGTGGTGGTCCTCCCTCAGGTAGTACGTACAAATTCATTCTTGGGTGTACTTTACCCCTATCTCTCACCTTGACTCTTATTTTCCCCATGGGGTATACGTTATGCCCCGTGTATGTCTGATACGAACTTGGTATTTCTTAAGGGTATGTGAGAGAATAGTCGGTGGTAGTCCTTTTGGTTGATGACTGATACAGCTGATCCCGTGTCCAGCTCCATTCGTACTTGGACTCCAGCTATTTTTAGTGTGACCCAGATCGTCTGTAGATCAGTCACTTTACCCACATTGTGGATTCTCAGACTATCCAACTCCTGGCTGTTTGGGTCTGAGTCTGAATTTTGTTCGTCTGAACTCTTTCCAGCCACCTGATGTACCTTGTTGTACTTTTCTTGTGGTGGTGGCTTCCTTTGCTTGTTGGTCTTCTTTCCGGACCTGCATACCCTCGCGATGTGACCCAGTTTGCCACATTTCCTGCACTCCTGGTTCTTAAACCAGCACTGATTCTGGTCGTGTTGTCTTTCCACAACGGTAGCATTTGGAAGTGCTTGCAGTAATTTGGTCCACCCAGAGTGCCGCCGCCTTTTGCTGCATTTCCGCCGTTCCTTTCGCTGCGGCTTCATGCGATGAAGCTATGAGGACAGCCCTGTCCAGTGTGAGGTCGTTTTCTTCCAGAAGTCGCTTCTGCGTTCCTTCTTTGGCCAAGCCGCATACGAACTTGTCCCGCAGCGCCTCTGTCAAATTCCCTCCAAACTGGCAGTATTTCACTAGCTTACGCAGTTCGACTAAGTATTCTGCATTGCTTTCATCTTGCCTCTGGGTTCTGGCGTAAAATTTAAATCGTTCAGCCAGCATCAACGGTGTGGGGTTCAAGTGATCCTTCAGCACTGCTACGATCTCTTCGAAGGTCTGGTCCACTGCTATTGGATGTTTCAAAAGCCCGTATGTTTTTGCTCCCATCGAATTTAACAAAGTTATTGCCTTGTCGTCATCCTCAATTTCGTTGGCTACGCAATATATTTCTATGCGTTCCACATACGTGGCCCAGTCTTCTATTTCAGCATTAAAATCATTAATATTTCCTCGCTTAGGCATCTTCTTCTCTTTCCGAGAACAGTACAAGTATTTCTTTACTTATTATTAATTTTCTTCTCTTCTTGAGAACACCACAAGTATTGCTTTACTTATTCTTATTTTTCCTCTCTTCTTGAGAACACACCAGCCTTTCTGAAAATTCTAATTAATTTTCTAAGATGGCGGTTTCCCGCTTCTGTCTTCTTCCCCAGCGGTTTACCCCGTGAAAAATGGCGGCTTTCCTGCGCTTCTCGCTCTCCCCGCCCACTTCAATGGCGGTTTTCCCGCGCTTCTCGGCGCTCTCCGCCCACTTCAATGGCGGTTTTCACCCGTCCCCCGACGCTGACTGTCAGCCCGAGTGCAGCCCGTATCTCCTGTGCGATCGCTGGTGCGCCGCCTGCCCGAAGCGGTTCTCAGCCCTTATCACCGGTGCGATCGCTGGCCCGCTAAGCGCCTCTCGCTTGCACCCTCCCGGGCTCTGGCTCACCCGCTCACGCGTTTCACCGCGGCTCTTATCAGGGATTGCGATCGCCCTTATCTCCCGATCGATGGCGCGGCTGCGCCTCGCACTCCAAAGCGGCCCGGCCCTTATCTCCCGATCGATGGCCCTGTACCTCTGTCTTCCCAGCCTGTTTCTCCTCACAAGCTGCCTGGATGTCTTCTGCTCTGCAGTGCTCAGTTGCTGATGGAGGCTTCAGGGTCCTAATGCCTGTCACTTCCAGTGGGGTGGTGAGATTTGAAACCTTCAACGTCCTGTTTGTGGACGAAGCCGCCGTGAAATAACTGCCGCAGAGTTCGAATCCGACTCGTCGCCAATGTTAAGTCTGTGGGTTGTATTGTAAATAATCCACAGACTCCACGATTAACAAAATAAAACAGGTCTTTACTATTCAGAGGTTCGGGCGATTCTACCCTAGTTAACGTATCACAACCCTTATATACTGGTGTGGTCACTATCGGTATTACAGTATACATGAGCCAACAAATAGTGCCACCCTAAAGTAGTGCTCTTAAAGGCGAACGGTTACATTCAATAGTTCCCTTAAAGGTAAACGGTTACATACACAACAGGAGGGAGTCACTATATAATGACTTGTGTTGACTGTGTCCCTCAGATTTTCATCTCCTGTCACCTGAAGGTTGCTGCAGTGGATCGGAGAGATTCCATGAGCAAAGCTTGTACTTTCCAGAAGATGCAGAATGTGTAAGTGCCCCCTCTCTCCCTCAGGGATGTGTTGTGTGGGGAAGTGATGCCCAACCTGATTGTGAAACTGATTCTCTTGTTTAGCTGGACCCCATTGGAAGTATCCAACAATGACGTTTGTGCCTGTTGTCACTTGGGCAACTGCAGTGCCACAAGGGAGTTTGGATTTGATTCCAGAGGAAGGAGGGATCTTGTACCTGAAGCTGGTAGGACATTGATCCTCTAGATGTTGGAGGTTGCCCTTTACCCTCTCTAACTGGAATGTTTGATATTGCAGGGAGTGATGCTGAATTGAAGTGGGAGGGTGAGGCCTCCCTTGGACCCCTGGTCATTCTGGACACTGATGTGACAGACCTGGCAACCGAGTCCCTTAATGAGGTTGAGCAACGGATGGAGGAGAGGTCTCCAGGTGGTGAGTTGGCCGACTGCTAGTTTCCATTTCCCCCTCAGTATTTCCTTCACTCACTGTTGGTTTCTCATTGCTGTTTAGGTGCGGAGTCTGAGGTGGTCCTGATGGTGGCCCTGACTGTGACTGCTGTCTCTCTGATCTCTGCTTCTTTGATCGCCTTGTTCCTGTACAGGAAACACAAGCAAACCCTGCGCAACAACTTGTGATTAATAAAGTGGTGAAATTAGCAAATCTGTAATGGTTATTGCTTACATTTGGTCATTGATCACGGCTGGGGATTTGCATTCTGAATATGGGAAGTTTTCCATATTTATTTACTTCCATTAATGATTCTTGACCCAGTGGCATGCCTGCTGAGTGTATTTAAGCTTTTCACCAGATATCAGGCTACTGGGGTATCTGCCCCATTTCACTAGTTTATTAACAGCAACTTGGAAGTGTTTGCCTGGAGCGAGTTATCTTGGCCTGCTGTTTGTCCCTTGTTAAGGAGGTTTGTGGGGCTCTTGTGGAGTGAGGTTAGTGGGACTGATTATTGAGCCCCATGAAATTGCAATGTTCCTGGAAATTTTAATGCTGGGATTAGCTTATTACTAGAAGTGGAGGTTGTTTAGTCCTCTATAACTGACTGGGATAATGAGTCTAAATGGGGTAGATGTCCATATTATAAAAATGATAGTGGCACTAGTGAGGGTGCAAAACATTTACTAGGATGATGCCAGAACTGAGATTCGACTTACTAGGAAAGATTGACCTGTTTGGGTTGCCTTCTCTAGGAAAGAGAAGGCTGCGCGTGTTTAAAATTATGACTTGGTTCGACAGGTTAGATATAGAGATGTTTCCACTTGTGGGCAAGACCAGAACTCGGGGCCTGTAACTACAAGGTAGTAACTAACTAATGACTCCAATGGTGAATTCAGGAGAAACTTCTTTACCCAGAGAGTGGTGAGAATGTGGCTCTCTCTATCACGGAGTGGTTGAGGCGAATGGTGTAGCTGCATTTAAGGGGGAGCTCGAAGCATGAGGGAGGAAGGATATGCTGTTTGGGTGAGATGAAGGGTGGGAGGAGGCTCGTGTGGAGCATAAACACTGGCGTGGACAATTGGGCTGAATAGCCTGTTTCTGTGCTGTCGATGGCTTGTTAACCTGCAGGATTAGTCACCTGAGGAATTGCATCTCTGAAGGCCCCTTAAATGGCTTTCGGTGTTGGCCGTGGCTCAGTGGGCAGCACTCTAGCCTGAGTCGGAAGGTCGTAGGTTCAAATCCCACTATAGAAACCTTGAGTACAAAAGCCAGGCTGACGCCCCCAGTGCTGCACTGTCGGAGGTGCCATCTTTTCGGATGAGAAGTTAAACCGAGGCCACTTCTGGCCCCTCGGGTGAATGTAAAAGATCCTATGGCACTTTTGGAAGAAGAGCAGGGGAGTTCTTCCCTCTGACCAATTATTATCCATCAGCCAACATCATATGATCTGGCCATTATCACATTGTTTGTAGGCTCTTGATGGGCTGCCATGTTTCTGACAATAGTGACTACATTTCAAAAGTAATTCATTGGTTATGAAATGCATTTTTTAATTTGTTCATGGGATGTGGGTGTCACTGGCAAGGCCTGCATTTATTGCCCATCCCTAGTTAGCCTTGAGAATGTGGTGGTGAGCTGCCTTCTAGTCCAGTTGGTCAGTGTGCTGTTGGGGAGTTCCAGGATTTTGACCCAGTGACGATGAAGGATCGACGATATACTTGCAAGTCAGGATGGTGTGTGACTTGGAGGGGAACTTGGAGGTGGTGGTGTTCCCATATGCCTGCTGCCCTTGTCCTTCTAGGTGGTAGAGGTCGCGGGTTTGGGAGGTGCTGCCGCAGAAGCCTTGGCGAGATGCTGCAGTGCGCCAGTGGTGGAGGGAGTGAATGTTTAAGGTGTTGGTGTGACATCCTGAATCTGGGTATGGTGCTGTATAAATAAGATTGGTCTTTCTAAACATCTGACGTGAGTTTGGGACCTACAATAAAATATAATTATCCCTAACCAACATACTAGGTCCCCAATTGGGATTCAGTTGCCGTACTGGATCTCCAACAGCAGGTGGGGATAGAATCCATACCAACTTAACGAGCACAGTTTTGTATCTCTTGTGGCTGACCCTGGTCAGTGAATGCTGGCTGAAATCTGCAGTAGAACTGTTGTCAATACTTAACCACTTACATTTATGTAGCCCCTTCAACGTACTGAAATGTCCCAAGGTGCTTCACAGAAGCCCTATTGAATAAAATTTGACACCAAGCCACATAAGGAGATATTGAGGCAGATGAGCAAAAGCTTGTTCAAGAGGTAGATTTTAAGGAGGAGGGAGTGCCAGAGTTTGGGGCCCAGGCAGCTGAAGGCAAGGCTGCCAATGGTGGAGCGATTACATAGAAACATAGAAGATAGGAGTAGGCCGCTTGAGCCTGCTCTGCCATTCAATGCGATCATGGCTGATCATCCAAATTCAGTACCCGATCCCTGCTATCTCCCCATAACCCCTTGATCCCTTTAGCCTTAAGAAATGTATCCAACTCCTCCTTGAATATATCTAATGAATTGGCCTCTGCTGCCTTCTGTGGTAGAGAATTCCACAGGTTCACCACGCTGTGGGTGAAGAAATTCCTCCTTCAGCGACTGGTGCACAAGGTCACCCAGGTCTCGTTGTCAATAGATTGGGAGAAGGGGAAATGCATTCAGATAATCTGCCTTCCTGGTTTTGCCACCAAGTGGATAACCTCACATTTATGCACGTTCTATTGCTTCTGCCCAATCACCCAACCTGTAAATCATCCTGTAGTTTCTCGGCATCCTCCTCACAGCACACACGCCCACCCAGCTTTGTGTCGTCTGCAAATTTAGAGATGTTGCATCTAGTTCCCTTGTCTAGATCATTAATATATATTGTGAATAGCTGGGGTCCAATGACCGATCCCTGCGGTACCCCACTACTCACTGCCTTCCACTCAGAAAAAGACCCGTTTATTCCAACTCTTTGCTTTCTATCTGCCAACCAGTTCTCTATCCAAGTCAGTACCTTGCCCCCAATCCCATGTGCCTTAACTTTACATACAAATCTCTTATGTGGGACCTTATCGAAAGCCTTCTGAAAGTCCAAATACACCACATCCACTGGTTCTCCCTTATCTATTTTACTAGTGACATCCTCCAAAAATTCCAGTAGATTAGTCGAGCACGATTTACCTTTTGTAAATCCATGTTGACTTTGTCCGATCCTGTCTCTGTTTTCCAAGTGCTCTGCTATTACATCTTTTATAATGGACTCTAGCACTTTCCCCACTACCGATGTCAGGCTTACCGAGATCTGTAATTCCCCGTTTTCTCTCTACCACCTTTTTTGAATAGTGGGGTAACATTAGCTACCCTTCAATCCATGGGTACTGTTCCAGAGTCCATCGAATGTTGGCAGATGATCAGCAATGCATCTACTATTTCTAGGGCCACTTCCTTAATTACGCTAGGATGTAGATTATCAGGCCCTGGGGATTTATCGGCCTTCAATCCCATCAATTTCCCTAACACCATTTCCCTACAAATACTGATTTCTTTCAGTTCCTCCCTTTCGTCGGATCCCTATGTTCCCCGACATTTTTGGGAGGTTATTTGTGTCCCCCTTTGTGAAGACAGAACCAAAATATGTATTTAATTGGTCTGCTATTTCTTTGTTCCCCATTATAAATTCCCCAGTTGGGGATGCTCAAGAGGCTCGAGGGCCTGAATGGATTCCTCCTGCTCCTATGTAAGGGGAGGCTGGTAGCATAGATAAGGGAGAATGAAATAAAGGGCTCTGTGGAGGCGGGGGGTTAGATACAAGGTAAAGCACGCTCTACACTGTCCCATCAAATACTCCCAGGGCAGGAACAGCACAAGTTAGATACAGAGTAAAGCTCCCTTTAAACTGTCCCATCAAACACTCCCAGGGCAGGTACAGCACAGGTTAGGTACAGAGTAAAGCTCTCTTTACAATGTCTCATCCAACACTCCCAGGGCAGGTAGAGCACGGGTCAGATACAGAGTAAAGCTCCCTCTACACTGTCCCATCAAACACTCCCAGGGCAGCTACAGCACGCGTTAGATACAGAGTAAAGCTCCCTTTAAACTGTCCCATCAAATACTCCCAGGGCAGGAACAGCACAGGTTAGATACAGAGTAAAGCTCCCTCTACACTGTCCACATCAAACACTCCCAGGGCAGGTACAGCACGAGTTAGATACAGGTTACAGCACGAGTTAGATACAGAGTAAAGCTCCCTCTACACTGTCCCATCAAACACTCCCAGGGCAGCTACAGCACGCGTTAGATACAAAGTAAAGCTCCCTTTAAACTGTCCCATCAAACACTCCTAGGGCAGGTACAGCACAGGTTAGGTACAGAGTAAAGCTCTCTTTACAATGTCTCATTCAACACTCCCAGGGCAGGTAGAGCACGGGTCAGATACAGAGTAAAGCTCCCTCTACACTGTCCCATCAAACACTCCCAGGGCATGTAGAGCACGGGTCAGATACAGAGTAAAGCTCCCTGTGCTCTGCGCAAAAAAGTTACCAAATCCCAACCTCAGAGGCTCACACCCTATTAACCACCTCCCTCAGAATTCATGTTCCCACAGCTCTGGCCATTTGTGGATCCTCCCCTTCCTTCACTCCACCATTGGCATCTTGGGATGTTTTTCTGCATTAAAGGTGCGATATGATGTAAGATTTGAAATTTTCAGCAATAATCACGCAAGAAAACAGGATAAAATAAGACAGTTTATTGACCAAAGTAAGCTTGCACAGAAAAACCTTTGATAAAAGGGCATACAAAATGGCCGCCGGGCCTCGTGATCAGTTTCTGGACCATTTGATTTCTGTTACTGCAAGCCAGACAGGCTTGTGGATTGAAGACAGTAAGCCCGTGAAAGCCAGTATCGGGAAACCGAAACTCAGGGAAACAGCATACATATTCAATAGATTCTAAGTACAAGACAGTTTCAGGCAAACAGGATGGGGCCCATCAAGATATGGGCGGACAATGAATGAACACTTAAACCCATTTAATGTATGTGGTAAACCACTGTTTGTATTCCTGTTTGTCCTGTTTGTATTCCACTGTGTACATGCCTGGACATGCCTCGGCTGACTCCTCCCACAGGTCCTAGTATAAAGGTGACTGCTCCCCAGCCCTTGGTATCCTGGACCGGTCGACCACTCGAGGCAGACCTCCATTCTGTTGTTAATAAAAGCCTTTAGTTACTCTTCTAACTCTCAGTCTTTTATGAGTAATTGATAGTGCATCAATTTTATTAACAACATTTTTATAATGGAGAAGATCCTCACACCAGCATGCCTGGACTTAGATCATCGGGAGGCGGACTCATCCACCAAGTTTACTCACTGGCTTAAGTGTTTCGAAAAATTCCTGACCGCCTCCGAAGCAATCAAATCGGACGAGGACAAACTGGATATCCTGACCTCCAAAGTGAACCACCGAGTGTACTCGGTCATCCAAGACGCGACCTCGTACGCGGATGCTATCAAGCTCCTCAAGGACCAGTACACGCGCCCAGTGAACGAAGTGTACGCCAGGCACCTCCTGGGGAGTCGTAAACAACAACCTGGGGAATCGACCGTGGAATACCTTCAGGCACTGTCTGTGCTTGGCCGGGCCTGTGGTTGTAAGGATGTAAAGGCCGCCGTGTACACAGAGGAACTTATCCGGGACGCTTTTGTAGCGGGCCACAGATCCAATTACACACGACAGCGACTGTTGGAGCAGAGTAACCTCGACCTCAACAAGGCCTCTGAACTCGCACTATCGTTGGATGCAGCCTACCAGGGCATGGATGCCTACTCCTCTGCACCGTGGACGCCGCGGGGAATGACAGCCTGGGACACGGTAGGACCGCCTCATAGCGCCGTGCCACCCCAGCCACACCCCAACAATGGCCCAACTACCGCAGCAGTGTCCCAAGGCCAGACAGCAGTGCCCCAAGGCCAGAAATGCTACTTCTGTGGCCAGGCAAAACACCCCAGAGCGCGCTGCCCGGCGAAAAACGCGATCTGCTCGGGCTGCGGGAAGAAGGGACACTACGCTAGCGTCTGCAGGGCCAAAGCCACCCCGAACCCCAGCAGCGCCGCGTGTGGGCCATGCGGGCCGCCATTTTGGACCTCCCCGGCCGTGTGCGAATCACCGGTACAGCAGCCATTTTGGACGCCTCCAGCCACATGGGGATCATGGACGCCGCCATCTTGGACGACAGCCGGGACGCAGCAGGCCCCCGACACCGCCTCATCTGATACCCGCAGCGACACACCGACCCCTACGCTGGCATCCGTTACACTGGACCAAGCGAGACCGCACCAACTGGCCAGTTCCACAATGGACATTAAGGTAAATGGTCACGATACAATCTGCCTTTTTGACTCTGGGAGCACGGAGAGCTTCATCCACCCCGACACGGTGCGGCGTTGCTCTCTCCCAGTCCTGCCTGCGCAACAGCGGATTTCTATGGCCTCCGAGTCCCAGTCGGCGGACATCGGCGGCTACTGCGTGGTGACACTCGTAGTAGACGGGACCGTGTACGATCATTTTAAACTTCTGGTCCTGCCTGACCTCTGCGCTGCCGTCCTGCTGGGGTTAGATTTTCAGTGCCACCTTAAAAGTGTTACGATGGCGTACGGTGGACCCCTACCCCCACTCACAGTCCGCAGCCAGCAGCTTCCAAATTGCCCGCCGCGCACCAGGTGCAACCTCTCCACACTCAGAGTCACCCCCCCACCACTGTTTGCTAACCTCACCCCCGACTGTAAGCCCATCGCCACAAAGAGCAGGCGATACAGTGCCGGGGACAGGGTTTTCATTAAAACCGAAGTGGAGCGGCTCCTGAAAGAAGGGATTATTGAGGGCAGCACCAGCCCCTGGCGAGCCCAGGTTGTGGTCGTTAAGACCGGCGAGAAGCAGCGCCTGGTCATCGACTACAGCCAGACAATAAATCGCTACACCCTGCTGGACGCCTACCCACTCCCCCGTATAGCTGATATGGTCAACCAGATCGCGCAGTACCGCGTCTTCTCGACCATTGACCTGAAATCAGCGTACCACCAGCTCCCCATCCGCCCTGAGGACCGCCAGTACACTGCCTTTGAGGCAAACGGCCGCCTCTATCACTTCCTTAGGGTTCCCTTTGGCGTCACCAACGGGGTCTCCATCTTCCAAAGGGAGATGGACCGGATGGTAGATCAAAATGCGTTGCAGGCCACTTTCCCATATCTGGACAATGTGACCATCTGCGGCCGTGACTTGCAGGACCATGACGCAAACCTCGAAAAATTCCTCCGCACCGCCCAACTCCTAAACCTGACATATAACAAGGAGAAGTGCATATTCCGCACAAACCGCCTCGCCATCCTTGGCTGTGTTGTGGAACACGGAGTCATCGGCCCCGACCCCGACCGGATGCGTCCCCTTATGGAACTTCCACTGCCCCACTGCCTCAAGGCCCTGAAGAGGTGCCTAGGGTTTTTCTCCTATTACGCCCAGTGGGTCCCCTACTATGCGGACAAGGCCCGTCCGCTGATCAAGTCCACCTCTTTTCCCTTGACGGCAGAGGCCCGCTTAGCCTTCCACCGTATCAAGGAGGACATTGCCAAAGCCACCATGCACGCAGTGGACGAATCCATCCCCTTCCAGGTGGAAAGCGACGCGTCCGACTTTGCCCTGGCCGCTACCCTCAATCAGGCGGGGAGACCCGTGGCCTTCTTTTCACGAACCCTCCAAGGCCCGGAGACCAGACACTCCGCTGTTGAGAAGGAGGCCCAGGCGATTGTGGAGGCTGTGCGTCATTGGAGGCACTACCTGGCCGGAAAACGATTTACCCTGCTCACTGACCAGCGTTCAGTTGCTTTTATGTTTAACAACAAGCAGAGGGGCAAAATCAAAAATGACAAGATCTTGAGGTGGAGAATCGAACTTTCCACCTACAACTACGAGATCTTGTACCGGCCCGGGAAGCTCAATGAACCCCCGGATGCGCTATCGCGTGGCACCTGCGCCAGCGCGCAGATCGATAGACTACGGGTCCTCCACAATGACCTCTGCCACCCGGGGGTCACCAGGTTCTTCCACCTCATCAAGGCCCGCAACCTGCCTTACTCTATTGAGGAGGTCAGGACCATGACCAGGAACTGCCAAGTCTGCGCTGAGTGCAAACCACACTTTTATAGACCAGACAGGGCCCACCTGATAAAAGCCACTCGCCCCTTCGAGCGCCTGAGCGTTGATTTTAAAGGGCCTCTCCCCTCCTCCGACCGCAATGTGTACTTCCTCAATATTATTGATGAGTACTCCCGTTTCCCGTTCGCCTTCCCCTGCCCGGACATGACCAGTGCCACGGTCATTAAATGTCTGAACAACCTCTTCACCCTGTTCGGCTTCCCCAGCTATATCCATAGCGACCGGGGCTCATCGTTTATGAGCGACGAACTCCGTCAGTACCTGCTAACTAGGGGTATTGCCACAAGCAGGACCACCAGTTACAACCCCCGGGGGAACGGACAGGTGGAAAGAGAAAATGCGACAGTTTGGAAGGCCGTCCTGCTAGCCTTAAAGTCTAGGGGCCTTCCAACCTCCCGCTGGCAGGATGTGCTCCCCGATGCGCTCCACTCTATTCGGTCACTGCTCTGCACTGCCACTAACGCCACCCCTCATGAGAAAATGTTTGTCTTCCCAAGGAAGTCCACATCAGGGACATCGCTACCGCCATGGCTGACGTCCCCAGGGCCGGTCCTACTGAGAAGACACGTGAGGACCCATAAAACGGACCCCCTGGTCGAGAGGGTCGACCTCCTCCACGCCAACCCCCAGTATGCTTACATCGCATACCCGGACGGGCGGGAGGACACAGTCTCCATAAGAGACCTTGCACCCTCGGGGACCACAGTAACCCACTACCCACTACCACCCCCCCCCCACGATCCGATATCCAGCCCCAGCAGACGGCAGGCCTGGGCCCCGCGACCCGCTCGACATCTACGAGGACGACACGCCTGTGCCACAGCCTACGCTGGACTCGACGCCGGAAGCTTCACTACCCCTGCCGTCGCCACGCCGATCACAGCGGCAGACAAGACCTCCGGAGAGACTCCAATACACTAACTTTTAATACACTTCACCCCGCCGGACTCAATTTTAAACAAGGGGTGAATGTGGTAAACCACTGTTTGTATTCCTGTTTGTCCTGTTTGTATTCCACTGTGTACATGCCTGGACATGCCTCGGCTGACTCCTCCCACAGGTCCTAGTATAAAGGTGACTGCTCCCCAGCCCTTGGTATCCTGGACCGGTCGACCACTCGAGGCAGACCTCCATTCTGTTGTTAATAAAAGCCTTTAGTTACTCTTCTAACTCTCAGTCTTTTATGAGTAATTGATAGTGCATCAATTTTATTAACAACATTTTTATAATGGAGAAGATCCTCACACCAGCATGCCTGGACTTAGATCATCGGGAGGCGGACTCATCCACCAAGTTTACTCACTGGCTTAAGTGTTTCGAAAAATTCCTGACCGCCTCCGAAGCAATCAAATCGGACGAGGACAAACTGGATGTCCTGACCTCCAAAGTGAACCACCGAGTGTACTCGGTCATCCAAGACGCGACCTCGTACGCGGATGCTATCAAGCTCCTCAAGGACCAGTACACGCGCCCAGTGAACGAAGTGTACGCCAGGCACCTCCTGGGGAGTCGTAAACAACAACCTGGGGAATCGACCGTGGAATACCTTCAGGCACTGTCTGTGCTTGGCCGGGCCTGTGGTTGTAAGGATGTAAAGGCCGCCGTGTACACAGAGGAACTTATCCGGGACGCTTTTGTAGCGGGCCACAGATCCAATTACACACGACAGCGACTGTTGGAGCAGAGTAACCTCGACCTCAACAAGGCCTCTGAACTCGCACTATCGTTGGATGCAGCCTACCAGGGCATGGATGCCTACTCCTCTGCACCGTGGACGCCGCGGGGAATGACAGCCTGGGACACGGTAGGACCGCCTCATAGCGCCGTGCCACCCCAGCCACACCCCAACAATGGCCCAACTACCGCAGCAGTGTCCCAAGGCCAGACAGCAGTGCCCCAAGGCCAGAAATGCTACTTCTGTGGCCAGGCAAAACACCCCAGAGCGCGCTGCCCGGCGAAAAACGCGATCTGCTCGGGCTGCGGGAAGAAGGGACACTACGCTAGCGTCTGCAGGGCCAAAGCCACCCCGAACCCCAGCAGCGCCGCGTGTGGGCCATGCGGGCCGCCATTTTGGACCTCCCCGGCCGTGTGCGAATCACCGGTACAGCAGCCATTTTGGACGCCTCCAGCCACATGGGGATCATGGACGCCGCCATCTTGGACGACAGCCGGGACGCAGCAGGCCCCCGACACCGCCTCATCTGATACCCGCAGCGACACACCGACCCCTACGCTGGCATCCGTTACACTGGACCAAGCGAGACCGCACCAACTGGCCAGTTCCACAATGGACATTAAGGTAAATGGTCACGATACAATCTGCCTTTTTGACTCTGGGAGCACGGAGAGCTTCATCCACCCCGACACGGTGCGGCGTTGCTCTCTCCCAGTCCTGCCTGCGCAACAGCGGATTTCTATGGCCTCCGAGTCCCAGTCGGCGGACATCGGCGGCTACTGCGTGGTGACACTCGTAGTAGACGGGACCGTGTACGATCATTTTAAACTTCTGGTCCTGCCTGACCTCTGCGCTGCCGTCCTGCTGGGGTTAGATTTTCAGTGCCACCTTAAAAGTGTTACGATGGCGTACGGTGGACCCCTACCCCCACTCACAGTCCGCAGCCAGCAGCTTCCAAATTGCCCGCCGCGCACCAGGTGCAACCTCTCCACACTCAGAGTCACCCCCCCACCACTGTTTGCTAACCTCACCCCCGACTGTAAGCCCATCGCCACAAAGAGCAGGCGATACAGTGCCGGGGACAGGGTTTTCATTAAAACCGAAGTGGAGCGGCTCCTGAAAGAAGGGATTATTGAGGGCAGCACCAGCCCCTGGCGAGCCCAGGTTGTGGTCGTTAAGACCGGCGAGAAGCAGCGCCTGGTCATCGACTACAGCCAGACAATAAATCGCTACACCCTGCTGGACGCCTACCCACTCCCCCGTATAGCTGATATGGTCAACCAGATCGCGCAGTACCGCGTCTTCTCGACCATTGACCTGAAATCAGCGTACCACCAGCTCCCCATCCGCCCTGAGGACCGCCAGTACACTGCCTTTGAGGCAAACGGCCGCCTCTATCACTTCCTTAGGGTTCCCTTTGGCGTCACCAACGGGGTCTCCATCTTCCAAAGGGAGATGGACCGGATGGTAGATCAAAATGCGTTGCAGGCCACTTTCCCATATCTGGACAATGTGACCATCTGCGGCCGTGACTTGCAGGACCATGACGCAAACCTCGAAAAATTCCTCCGCACCGCCCAACTCCTAAACCTGACATATAACAAGGAGAAGTGCATATTCCGCACAAACCGCCTCGCCATCCTTGGCTGTGTTGTGGAACACGGAGTCATCGGCCCCGACCCCGACCGGATGCGTCCCCTTATGGAACTTCCACTGCCCCACTGCCTCAAGGCCCTGAAGAGGTGCCTAGGGTTTTTCTCCTATTACGCCCAGTGGGTCCCCTACTATGCGGACAAGGCCCGTCCGCTGATCAAGTCCACCTCTTTTCCCTTGACGGCAGAGGCCCGCTTAGCCTTCCACCGTATCAAGGAGGACATTGCCAAAGCCACCATGCACGCAGTGGACGAATCCATCCCCTTCCAGGTGGAAAGCGACGCGTCCGACTTTGCCCTGGCCGCTACCCTCAATCAGGCGGGGAGACCCGTGGCCTTCTTTTCACGAACCCTCCAAGGCCCGGAGACCAGACACTCCGCTGTTGAGAAGGAGGCCCAGGCGATTGTGGAGGCTGTGCGTCATTGGAGGCACTACCTGGCCGGAAAACGATTTACCCTGCTCACTGACCAGCGTTCAGTTGCTTTTATGTTTAACAACAAGCAGAGGGGCAAAATCAAAAATGACAAGATCTTGAGGTGGAGAATCGAACTTTCCACCTACAACTACGAGATCTTGTACCGGCCCGGGAAGCTCAATGAACCCCCGGATGCGCTATCGCGTGGCACCTGCGCCAGCGCGCAGATCGATAGACTACGGGTCCTCCACAATGACCTCTGCCACCCGGGGGTCACCAGGTTCTTCCACCTCATCAAGGCCCGCAACCTGCCTTACTCTATTGAGGAGGTCAGGACCATGACCAGGAACTGCCAAGTCTGCGCTGAGTGCAAACCACACTTTTATAGACCAGACAGGGCCCACCTGATAAAAGCCACTCGCCCCTTTGAGCGCCTGAGCGTTGATTTTAAAGGGCCTCTCCCCTCCTCCGACCGCAATGTGTACTTCCTCAATATTATTGATGAGTACTCCCGTTTCCCGTTCGCCTTCCCCTGCCCGGACATGACCAGTGCCACGGTCATTAAATGTCTGAACAACCTCTTCACCCTGTTCGGCTTCCCCAGCTATATCCATAGCGACCGGGGCTCATCGTTTATGAGCGACGAACTCCGTCAGTACCTGCTAACTAGGGGTATTGCCACAAGCAGGACCACCAGTTACAACCCCCGGGGGAACGGACAGGTGGAAAGAGAAAATGCGACAGTTTGGAAGGCCGTCCTGCTAGCCTTAAAGTCTAGGGGCCTTCCAACCTCCCGCTGGCAGGATGTGCTCCCCGATGCGCTCCACTCTATTCGGTCACTGCTCTGCACTGCCACTAACGCCACCCCTCATGAGAAAATGTTTGTCTTCCCAAGGAAGTCCACATCAGGGACATCGCTACCGCCATGGCTGACGTCCCCAGGGCCGGTCCTACTGAGAAGACACGTGAGGACCCATAAAACGGACCCCCTGGTCGAGAGGGTCGACCTCCTCCACGCCAACCCCCAGTATGCTTACATCGCATACCCGGACGGGCGGGAGGACACAGTCTCCATAAGAGACCTTGCACCCTCGGGGACCACAGTAACCCACTACCCACTACCACCCCCCCCCCACGATCCGATATCCAGCCCCAGCAGACGGCAGGCCTGGGCCCCGCGACCCGCTCGACATCTACGAGGACGACACGCCTGTGCCACAGCCTACGCTGGACTCGACGCCGGAAGCTTCACTACCCCTGCCGTCGCCACGCCGATCACAGCGGCAGACAAGACCTCCGGAGAGACTCCAATACACTAACTTTTAATACACTTCACCCCGCCGGACTCAATTTTAAACAAGGGGTGAATGTGGTAAACCACTGTTTGTATTCCTGTTTGTCCTGTTTGTATTCCACTGTGTACATGCCTGGACATGCCTCGGCTGACTCCTCCCACAGGTCCTAGTATAAAGGTGACTGCTCCCCAGCCCTTGGTATCCTGGACCGGTCGACCACTCGAGGCAGACCTCCATTCTGTTGTTAATAAAAGCCTTTAGTTACTCTTCTAACTCTCAGTCTTTTATGAGTAATTGATAGCGCATCAATGTACAAAGGAGAAACCGTTTAACAGCCATCAAGGGAAATCTCCAGACCGATCAATATGCGAACCGACTTACGGTGACAAAGTAAAAGACATTAAAAGACATTATCGGCCAGGAAGGCCAGTTAAGTTATCACCGGCTCCCGTTACAAGACAAAGCGCCCCTGCAGAGATTTCTGCCCGCCAAAATATTACAAAGACTGGACTATGATCTGGCGGGAGATAAGGCTGGCCCAAAAAGGGTATAAATATGGATTTTGAAAAGTCCATCAGCGCCTCTTCTACCTCGGTAGCTTCGGAATTCGATCAGGAAGTTTCGGACGGACATTTCGGAAAGGACAACGTGGTCGGTGTTCAGCCAGACAAGGCTCGGCCACGACGAGGGTGGCCCGGGTAC
The DNA here is from genome assembly GCF_052327205.1 of Somniosus microcephalus. Taxonomy (NCBI): domain Eukaryota; kingdom Metazoa; phylum Chordata; class Chondrichthyes; order Squaliformes; family Somniosidae; genus Somniosus; species Somniosus microcephalus. The sequence continues at coordinate 36,400,876 of NW_028225182.1, forward strand.
CGTTGTCGGGAGATCATCGACGACCCAGGCCGAAGAAGAAGACACCCTCAGGAAAACCGACGATCCAGGCCGGAGAGAAAGGACATTCCGGGCCTAGCACTTCCGTGCCTCAACATCCCATCGAGGTGTTGTTCTGTTCCATGAACCCAAATCCACAACAGACTTGGTGGATTTCAGCCATGACGAGCGCTCACCGAGGCTGTGTCCACTGCCTCATCGCCTGAGAGAGAGAGAGAGAAAAACAAGCTGCGCCAGAAGTTTCCAAATCCACGTGACGACGGAAAGCTGTGCCAGAAAGGCTGCGAACCCCTCCTTTTTGCGATTCTGATAGCGGTGAGCATGATCCCGAGTTCCTCAAGTTGAAACTTAGTTTAGGTATTAGGGGAGGGAGTAAGGTTAAATCGTAATGTGTTTCCCCTTTTACGACGTGCCGTGTGTTCCCCATTTCCATAGAGTCAAGTTCATAAATTTGTGCATGATTGTAGTTACTTTAATCTGTGCCTATGACATGTATTTTGTAATGCTTCAAACTGTTTAAAAATAAAAGCATCCATTTCATGCTATTCAACCTGGTCTATTGAGTCCTTTCTCTGCACTACAGTTCTCTGCATCTAAGTCCAAGGTCTAGAACCGTAGGGGAGAGTGGGTCGAACCACTCAAGGGTAATTATTGCACAAAGCCTGGCAGGAGACCAGAACGAGCAAGAGAAACCCCCTACAATGATGACAAGTTGGTGTTGTTGTTCCAGTGTGACAGTCTCCATTTCCCATCACAACCTTTATCAGTCTGTATGAAACAGGACAATTGTAATTAGAGTGACTTTGCCTCTATTTTAGAGTTTTAGTTTGGATAGACTGTTTCCCCCTGATGATGTCCTTTTACTTATCAGCAAGGACGGGGGAGCTTGTCCTGTTTTGCAGACTACGAGTTAGGGGCAGTGGGTGAAGCTCAGGCCCATACTGATCATCTATAAGAGGTCCTCCCCACAAGGGACAGGACACTGCTAACAAGAACAAAGAGTCTGTCCGAACTAATGTCCCACAGTACATATCAACTGATTAAGGTCCAACTTTCCGATCCGGTAAAATGAAGCAATGATCCCGTCCGCATCCAGCCATTTGTAGAAGCTTCTGGAAAACCCATTGGACGCCGAGTGTTTGCGTGCCAGGCTCCCTGGAGAGGGAGCGGGCAATGCCCACCGGTACACTCAAGGCCTCCCGCAACCGGTGGGCACCGCAGGGAATGGAGAGTCTTATCGGCACGAGTAATAATATTATGATTTACTTTTATGAGTTTCCTGTTGTTTTGTCGAAAGAACATTCTGCGTTTGAGTTCCTTTGTTAATTGTGCCACCTTAAAGAGGGAGGCCAGGTGTAAATTCGTTCCCCTGTTGATGACACCGGGACAACCCATGTCATTTTATGGCTCAATTTTTCAAAATCCACATTAGACATAGGAACATCGGAACAGGAGGAGGCCATTCAGCCCCTCGAGCCTGTCGCTCCATTCAATGAGATCGTGGCTGATCTGGGACCTAACCCCATATACCCGTCTTTGGCCCATATCCCTTAATACCTTTGGTTATCAAAAATCTATCAATCTCAGATCTAAAATTAACAATTGACCCAGCAACAACTGCCGTTAGCGGAAGAGAGTTCCAAACCTCTCCCACCCTTTGTGTGTAGAAATGTTTCCTAACTTCACTTCTGAAAGATCTGGCTGTAATTTTTAGGCCATGTCCCCTTGTCCTGAACTCCCAACCAGTGGAAATAGTTTGTCTCTGTGTACCCTATCAGTTCCCCTTAATATCTTGAAAACGCCAATCAAATCACCCCTTAACATTGTAAATTCCGAGCTTTCCACCATTGGGAAAGTACGCTGATCTATCCTTTTTAGATCCAAAGTGGATGACTACTGTATTAATGGTGCCCATCAAAATGTGCCCTTGTGTGACTCTTTCAGGTGGGGGTGATTGACCAAATTGTAATAGGCCCTCGTGGCAATAAATCCATCAGTTCTGTCTTTTTTTTCCTTTTTTATTATTTTTTTTTCTTTTATTTCAAGTTTTATTTAAAGTTTTATTAATTTACAGTTGATTAGTTTAATCAAAAGACCACCCCTAATTGGTCGAATGTTTTCTTAAGTTACAGTCAATTGCTTTAATCAAAAAGAGCAGCCAAATTTTAAATTAATTTGTTAAGGTTCCTTTAAAGTTTTATTTATAAACTAATTGGTTAATCACCCACACAAAAAAGATTACTGTTGATTTGCTTAACCACCCAATCAAAAGGGTCACTCCGATTGGTTGAATTAAAATAGGCCCTCCTGGCAATAAATCCATGAGTTCTGTGATTGGGTAGAAATTGTGGAGCTTGGGGTTAATCGGCTCAATGTGACTGCAGGTTGTGTGTATAAAAGGTGCTTGTTGGTGGGTGCAGGGATAGTTGAGTTGTTTAGTATCATGGGGGATTTTGTAGTGAGGGGTTTGCTCCCAGTGCTGGTGTTAGTTGGAGCTGTTTGTTCCTCTGATATTTGGCAACAGTTTGGGGGCCAGAGGTTTCCATGGAGAAGAGTAAAAGCCACCCCTGGGCCTCAGCGAGTCCCTTCTCCTGGGTCTCCCTTTGGCTCCGGTTTCAGTGTGTCTGAGGGGCGCAGTGTGTCTCCACTGCAGACTGTGAGGGTGCAGTGTGGAGAGCACAACCTGCTGGTCAGGGTACAGATGGATTTATTTGGAACCAGGCACCTGATTAAAGCTGCTGACCTGACCCTGGGGACGGCAGGTTGTCCGTCAACCGGGATCTACTCTCAGAACCACACCGTCCTCTTTGACTATGGGCTCCATGAGTGTGGCAGCAGAGTGAAGGTAATGTGATTCCTCAACTCTTGCTCTAAGCTTGGTGTCTGGAATAGACCCAACTTGTTTTTCCTACCCTGATTCCTGTCTCCTGCTTTTAAAACCTCCAGACTTGTGTTGAATTATGTATTGTCCTTTGCTTTAACTGGTTTTCCTGAGTGTCTCCAACATTGATCTCGGCCTTATTGGCCTTGATCCTTCACTTAGTTCTTAACTTTTCCTTCCTTATATCCTGTCTTGTGGATTTTCAGGTCACTGGGGGTTTAGTTATCTACAATATTGAGTTTTTTTTCTTCCACTCCTTTTGTATCAGAATACGGGGGAGTCTGGCTTAAATGAGGCTTTAATCTTGTTCTATTCATTGCTCTAACTTATCAACCTGTGGCTCCTTTTTTATTGAAGTGAAGCTGTCCTTTCATTGAATCTTTATTCTGTTTAATTGTCTTGTGCTTGCAATCCCCCTCCTTGCTTTAGCTGCTGAGGCTGCACAACTTCCAACCACCTGAGTAGAATGTTGTCCATTTCTGAACCTGATGTCTTTCAGATGTCTGGAGATTTCCTGGTCTACGCCACCCACCTGAACCACACCCCCAAGGCCCATGGATCTGTCATTGTGAGAACTAATGGAGCTGTCGTTCCCATTGAGTGCCACTATTTTAGGTAAGATTCTTTACACTGTCGCAAATAACGTCTACAGCTGGTGTAGTTCTCTGACCTTGTCCTAAAATGGCTCCGTTGTCTTTCCAGGAAGGGCAATGTGAGCAGTAACCCGATCAAGCCCACCTGGATCCCGTTCAGCTCCACCAAGTCTGGAGAGGGGCTTCTGTCATTCTCTCTGCGCCTAATGAATGGTATGTGATGGGTGGATGTGGAATGATTTCCTGTAGTCACCCACTGGCAGTTGTACCCAGTCTCCAACCCTTGTCCCTCTTGTACTTCAGATGACTGGCTCACAGAGCGCACCTCGACTGTCTACTACCTGGGTGACCTCATTCACATTGAGGCCTCTGTTTCAATGACCAACCACATGCCCCTGAAGCTCTACATTGATCGCTGTGTCGCTACGTTAAGCCCAGACACGGACTCCGCCCCGAGATACAGCATCATTGACTACAATGGGTAAGGAGCACTCTGCTTTCTCCAGCTGATCCTGTCTCAATGGCTTCTCTTGATTCACTCCATGTCGTTTTTAAAAAAAAAAATATTTCTTCAGTTGCCTCCTGGACAGCAAAGCTGAGGACTCCTTCTCAACCTTCGTGTTGCCAAGAGACGAGCGTGAGCTGGACAAGCTCCACTTTGACTTGGATGCCTTCCGCTTCTTTGGAGATGATCGTTCCTTGGTAAGAGGAAGCCGACCACTGCAAAGTATTTACAGCCAATCTGCATAACTGGGTTGTGCTCCACATGAGTGTCCTCCATCTCCTCTTCATCTAACTCTCCAACATATCCTTCTATTCCTTTCTCCCACCTGTGTTTATCTAGCTTCCCCTTAAATGAATCTACACTATTCGCCTCAACCACTCCCTGTGGTAGCGAGTTCCACATTCTCACCACTCTCTGGGTAAAGAAGTTTCCCCTGAAATCCCTCTGCTGTATATCCTGTGATCCTATGAATCACTAACATTAACCACTTTTCTCTGTTTCTAGCCAGCTTGCTATCCATTCTGCTACTTGTCCCCTGAATCCACCTGTTCATTGAGTTCCCAAGTTGGGAGGGAGTCACTATATAATGACTTGTGTTGACTGTGTCCCTCAGATTTTCATCTCCTGTCACCTGAAGGTTGCTGCAGTGGATCGGAGAGATTCCATGAGCAAAGCTTGTACTTTCCAGAAGATGCAGAATGTGTAAGTGCCCCCTCTCGCCCTCAGGGATGTGTTGTGTGGGGAAGTGATGCCCAACCTGATTGTGAAACTGATTCTCTTGTTTAGCTGGACCCCATTGGAAGTATCCAACAATGACGTTTGTGCCTGTTGTCACTTGGGCAACTGCAGTGCCACAAGGGAGTTTGGATTTGATTCCAGAGGAAGGAGGGATCTTGTACCTGACGCTGGTAGGACATTGATTCTCTAGATGTTGGAGGTTGCCCTTTACCCTCTCTAACTGGAATGTTTGATATTGCAGTGAGTGATGCTGAATTGAAGTGGGAGGGTGAGGCCTCCCTTGGACCCCTGGTCATTCTGGACACTGATGTGACAGACCTGGCAACCGAGTCCCTTAATGAGGTTGAGCAACGGATGGCGGAGAGGTCTCCAGGTGGTGAGTTGGCTGACTGCTAGTTTCCATTTCCCCCTCAGTATTTCTTTCACTCACTGTTGGTTTCTCATTGCTGTTTAGGTGCTGAGTCTGAGGTGGTCCTGATGGTGGCCCTGACTGTGACTGCTGTCTCTCTGATCTCTGCTTCTTTGATCGCCTTGTTCCTGTACAGGAAACGCAAGCAAACCCTGCGCAACAACTTGTGATTAATAAAGTGGTGAAATTAGCAAATCTGTAATGGTTATTGCTTGCATTTGGTCATTGATCACGGCTGGGGATTTGCATTCTGAATATGGGAAGTTTTCCATATTTATTTACTTCCATTAATGATTCTTGACCCAGTGACATGCCTGCTGAGTGTATTTAATCTTTTCACCAGATATCAGGCTACTGGGGTATCTGCCCCATTTCACTAGTTTATTAACAGCAACTTGGAAGTGTTTGCCTGGAGCTAGTTATCTTGGCCTGCTGTTTGTCCCTTGTTAAGGAGGTTTGTGGGGCTCTTGTGGCGTGAGGTTAGTGGGACTGATTATTGAGCCCCATGAAATTGCAATGTTCCTGGAAATTTTAATGCTGGGATTAGTTTATTACTAAAGTGGAGGTTGTTTAGTCCTCTATAACTGACTGGGATAATGAGTCTAAATGGGGTAGATGTCCATATTCTAAAAATGATAGCAGCACTAGCGAGGGTGCAAAACATTTATTAGGCTGATTCCAGAACTGAGATTAGACTTATTAGGAAAGATTGACCTGTTTGGGTTGCCTTCTCTAGGAAAGAGAAGGCTGAGGGTGTTTAAAATTATGACTGGGTTCGATAGAGATGTTTCCACTTGGGGGCAAGACCAGAACTCGGGGCCTGTAACTACAAGGTAGTAACTAACTAATGATTCCAATGGTGAATGCAGGAGAAACTTCTTTACCCAGAGAGTGGTGAGAATGTGGATCTCGCTATCACGGAGTGGTTGAGGCGAATGGTGTAGCTGCATTTAAGGGGGAGCTCTAAGCATGAGGGAGGAAGGATATGCTGTTTGGGTGAGATGAAGGGTGGGAGGAGGCTCGTGTGGAGCATGGACTAGTTGGACTGAATAGCCTGTTTCTGTGCTGTCGATGGCTTGTTAACCTGCAGGATTAGTGACCTGAGGAATTGCATCTCTGAAGGCCCCTTAAATGGCTTTCGGTCTTGGCCGTGGCTCAGTGGACAGCGCTCTAGCCTGAGTCGGAAGGTCGTAGGTTCAAATCCCACTATAGAAAGCTTGAGTACAAAAGCCAGGCTGACACTCCCAGTGCTGCACTGTCGGAGGTGCCATCTTTCGGATGAGAAGTTAAACCGAGGCCACTTCTGCCCCCTCGGGTGGATGTAAAAGATCCTGTGGCACTTTTTGGAAGAAGAGCAGGGGAGTTCTTCCCTCTGACCAATTGTTATCCATCAGCCAACATCATAAGATGACCTGGCCATTATCACATTGCTGTTTGTAGGCTCTTGATGGGCTGCCATGTTTCTGACAACAGTGACTACATTTCAGAAGTAATTCATTGGTTATGAAGTGCATTTTTTAATTTGTTCATGGGATGTGGGTGTCACTGCCAAGACCTGCATTTATTGCCCATGCCTAGTTAGGCTTGAAGGTGGTGGTGGTGAACTGCTTTCTAGTCCAGCTGCAGGTTGGGCAGGGAGTTGTAGGATTTTGACCCAGCGACTATATGAAGGGACGGCGATATATTTCCAAGTCAGGATGGTGTGTGACTTGGAGGGGAACTTGGAGGTGCTGGTGTTCCCATGCGCCTGCTGCCCTTGTCCTTCTAGCTGGTAGAGGCCATGGATTTGGGAGATGCTGCCGAAGAAGCCTTGGTGAGTTGCTGCAGTGCATCTTGTAGATGGTACACACTGCAGCCAGTGTGCGCCGGTGGTGGAGGGAGTGAATGTTTAAGGTGTTGGTGGGACATCCTGAACGTGGTATGGTGCTGTATAAATAAAAGATTGTTCTTTCTAAACATCTCTGACGTGAGTGTGGGACCTACAATAAAAAATAATTATGTCTAACCAACATACTAGGTCCCCAAGTGGGATTGAGTTGCCGTACTGGATCTCCAACATCAGGTGGGGCTAGAATCCACACAAACTTAACGAGCACACTTTTGTATCTCTCGTGGCCGACCCTGGTCAGTGAATGCTGGCTGAAATCTGCAGTAGGACTGTTGTCAATACTTAACCACTTACATTTATGTCGCCCCTTCAACGTACTAAAATGTCCCAGAAGCGCTTTCAATTAAAATTTGACACCAAGCCACATAAGGAGATATTAGGGCAGATAACCAAAAGCTTGGTCAAAGAGGGAGGTATTATGGAGCGCTGGAGAGGTTTAGGGAGGGAATTCCAGAGCTTGGGGCCCAGGCAGCTGAAGACGAGGCCGCCAACGGTGGAGCGATTGAAATCTGGGATCCTCCAGAGGGCAGAATTGGAGAAGTGCAGATATCTCGGAGACGGGGGTGTTGTAGGGCTGGAGGCCTCAGGATGTCCCAAAGCGCTTTACTTTTGAAATGGAGTCACTGTCGTAATGTGGGAAACGCAGCAGCCAATTTGCAAGCTTCCAAAAACAGCAATGTGAAAATGACCAGATAATCTGTATTTAGTGATGTTGATTGAGGGATAAATATTGTCCCCAGGACACTGGGGAGAACTCCTCCTGCTCTTCTTCCAATAGCAGCCGTAGGATCTTTTACATTCACCTAAGAGGGCAGATGGGACCTCGGTTTAACGTTTCACCCAAAAGATGGCACCTCTGACAGTGCAGCACTCCCTCAGCATTGCACTGGGAGTGTCAGCCTGGATTATGGGCTCAAGTCTCTGGAGTGGGACTTGAACCCTCGACCTTCTGACTCAGAGGCAAGTGTGCTACCGGCTGACACCTTTAAGATGATCTACTGTTGGGGCAGGTTTCCGGTTTATTGATAACATCTGCAATTATATGGTTCCTTACCACGTTAAAATGCCTCACAACACTTCAGGCAGTGAATTACATTTGAAGATCAGAGACTCTTCTGCCTGCGATGGGGGTAGAAACTTTTGAGCACGTGCGGTGGGAGCGGTTTTCTGTCGGACCGCCAATCAGATGAGTTTGTTGGCTCAGGTGTCTCTGAACCCCCGAGGTTCGCAGCGCAGCGGGAGGCCGTTCAGCCCATCAAATCAGTGCCAGCTCTCTCTCTCCGATGCAGCAATCCAAACCTGCCTCTCCGAGACTTCCAGTGCAGGGGTCGTAGTCATGTCCTCGACTCAGCGGCTGAGCGTTCCGGCTCACGATGGTCAGGCAGTTCCCACTTCAGCCCTGTCTTTTTTGTTGGCATTTCATCACAAAGACGACGCAAAAAGTGTCAGGCAGATTGCTGGGAGGACTGTGCCAAGGCCCCATTGCCATGGGAACAAGCTGGCTTGGTTAGGCAGTGTAGGCCACACCTGTCCAAAATGGTAAATCAGCCGTCACTGTCCAAAACTAATCCCACTGATCTACTCTCTTCCCATAGCCCTGTATAAATGCCAAACTAACCCCACTGCCCCGCTCTCTCTCCATAGCCCTGTATCAATCCCAAACTAATCCCACTGGCCCGCTCTACCCGAATAGCCCTGTATCAATCTCCAAACTAATCCCACTGCCCCGCTCTCTCCCCATAGCCCTGTATCAATCCCAAACTAATCATAGAAACATAGAGATAGGAACAGGAGTCGGCCATTCGGCCCTTCGAGCCTGCTCCGCCATTCAATGAGATCATGGCTGATCTTCGTCTGAGATCATAGCTGATCTTACCAGTTCAGTACCCCGTCCCCGCCTTTTCTCCGTAACCCTTAATCCCCTTAGCCTTCAGAAATATATCCAATTCTCTCTTGAAAATATTTATTGAATTAGCCTTCACAGCCCTCTGTGGCAGGGAATTCCACAGGCTCACCACTCTTTGAGTGAAGAAATTCTTCCTCATCTCTGTTTTAAATGATTTGCCCGCTATTTTTAGACTGTGGCCCCTGGTTCTGTGCTCCCCGGCCATTGGAAACATTCTCTCTGAATTCAGCCTGTCCAGGCCTGCCATAATTTTATATGTTTCGATGAGATCCCCTCAATCTTCTAAACTCCAGTGAGTACAAGCCCAAACTATTTAATCTCTCTTCGTAGGTCATTCCCGCCATTCCAGGTATCAGCCTGGTGAATCGCCGTTGCACTCTTTCCATGGCAAGAACATCCTTCCGCAGATGGGGCGACCAAAACTGTACACAATACTCCAGATGCGGTCTCACCAGCACCTTGTACAGCTGTAGTAAGGTATCCCTATTCCTATACTCGAACCCCCTTGATATGAAGGCCAACATACCATTTGCCTTCTTAATCGCCTGTTGCACCTGCATGCTCTCCTTCAGTGACTGGTGCACAAGAACACCCAGGTCCCTCTGCACTTCCCCATCTCCCAATCTATTGCCATTTAGATAATAATCTACCCTCCTGTTTTTACCCCCAAAGTGGATAACCTCGCATTTATCCACATTATAGTGCATCTGCCACGTATCCGCCCATTCCCCCAACCTGTCCAAATCGCACTGTAGCCTCCTGACATCCTCATCAGAGCCCACCCCTCCTCCTAGTTTAGTGTCGTCAGCGAATTTGGAAATATTGCATCCAATTCCCTGATCCAGATCATTTATATATATATTGTGAACAGCTGGGGTCCCAGGACAGATCCTTGCGGCACCCCGCTGGTCACTGCCTGCCACTCCGAAAACGAGCCGTTTATTCCAACTCTCTGTTTTCTATCCGCCAGCCAGTTCTCTATCCACGTTAATACTTTGCCCCCAATCCCATGAGCCTTAATTTTGCATGATAATCTTTTGTGTGGAACCTTATCGAAGGCTTTCTGGAAGTCAAGGTACACCACATCCACTGGCTCTCCCCCATCTATTTTACCAGTTACTTCCTCAAAAAATTCCAGCAGATTAGTCAAACACGATTTACCCTTTGTAAATCCATGTTGACTCTGTCCGATCCTTTCCCCATTTGTCAAGTGCTCCGCTATTTTATCCTTAATAATGGACTCTAGCATTTTGCCCACAACCGATGTAAGGCTTACTGGTCTATAATTCCCTGCTTTCTCTCTACCCCCCTTTTTAAATATTGGGGTAACATTAGCTACCCTCCAATCCACGGGTACTGTTCCCGAGTCAATGGAGTTCCGGAAGATGATCCTTAGAGCATCTGCTATCTCCAGGGCCACCTCCTTAAGTACCCTAGGATGTAGTTTATCAGGCCCCGGGGATTTGTCGGCCTTCAGTCCCCTCAACTTACCCAACACCATATCCCTAGAGATACTAATTTCTGTCAGCTCCTCCCTCTCATTAGTCCCTATGTTTGCCGATATTCCTGGGAGGTTATTTGTGTCCTCCTTTGTGAATACAGAACCAAAGTATGAGTTTAATTGGTCTGCCATTTCCTTATTCTCCATTATATATTCTCCCGAATCGGACTGCAAGGGACCGACTTGGGATTTTACCAGTCTTTTCCTCCTGATATACCGATAAAAGCTTTTGCAGTCTGTCTTTATGTTTGCTGCAAGTTTACTTTCGTATTCTATTTTCCCCTTCCTGATTAATCCCTTTGTCCTCTTTTGCTGTATCCTGTACTGCCCCCAATCTTCCGGTCTGGTGCTTTTTTTTGCCAGTTGATATGCCCTTTTTTTTGATTTTATGCTGTCCCTAATTTCCCTCGTTATCCACGGTTGAGTCACCTTTTTAGGTTTATTTTTATGCCAAACCGGTATAAACATGTTCTGGAATTCTTCCATTCTATCTTTGAATGCTTGCCATTGTCTATCCACTGTCAATCCCCCCAGAAACACCACCCAATCAATCTTACCCAATTCCCGTCTCATACCCTCGTAATTCCCTTTATTTAAGTTCTGGACCTTAGTCTCTGATTCAATTTCCTCACTCTCCATCTCGACTGAGAGCTCGATCATATTATGATCGCTCTGACCCAAGGGGCCTCGTACAAGAAGATTGCTGATAAGTCCCTTCTCATTGCACAATACCCAGTCTAAAATGGCCTGATCTCGAGTCGGCTCCTCGACATATTGGTCCAGATAACCGTCCCGAAAACATTCCAGGAATTCCTCCTCCTCAGAATTTTTACTAATTTGGGTAGTCCAATCAATATGTAAATTAAAGTCACCCATGATGACAGCTGTGCTCTTATCGCACGCTTCTCTAATTTCCCTTTTTATGCCTTCCCTCACCTCCATATTACTATTTGGAGGCCTATATATCACACCCACTAACGTTTTCCTCCCCTTGCTATTTCTCATTTCTACCCATACAGATTCCGTTTCATCCGAGTTAATATCCTTCCTTTCCATTGCATTAATCCCCTCCTTTACCAGCAATGCTACCCCACCTCCCCTACCTTTTTGCCGATCCTTCCTAAATATTGTATATCCCTGGATGTTAAGTTCCCAGCCTTGCCCACCCTGCAGCCACGTTTCTGTAATCCCAATCAAATCATACTTGTTTACCTCTATTTCCACAACTAATTCATCCACCTTGTTCCTAATGCTTCTAGCATTAAGATACAAAGCCTTCAGGCTTGCTTTTTTCACACTCTCATTATGAATTAGTTTGGCCCTTTGTGTTTCTCTCCTTTGCTTATTGCTTCTCACCTTTCTACCATCTATTTCTGACTTCATATGACTTCCCTCTTTTCCACTTACCCACTGCCCCGCTCTCTCTCCACAGCCCTGTATCAATCCCAAACTAATTCCACTGCCCCACTCTCTCCCCATAGCCCTGTATCAATCCCAAACTAATTCCACTGCCCCACTCTCTCCCCAAAGCCCTGGATCAATCCCAAACTAATCCCACTGCCCCGCTCTCTCCCCATAGCCCTGTATCAATCCCAAACTAATCCCACTGCCCCGCTCTCTCCCCATAGCCCTGTATCAATCCAAAACTAATCCCACTACCCCGCTCTCTCCATAACCCTGTATCGATCCCAAACTAATCCCACTGCCCCGCTCTCTCCCCATAGCCCTGTATCAATCCTAAACTAATCCCACTGCCCCGCTCTCTCCATAACCCTGTATCGATCCCAAACTCACCCTTGCCTCTGACTTAGACGGTTGTGGATTTAAGTCCCACTCCAGAGACTCGAGCATAATAATCTCGGCTGACACCCCAGGGCAGGACTGAGGGAGTGCTGCACTGTCGGAGGTGCCGTCTTTCGGCCGCAATGCTAAACTGAGGCCCCGTCTTCCCTCTCAGATGGACGTAATAGATCCCATGGCCACTATTTCGTAGAAGAGCAGGGGAGTTATCCCCAGGTGTCCTGGCAAATATTTATCCCTCAATCAACATCACTAAAAACAGATGATCTGGTCATTATCCCGTTGCTGTTTGTGGGAGCTTGCTGTGCGCAAATTGCTGCTTTCTTTCCGACATTACAATAGTGACTGCGCTCCAAAAAGTACCTCATTGGCTGTAAAGCGCTTTGGGATGTCCTGAGGTTGTGAAAGGCGCTATATAAATACAAGTCTTTATTTCTTTCTTTTACAGGCGACTTTGGGCCGATGGTTCCCAAAGCTCTCCACCCAATGGGGGCACTTTGGTTTGGTTTTTGGTTGATGACATCGCCCAGTGTCTTCCTATTGATGGTTTTGGAGAAGGTCAACCCAATCTCTGCCTCTTTCTTTATCATAGGCAACGGCCTATTAAAAGTCAACCATGTGCTCCCTTTTTAAAGGGTCGCAAACGATAAGGTCTGTAAATTAACATAAATTTGAAAGGAACCTTAACAAATCAAATTAAAATTTGGTTGCCGGGGGTGGTGATGCACTCCATTCTCCGCGGCGCCCACCGGTCGCGGAAGGCCACAAGCCTGCCAGTGGATACCGCGTACTCCATATCCAGGGCCACCCGGGCGCGAACGTGGCCGCGGAAGAGAGGCAGGCAATCGGGCAGCTCTTTCCCACCCTCTTTCCAGTTGCCTGTTGACACAGCCGAGGCGAAAACTCCCTTTCGTCTTTTGTGTCGCCGCGAGATCACCGGGACAAGCTCTGGTTCAACCTGGATGCGTTCCGCTTCTTTGAGGATGCCAGGGACCTGGTAAGAGTTGGCCAGATGTTGGAAGGTAAGACGGTGAGCGTTGACGCTGAGTAACTCCTGGATGTGTCTCCTGCAGATCTTCATCAGTTGCCACCTGAGAGTAGCTGCAGCAGATCAAAGGCCGGATTCGGTCAACAAAGCCTGTTCCTTCCACAAGCCAGCCAACCGGTGAGAGGAATCTACCCCCGAATGGTGGACCTCTTTCTTTTTGGCGTATGGATGCATTCTGACTGATGGCTTGCTTCCTTGTTTAGATGGTCCCTGGTGAACGAGTTGGGCCTGTCCCTGGTGGAAGGATCCAATGAGGTTTGTGCCTGTTGTGATGGGGGCAACTGCAGGGGCGAGAGATTGCGATCTGGAGGAAGACCACACTCCAGGTGCAGGAGGGAGGTCCCATCTGAGCTTGGAATGTTGTGTTGGGTGTTGAGGGTGAAGAAGGATGTTTTGTAACTGGATGGAACTAATTGTTGCAGAGTCTGAGCCTGTGTGGGAGAGTGAGGCCTCACTTGGACCTCTGATCGTTCTGGATGTAGATCTGGACCTGGTTCATTCGGTGGATAGTGAAGCTGTTGGGACTCGTGAGGATGTTCCGAGTTCTTATCGAGGTGAGTGTTGATTGTATGAAAACCCAATTCCAGTCCTGTGACTCCTGACTCCATATTGGCTTCTCGTTCTCGGCAGGTGATGTGTGTTCTGAGCTACTTCTGGTCGTGGCTGTGACGTTGGCAGCTGGGGTCCTGATCTCCACCTCTCTGGTGGCCTTCCTACTGTCCAGGAAACACAACTGAATCCTCTCCCTCAATTGAGCTGCTTTATTTGTCAAAAAATGCTTCAATAAAATTGAAATGTGACTTGGTTGAGTTACAGTCTTTGGTGTTGAACTGGTTTTTAAATACACTGTCATGGTGGTTTGAACTAAGTTGTCTAAATGACACTAGACCAGTTTTGGAGGCCTATATTTAACTGACAATTTCACCACACACCGCTCAGTTTTGGGTAGTTGAAAGTAGGCATTTGCACCTGGAATAAGATTGTGGCCTTAATAGGATGGCAACTGGAATCATACAGCACAGAAAGAGGCCATTCGGCCCATCGTGCCTGTGCTAGCTCTTTGAAAGAGCTCTCCAATTAGTCCCACTCCCCCCGGCTCTTCCCCATATCCCTGCCATTTTCACCTTTGTATTTATCCAATTCCCATTTTTGAAAGACACTATTGAATCTGCTTCCACCGCCCTTTCAGGCAGCGTGTTCCAGATCACAACTTCTTTATATTAGAAGTCTCCTCATCTCTGGCTCTCTTGGCAATGACGTTATTTACTAAACCTTCTGCCAGTGGAAACCGTTACTCCTTATTTACTTTTATTAAAACCCTTACCATTTTGAACCCCTCCCTTGACCTTCTCTGCTCTAAGGAGAACAATCCCAGCTTCTCTGCAGTAATATTGTGACCTTTGTAAAGGGATGAAAGCAATGGGGATTTTCTGCCATCTTTCTAGAGCGAGTAGATGGGGTTACAGACACCCAGCTAGGAGTCCGCTGTGAGAAGGTTCCAGTCCCACATCGGGGTCAAGAGACTAGACCAAAGCAGCATCTCCTTAATTGGCCATCTTGCTCCTTGTCCACTGGCGGTAGGTGTGTCTTGGCCTGGTACTGTCACTCTGCTGGCTCTGTTCCACATTTAACATCCCTTAAAGGTTAGTTACAATTGCCTTTTTGAATATAGTGATGTAACCTACCACCCACCATCACACATGGGTGGGTAGTGGAATCAAACAGTGCTGAGGGGATTGGTAAATGATCAATTATCTTTTTCATTGCACTCTGGCTTCTGGTGCATTTCCCCCACCCGCCCAAAATCCTTCGCCCACGCCACCTCCCATCACCCCCTGTTGGTGGCCGTGCCTTCAGACATCTGGCACCTCAGCTCAGACATTCTCTCCCTAAAACCCTCAACCTCTCCTCCTAATACATTGCTTCAAACCTACATCAGTGTCCAGGCATTTACCTGTCCTAATGTCTCCTCCTTTGACTCTGTCACGTTTTTGTCTGATTTACGTGAGTTGAATGCTTTGCTTAGTTGAACATTGGGCGGTGTAACAAGGCACCACTGCAACCAGATGGTGAGGATAAAGGGGCAGGAATATAAGATGGCCATTAACAGATCAAATTAAGAATTTAGGAGGACATTCTTTACACAGAATGTGGAACATGGAGTGGTTGAAGCAGATATATTTGGAGTTGAGATACAGATCGACCATGATCGAATTGAATGGCAGAACAGGCTCGAGGGCCTGAATGGACTCCTCCTGTTCATTTGTAAAGGAGGCTGGTAGCATAGATGAGGGAGAATGAAATAGAGGGCTCTGTGGGGTGGGGAGTTAGATAGAAAGCAAAGCACGCTCTACGCTGTCCCATCAAACACTCCCAGGGCAGCGAGAGTACGGGTTAGATACAGAGTAAAGCTCCGTCTACACTGTCTCATCAATCACTCCCAGCGCAGGTACAGCATACGTTAGCTACTGTTGTGTCCCCTTGTGTTTTTATTACTATGTAACACAGACACTTTTAACTCATTTTTAGTTTACAGCTTTTACTCAGTGCTTTCATGATGTTGCTGCCGCATGGTGCGGAGTGATACAAGATGTCCGACCTTGCACTGTGCACTGCCTGACACAGTGTGCCACATAGCAGTATAAATGCACTAACCAAAGTAGTTCCACATAACAATGTAACAAGTAGTTCCATTTAACAATGTGATAATATAACGATGTAACAGATACAGGTTACAGCATGAGTTAGATACAGAGTAAAGCTCCCTCTACACTGTCCCATCAAGCACTCCCAGTGCAGCTACAGCGCGGGTTAGATACAGAATAAAGCTCCCTTTACAATGTCACGTCAAAATCTCCCAGGGCGGGTACAGCACGGGTTAGATATAGAGTAATGCTCCCTCTACACTGTCACTTCAAACAGTCCCAGGACACGCACAGCATGGGTTAGATACAGAGTAAAGCTCCCTCTGCACTGTCCCATGAAACACTCCCAGGGCAGGTACAGCACGGTTAGATACAGAGTAAAGCTCCCTCTACACTGTCCCATCAAATACTCCCAGGACAGGTACAGCACGGGTCAGATACAGAGTAAAGCTCCCTTTAAACTGTCCCATCAAACACTCCCAGGGCAGGTACAGCATAGGTTAGATACAGAGTAAAGCCCCCTTTAGACTGTCGCATCAAACTCTCCCATGGCAGATACAGCATGAGTTAGATACAGAGTAAAGCTCCCTCTACAGTACCCCATCAAACACTCCCAAGGCAGGTACAGCACGGGTTAGACACAGAGTTAAGCTCTCTTTACAATGTCCCATCAAACACTCCCAGGGCAGGTACAGCACGGGTTAGATACACAGTAAAGCTCCCTGTGCTCTGCGCAAACAAGGTAGCAAATCCCAACCTCAGAGGATCAGACCCTATTAACCACCTCCCTCAGATTTCATGTTCCCACAGCTCAGCCATTTGTGGATCCTCCCCTTCCTTCACTCCACCATTGGCACCTTGGGATGTTTTTCTGCATTAAAGGTGCGATATGATGACAAGTTGGTGTTGTTGTTCCTGTGTGACAGTCTCCATTTACCATCACACTCTTTATCAGACTGTATGAAACAGGACAATTGCAATTAGAGTGACTTTGCCTCTATTTGGGGGTTTTAATTGGATAGACTGTTTCCCCCTCGTGATGTCCTTTTAGTTATCAGCAGGGACGGGGGAGCTGGTCCTGTTTTGCAGACTACGAGTTAGGGGCAGTGGGTGAAGCTCAGGCCCACACTGATCATCTATAAGGGGTCCTCCCCGCAAGGGACAGGACACCACTAACAAGAACAAAGAGTCTGTCCGAACTAATGTCCCACAGTACATATCAACTGATTAAGGTCCAACTTTCCGATCCGGTTCAATGAGGCAATGATCCCGTCCGGATCCAGCCACTTGTAGAAGCTTCTGGAAAACCCATTGGACTCCGAGTGTTTGCACGCCAGGCTCCCTGGAGAGGGAGCGGGCAATGCCCACCGGTACACTCGAGGCCTCCCGCAACCGATAGGCACCGCAGGGAATGGAGAGTTTTATCGACACGAGTAATAATATTATGATTGACTTTTATGAGTTTCCTGTTGTTTTGTCGAAAGAACATTCTGTGTTTGAGTTCCTTTGTTAGTTGTGCCAACTTAAAGAGGGAGGCCAGGTATAAATTCGTTCCTCTGTTGATGACACCGGGACAACCCATGTCATTTTATGGCTCAATTAAAAAAATCCACATTAGACATAGGAACATGGGAACAGGAGGAGGCCATTCAGCCCCTCGAGCCTGTCGCCTCATTCAATGAGATCATGGCTGATCTGGGACCTAACTCCATATACCCGCCTTTGGCCCATATCCCTTAATACCTTTGGTTATCAAAAATCTATCAATGTCAGATTTAAAATGAACAATTGACCCAGCAACAACTGCCGTTAGCGGAAGAGAGTTCCAAACCTCTCCCACCCTTTGTGTGTAGAAGTGTTTCCTAACTTCACTTCTGAAAGATCTGGCTCTAATTTTTAGGCTATGCTACCTTGTCCTGAACTCCCAACCAGCGGAATTAGTTTGTCTCTGTGTACCCTATCGGTTCCCCTTAATATCTGGAAAACTTCAATCAAATCACCCCTTAACTTTCTAAATTCCGAGCTTTTCACCATTGGGAAAGTACGCTGATCTATCCTTTTTAGATCCAAAGTGGATGACTACTGTATTAATGGTGCCCATCAAAATGTGCCCTTGTGTGACTCTTTCAGGTGGGGGTGATTGACCAAATTGTAATAGGCCCTCCTGGCAATAAATCCATCAGTTCTGGCATTTTTTTCCTTTTTTTATTCTTTTTTTTTCTTTTTTTGTCAAGTTTTATTTCAAGTTTTATTAATTTACAGTTGATTAGTTTAACCAAAAGAGCACCCCTATTGGTCGAATGTTTTCTTAAGTTACAGTCAATTGCTTTAATCAAGAAGAGCAATCAAATTTGAAATTAGTTTGTTCAGGTTCCTTTAAAGTTTTATTTATTTACAGACTAACTGGTTAATCACCCACACATAAAAGTGTACAGTTGATTTGTGTAACCACCCAATCAAAAGAGTCACTCCGATTGGTCGAATTAAAATAGGCCCTCCTGGCAATAAATACATGAGTTCTGTCATTGGGTAGAAATTGTGGAGCTTGGGGCCAATCGGCTCAATGTGACTGCAGGTTGTGTGTATAAAAGGTGCTTGTTGAGGGGTGAAGGGATAGTTGAGTTGTTTAGTATCATGGGGGATTTTGTAGTGAGGGGTTTGCTCCCAGTGCTGGTGTTAGTTGGAGCTGTTTGTTCCTCTGATATTTGGCAACAGTTTGGGGGCCAGAGGTTTCCATGGAGAAGAGTAAAAGCCACCCCTGGGCCTCAGAGAGTCCCTTCTCCTGGGTCTCCCTTTGGCTCCGGTTTCAGTGTGTCTGAGGGGCGCAGTGTGTCTCCACTGCAGACTGTGAGGGTGCAGTGTGGAGAGCACAACCTGCTGGTCAGGGTACAGATGGATTTATTTGGAACCAGGCACCTGATTAAAGCTGCTGACCTGACCCTGGGGACGGCAGGTTGTCGGCCAACCGGGATCTACTCTCAGAACCACACCGTCCTCTTTGATTATGGGCTGCATGAGTGTGGCAGCAGAGTGAAGGTAATGTGATTCCTCAACTCTTGCTCTAAGCTTGGTGGCTGGATTAGACCCAACTCTTTATTCCTACCTTTGGTGAAATGTCATTGATGTTGAGGAGATTCCTGTCTCCTGCTTTTAAATCCCCAGACTTGTGTTGAATTATGCATTGTCCTTTGCTTTAACTGGTCTTCCCGAGTCTCTCCAACATTGTGATCTCAGCCCTATTGGCCTTGAGCCTTCACTTAGTTCTTCAAACTTTTCCTTCCATACATCTTGTCTTGTGGATTTTCAGGTCCCTGGGGATTCAGTTTAATGGTTCAGTTATCTACAATATTCAGTTTTTGTCTCTCTGTCTCTCATACAGAGGAGCTGTGATTTAAATGAGGATTTAATCTTGTTCTTTTCATTGCTCTAAATTATCAACCTGTGGCTCCTTTTATTGAAGTGAAGCTGTCCTTTTCATTGAGTCTTTATTCTGTTTAATTGTCTTGTGCTTGCAATCCCCCTCCTTGCATTAGCTACTGAGGCTGCACAACTTCCAACCACCTGAGTAGAATGTTGTCCATTTCTGAACCTGATGTCTTTCAGATGTCTGGAGATTTCCTGGTCTACGCCACCCACCTGAACCACACCCCCAAGGCCCATGGATCTGTCATTGTGAGAACTAATGGAGCTGTCGTTCCCATTGAGTGCCACTATTTTAGGTAAGATTCTTTACACTGTCGCGAATAACGTCTACAGCTGGTGTAGTTCTCTGACCTTGTCCTAAAATGGCTCCATTGTCTTTCCAGGAAGGGCAATGTGAGCAGTGACCCGATCAAGCCCACCTGGATCCCGTTCAGCTCCACCAAGTCTGGACAGGGGCTTCTGTCATTCTCTCTGCGCCTAATGAACGGTATGTGATGGGTGGATGGGGAATGACTTCCTGTAGTCACCCACTGGCAGTTGTACCCAGTCTCCAACCCTTGTCCCTCTTGTACTTCAGATGACTGGCTCACAGAGCGCACCTCGACTGTCTACTACCTGGGTGACCTCATTCACATTGAGGCCTCTGTTTCAATGACCAACCACATGCCCCTGAAGCTCTACATTGATCGCTGTGTCGCTACGTTAAGCCCAGACGAGGACTCCACCCCGCGATACAGCATCATTGACTACAATGGGTAAGGAGCACTCTGCTTTCTCCAGCTAGTCCTGTCTCAATGGCTTCTCTTGATTCACTCCATGTTCCTTTTTAAAAATTATTTCTTCAGTTGCCTCCTGGACAGCAAAGCTGAGGACTCCTTCTCAACCTTCGTGTTGCCAAGAGACGGGCGTGAGCTGGACAAGCTCCACTTTGACCTGGATGCGTTCCGCTTCTTTGGAGATGACCGTTCCTTGGTAAGAGGAAGCCGACCATTGCAAAGTATTTACAGCCATTCTGCATAACTGGCTTGTGCTCCACACGAGTGTCCTCCCACCCCTCTTCATCTAACTCCAACATATCCTTCTATTCCTTTCTCCCTGATGTATTTATCTAGCTTCCCCTTAAATGCATCTACACTATTTGCCTCAAACACTCCGTGGTAGCGAGTTCCATATTCTCACCACTCTGGGTAAAGAAGTTTCCCCTGAAATCCCTCTGCTGTATATCCTGTGATCCTATGAATCACTAACATTAACCACTTTTCTCTGTTTCTAGCCAGCTTGCTATCCATTCTGCTACTTGTCCCCTGAATCCACCTGTTCATTGAGTTCCCAAGTTGGGAGGGAGTCACTATATAATGACTTGTGTTGACTGTGTCCCTCAGATTTTCATCTCCTGTCACCTGAAGGTTGCTGCAGTGGATCGGAGAGATTCCATGAGCAAAGCTTGTACTTTCCAGAAGATGCAGAATGTGTAAGTGCCCCCTCTCTCCCTCAGGGATGTGTTGTGTGGGGAAGTGATGCCCAACCTGATTGTGAAACTGATTCTCTTGTTTAGCTGGGCTCCATTGGAAGTATCCAACAATGACGTTTGTGCCTGTTGTCACTTGGGCAACTGCAGTGCCACAAGGGAGTTTGGATTTGATTCCAGAGGAAGGAGGGATCTTGTACCTGACGCTGGTAGGACATTGATTCTCTAGATGTTGGAGGTTGCCCTTTACCCTCTAACTGGAATGTTTGATATTGCAGGGAGTGATGCTGAATTGAAGTGGGAGGGTGAGGCCTCCCTTGGACCCCTGGTCATTCTGGACACTGATGTGACAGACCTGGCAGCTGAGTCCCTTAATGAGGTTGAGCAACGGATGGCGGAGAGGTCTCCAGGTGGTGAGTTGGCCGACTGCTAGTTTCCATTTCCCCCTCAGTATTTCCTTCACTCACTGTTGGTTTCTCATTGCTGTTTAGGTGCTGAGTCTGAGGTGGTCCTGATGGTGGCCCTGACTGTGACTGCTGTCTCTCTGATCTCTGCTTCTTTGATCGCCTTGTTCCTGTACAGGAAACACAAGCAAACCCTGCGCAACAACTTGTGATTAATAAAGTGGTGAAATTAGCAAATCTGTCATGGTTATTGCTTGCATTTGGTCATTGATCAAGGCTGGGGATTTGCATTCTGAATATGGGAAGTTTTCCATATTTATTTACTTCCATTAATGATTCTTGACCCAGTGGCATGCCTGCTGAGTGTATTTAAGCTTTTCACCAGATATCAGGCTACTGGGGTATCTGCCCCATTTCACTAGTTTATTAACAGCAACTTGGAAGTGTTTGCCTGGAGCGAGTTATCTTGGCCTGCTGTTTGTCCCTTGTTAAGGAGGTTTGTGGGGCTCTTGTGGCGTGAGGTTAGTGGGACTGATTATTGAGCCCCATGAAATTGCAATGTTCCTGGAAATTTTTATGCTGGGATTAACTTATTACTAGAAGTGGAGGTTGTTTAGTCCTCGATAACTGACTGGGTTAATAAGTCTACATGGGGTAGATGTCCATATTCTAAAAATGATAGCAGCACTAGAGAGGGTGCAAAACATTTACTAGGATGATGCCAGAACTGAGATTATGCTTATTAGGAAAGATTGACCTGTTTGGGTTGCCTTCTCTAGGAAAGAGAAGGCTGAGGGTGTTTAAAATTATGACTGGGTTCGATAGGTTAGACATAGAGATGTTTCCACTTGTGGGCAAGACCAGAACTGGGCCTGTAACTACAAGGTAGTAACTAACTAATGATTCCAATGGTGAATTCAGGAGAAACTTCTTTACCCAGAGAGTGGTGAGAATGTGAAACTCGTTACCACTGAGTGGTTGAGGCGAATGGTGTAGCTGCATTTAAGGGGGAGCTCTAAGCATGAGGGAGGAAGGATATGCTGTTTGGGTGAGATGAAGGGTGGGAGGAGGCTCGTGTGGAGCATGGACTAGTTGGGCTGAATAGCCTGTTTCTGTGCTGTCGATGGCTTGTTAACCTGCAGGATTAGTCACCTGAGGAATTGCATCTCTGAAGGCCCCTTAAATGGCTTTCGGTGTTGGCCGTGGCTCAGTGGACAGCACTCTAGCCTGAGTCGGAAGGTCGTAGGTTCAAATCCCACTATAGAAACCTTGAGTACAAAAGCCAGGCTGACGCCCCCAGTGCTGCACTGTCGGAGGTGCCATCTTTCGGATGAGAAGTTAAACCGAGGCCACTTCTGGCCCCTCGGGTGGATGTAAAAGATCCTGTGGCACTTTTGGAAGAAGAGCAGGTGAGTTCTTCCCTCTGACCAATTGTTATCCATCAGCCAACATCAGAAGATGATCTGGCTGTTATCACATTGCTGTTTGTAGGCTCTTGATGGGCCACCATGTGTCTGACCAGTGGCTACGTTTCAAAAGTAATTCATTGGTTATGAAATGCATTTTTAAATTTGTTCATGGGATGTGGCTGGCACTGGCAAGGCCTGCATTTATTGCCCATCCCTAGTTAGCCTTGAGAATGTGGTGGTGGTGAGCTGCTTTCTAGTCCAGTTGGTCAGTGTGCTGTTGGGGAGTTCCAGGATTTTTGACCCAGTGATGAAGGATTGATGATATACTTGCAAGTCAGGATGGTGTGTGTGACTTGGAGGGGAACTTGGGGGTGGCAGTGTTCCCATGCACCTGCTGCCCTTGCCCTTCTAGGGGGAAGTAGTCGTGGGTTTGGGAGGTGCTGCTGAAGCCTTGGCGAGTTGCTGCAGTGCATCTTGTAGATGGTACACACTGCAGCCACGGTGTGCCAGTGCTGGAGGGAGTGAATGTTTAAGGCGTTGGTGGGACAGCCTGAATCTGGGTATGGTGCTGTATAAATAAAAGATTATTCTTTCTAAACATCTGATGTGAGTGTGGGACCTACAGTAAAAAATAATTATGCCTAACCAACATACTAGGCCCCCAATTGGGGTTCAGTTGCCGTATTGGATCTCCAACAGCAGGTGGGGATGGAATCCACACAAACTTACCGAGCACACTTTTGTATCTCTCGTGGCCGACCCTGGTCAGTGAATGCTGGCTGAAATCTGCAGTAGAATTGTTGTCAATACTTAACCACAGAAGCCCTATTGAATAAAATTTGACACCAAGCCACATAAGGAGGTATTAGGGCAGATGACCAAAAGCTTGGTGAAAGAGGTAGGTTTTAAGGAACATAGAGCATTGGAGAGGTTTAGGGAGGTGTTAGATCCGTGTATCTTAATGTTGTTCTTCAATAAGCAGACAACAAACTGCAGGGAACGATTCAACAGGGGTTTATTGAATGAGGGTTACTCTAGAACTAGCTGTACAGATCATTTCTCAGGGTTTATATACAGGTGTGGTCACTGCCGGTACTATAGTATACAGGAGCTGTAAAAAGTAGTTCTCCCCTTAAAGGTACATGCATTACAGGAGGGAATTCCAGAGTTTGGGGCCCAGGCAGTTGAAGGCAAAACCACCAATGGTGGAGCGATTACATAGAAACATAAGATAGGAGCAGGAGTCGACCATTCAATGCGATCATGCCTGATCATCCAAGTTCAGTACCCGGTCCCTGCTTTCTCCCCATACCCCTTGATCCCTTTAGCCTTAAGAAATATATCCAACTCCTTCTTGAATATATTTAATGAATTGGCCTCTACTGCCTTCTGTGGTAGAGAATTCCACAGGTTCACCACTCTCTGGGTGAAGAAATTCCTCCTCATTTCTGTCCTAAATGACTTACCCCTTCTCCTTTAGACTGTGACCCCTGGTTCCGGATTCCCCGACCATCGGGAACATCCTCCCTGCATCTAGTCTTGCCAGAATTTTATAAGTTTCAATGAGATCCCCTCTCATTCTTCTAAACTCCAGCGAGTACAAGCCCAGTTGACTCAATCTCTCCTCATACGTCATTCCTGCCATCCCAGGTATCAGCCTGGTGAATCTTCGCTGAACTCCTTCCAGGGCAAGAATATCCTTTCTCAGATAAGGCGACCAAACCTGCACACAATACTGAAGATGTGGTCTCACCAAGGCCCTGTACAACTGCAGCAAGACATCCTTGTTCCTGTACTCAAACCCTCTTGCTATGAAGGCCAACATACCATTTGCCTTCTTAACCACCTGCATGCTTACCTGCAGCGACTGGTGCACAAGGTCACC
Organism: Somniosus microcephalus; assembly: GCF_052327205.1. Taxonomy (NCBI): domain Eukaryota; kingdom Metazoa; phylum Chordata; class Chondrichthyes; order Squaliformes; family Somniosidae; genus Somniosus; species Somniosus microcephalus. The sequence continues at coordinate 36,425,397 of NW_028225182.1, forward strand.
CAGGTCTCATTGCATTTCCCCTTCTCCCAATCTATTGCTATTCAGTTTATAATCTGCCTTCCTGTTTTTGCCACCAAAGTGGATAACCTCACATTTATCCATGTTATATTGCATCTGCCATGCTTCTGCCCAACCTGTCCAAATCATCCTGTAGTTTCTCGGTATCCTCCTCACAGCACACACGCCCACCCAGCTTTGTGTCATCTGCAAACTTGGAGATATTACATCTTGTTCCCTTGTCTAGATCATTAATATATATTGTGAATAGCTGGGGTCCAAGGACCGATCCCTGCGGTAACCCACTAGTCACTGCCTGCCACTCGGAAAAAGACCCGTTTATTCCAACTCTTTGCTTTCTATCTGCCAACCAGTTCTCTATCCAAGTCAATACCTTGCCCCCAATCCCATGTGCCTTAACTTTACACGCTAATCTCTTATGTGGGACCTTATCGAAAGCTTTCTGAAAGTCCAAATACACCACATCCACTGGTTCTCCTTATCTATTTTACTAGTTACATCCTCAAAAAATTCCAGTAGATTAGTCGAGCACGATTTACCTTTCGTAAATCCATGTTGACTTTGTCCGATCCTGTCTCTGTTTTCCAAGTGCTCTGCTATTACATCTTTTATAATGGACTCTAGCATTTTCCCCACTACCGATGTCAGGCTTACCGAGATCTGTAATTCCCCGTTTTCTCTCCCACCTTTTTTGAATAGTGGGGTAACATTAGCTACCCTTCAATCCATGGGTTCTGTTCCAGATTCCAACGAATGTTGGAAGATGATCAGCAATGCATCTACTATTTCTAGGGCCACTTCCTTAAGTACCCTAGGATGTAGATTATCAGGCCCTCGTGATTTATCGGCCTTCAATCCCATCAATTTCCCTAACACCATTTCACTACAAATACTGATTTCTTTCAGCTCCTCCCTTTCATTGAACCTTATGTTCCCTGACATTTCTGGGAGGTTATTTGTGTCCCCCTTTGTGAAGACAGAACCAAAATATGTATTTAATTGGTCTGCTATTTCTTTGTTTCCCATTATAAATTCCCCAGTTGGGGATGCTCAAGAGGCCAAAATTGGAGGAGCGCCGAGCTCGCGGAGGGTTGTGGGGCTGGAGGAGGTTGGAGGGATTTCAAAACAAGGATGAGAATTTTTAAAATTAAGGCGTTGCTTAACCGGGAATCAATGTAGGTCAGCGAGGGGTGAATGGGACTTGGTGCGAGTTAGGATACGGGCAGCAGAGTTTTGGATGGCCTCAAGATAATGGAGGGCAGAGCGTGGAAGGTCAGCATTGGAATAGTCGAGACTACAGGCGAATAGAGACGTGGCAGTCAGTCTCATCTGGGTTTAGTGAGTGTCTGCAAAAAGGCTCATGCACAACATACAAAAAGTTGATGTGCATTCATACTGAAGTCCCCCAATACATATGTATAATCACAGAAGCGCTTGTTTGAGTAAACCAGTTAACATTTTATTCACAGCCAGCACCCCCTGCCCCACCCCTGTAAACAGCTGCCATCAAAGCCCAGTTGATGTATTATTTTGTGGGTCTGTGCTCGGGTTAGCAGCCCTCCAGGATTGTCCCAGCGTCTCCAGGAGTTAAAAGATTCATCTCTGGGAGGCTGGCACGTCCTGAGATCACGAAAGGTGCGGTATTCCCAGAAGGTTGTGGGTTCGAGTCCCACTCCAGAGACTTGAGCACATTAATGCCGGCTGACACTCCAGTGCAGTGCTGAGGGAGCGCCGCACTGTCAGAGGTGCCGTCTTTCGGATGAGACGTTAAACCGAGGGCCCGTCTGCCCTCTCAGGTGGATGTAAAAGATCCCACGGGCGGTATTTCGAAGAAGAGCAAGGGAATTCTCCCCGGTGTCCTGGGGCCAATATTTATCCCTCAATCAACACCACGAAAAACAGATGATCTGGTCATTATCACATTGCTGTTTGTGGGAGCTTGTTGTGCGCAAATTGGCTGCCGTGTTTCCTACATTACAACAGTGACTACACTTTGAAAAATACTTCGTTGGCTGTAAAGTGCTTCGGGATGTCCGGTGGTCGTGAAAGGCGCTGTATAAATGTAAGTCAGTCTGTCTTATAACTCCTTCTATAATCATGTAGATTGGGAGATAGACTTGAATTTATATAGCGCCTTTCATGACCTCAGGACGCCCCAAAGCGCTTTACAGCCAATGAAGTACTTTTTGAAGTGGAGTCACTGTCATAATGTGGGAAACACGGCAGCCATTTTGTATACAGCAAGATCCTCCAAACAGCAATGTGAAAATGACCAGATAATCTGTATTTAGTGATGTTGATTGAGGGATAAATATTGACCCCAGGACACTGGGGAGAACTCCCCCCTGCTCTTCTTCCAATAGCAGCATAGGATCTTTTACATCCACCTAAGAGGGCAGATGGGACCTCGGTTTATCGTCTCATCCAAAAGACGGCACCTCTGACAGTGCAGCACTCCCTCAGCACTGCACTGGGAGTGTCAGCCTGGATTTTGTGCTCAAGTCTTTGAAGTGGGACTTGAACCCTCAACTTTCTGACTCAGAGGCGAGAGTGTTACCAGCTGACACCTTTAAGATAATCTACTGTTGGGGCAGGTTTCAGGTTTATTGATAAAATCTGCAATTATATGGTTCCTTACCATATTAAAATGCCTCACAACACTTCAGGCAGTGAATTACATTTGAAGATCAGAGACTCTTCTGGCTGCGATGGGGGTAGAATCTGTTGAGCACGTGCGGTGGGAGTGGTTTTCTGTCGGACCGCCAATCAGATGAGTTTGTTGGCTCAGGTGTCTCTGAACCACCTGTAGGGGTTTCGCAAAATTCCCTTGAACACAAGAGAAACATTGGTCCACATCGTGGATGAAGATTTATGTGTTTTGAATTGCCTCTGGGTCAGATCAATGTTTTAAAGCATGCTCAGCACCACGAAAGACTGCTGAGCTGGGCTGAGCTGGACTACAACAGAATCGAGGAAATTCGTGGAAGTATTCACACACATTGAGAAAGAACATCTTGATTAAAATTTGTGCTTTTGAGCCCGATCAAACACAAAGGTTTACAGCTTGTAATGTGTTTGTGTGAAAGACCTGTCAATCAAACCAGGGAGGTCAGGAGTTGCCCACTTGACCCGAGGCCACAGAGACAGGTTGTTATGGCTGGCTATGTTCAGCAACCAATCGCAGTCAGCTAGACAACTTGTAATGTGTCTGTGTGAAAGACCTGTCAATCAAACCAGGGAGGTCAGGAGTTGCCCACTTGACCCGAGGCCGATTATGGCTGGCTATGTTTAAACAAGCAATTCAGCAACCAATCACAGTCCTTTTGTTTGTGTACTGGAACTTTAGGCGGGAATTTTTCCAGACAGAACGGCAGCAGCACACAGCTATAAAGATAGCTACTGAGAAGCTATCGCTCTCTTTTTACTTCGCTGGACCACAGGTGAGCAGGGTGTTCTGACCCCTCAACAAGACAACCTAGCAAGGAGTTTGGGGTGGTGATTTAAGGGAATTGCTAAGATTGTTTAAATAACATTGTAGTCATTGTATCTCTCGTTTTTGCCGTCTGTACCCACTTGTTATATACTTTTACTGCATTTACTGTGTTCGTGTGGTATAGTTTATATTTGATTATGGTTTCTTTAGTTTAATAAATTTTGACTTGTCTCATATCCAAACCAATTGTCCGCTTTAACATCATTAATTATAAGTCCTGTAGTCAGAACTGAAAGGTGGGGTAGCGATTCAGAACCGCTGTTAAAATTGGTTTACAGTGCAGCAGGCAAAAAGGCTGCTGGCCAGGTATGTTACCATAAACCAGTTAATAGATGCCCCCCTACAAAATGGCACCCCAGATGGGACTGGAGGCAGTTCTTGATTTGATGAGTGATTTGGATCTGCAGCAAGCATCAGCTCTTCTCTTTCTTGCTTTCAGTCTGTGGGCAGTCCTGCGGAAGGTAGTGGCAGCGTGTAGTCTGACCTATCGGGGTATAGGTGGCTGGGTTAGGAAGGGTGAGAGGAGAGAGCAGGAGGAGGTTAAAGAGGCCAAGAATCAGGAGTCCCAGTTTGAGAAATGCCAGGCGGGGGTAGAACGCCTCATGAGAGAGGTGAATGAGGCCAGAGCTAGTGGGATGAGGGTGCGGGAAGTGAATGCACGCCTCACACTAGAGGTCACAAAATGCCAGGCATTTATAGAGCGCCTTGTGCAGGAAGTCACAGAGGCGAGGGACAGTGAGATGAGGCTACAGGAGGAAATCGCACACCTCACCCAAGAAGCTAGCGAGGGAAAAAGCCATGCAAGGAACGAGATAGAATTCCTAAAGTACCAAATTATAGAAGCAAAGAGGAGCGAGATGAGACTGCGGGAAGAGAATGCCCGCCTCACCTCAGAAGTAACAGAGCAGGAGGAGAAGGTTAGGGAGGTAAAGGCAACTTATAAGCTGGCCTGTGACCTAAGGTTTGAGGAAGCAGATCATGGCCCCTGTAGGGCAGAGATAGAAAGCCTTAACGTGGCTTTAAAGCGAGTAAGGGGAATGATTTGCCTGATCAGCCCGAAGGCAGGTCAGCCGGATTTTACTGGCAGCCCAAGTAGAACCATCCCACAGGCAGCACCCAGAACGGTGCTGGATAGGGAGTTAGATAAACCTGGGGCTCCATATCAGAAAGAGAGGCGCCAGGAGGGGAGCCATCCCTCCCAAAACAAGGTCACTTGTTACAAGTGTGGGGAGGAGGGCCACTGGCGCAGGGATTGTAAAAAGCCTGGGAGAGATGATGCAGCCAGGAACCCCGGAGCCCCAACTCAAAAGGCAGAGACAGACACAATCGAGTCTGTCCTGGAGACGTTAAAATCTCTCATGAGGGCCAATCAGGGAAAGGGAGCAGCCATCAGTGGTGCTGCAGCCCCCTCACCCACCTCTGCCTCCCCACAATCACTGGAAAGAAAGGGGTTTAAAGTCAACCCCAACCAGGCAGCTGGGAGTGAGCCTGAGAATAGGAATCCTCAGCCCACAGTAGGTACAAGTTCACAGGCAAGTGCGGTGGCTTGTGTGGGGGGAGGAGCCATTCCTGGGCAGAGTAAGCTGTTTAAGCTAGGGAACAGGGAAGGAGAGTTCTGGGACCCCTGTAGAGCAGGTCCAGTAGCAGAAATCCTGGACAAGGGAGGCACACGGGATAGTTTTGGCCACAGACCAAAGGTAGGTCCAAGTCCAAAATTCCCCATTTAAAGCCACTCGGGGAAGGGAACATGAGTTTGCCCACTAGTCAAGTTCAAGTTCACAGCCTGTAAAGACAGGTGCTGTGGCTTGTTTTCAGGGAAAAGTTGTCCAACCCACAAGTTGGGACACTTCCCCGCCCCAATGGGACCTAAATTTTAACAAAAGTTCGAATTTGAATTGGTTAGGTGGCTTAGGAACAGAGAAACAGCAGCCTGGGATCAGAAATCTGCAGGCTGCTGCCACTCCATCCACTGAAACTGCTCGCGCAGGCGCGGTTCCCCAGCCCGTACCCCCAGTGGACCTTCCTCAGTTTTCCCACGCAGGCGCGGTCGCGCGCCTGAGGGGAGAGTTTTGCCAAAAGGAGGTTTGCGCAGGCGCGGCCACCTGTTTGAATACAGAGGCGTCACAGCCTCTGCCGCGGGACTCAGGGGAGGAGATTCACGCAGGCGCACTCGCCTGTTTAAAGGGACCAGCTTCCCAGCCAGCCTCTAGAATGGTTCCCCCCATGATGTGGGACCCTGGGGGGGCAGGGATAGCAATTCCTCTTGCAGGGGAGCTGGTAACAGGTTTTGGCCATGGGGGAGAAGGTTCCCAGCCAGCTAGGGCTGTGACCCAAGCTCAGGGTCCGCCAGCCAAAGTTTCCCCCACTGAGACGCCCCTCAGAAGGTCTCTTCGGGTGCCCCAGCCCAAGAAAGCATGGTCACCCACTTTACAGTGGAGTAGGGCGGTCTCCCGAACCAGGGAGAAGCCAAAGAACAGAGGTCCCAAACCGGCAGCCAGAAGCTGCGAGGGACCAGCAGCAGGAAGCAGTCCAGCTTCGCTGCAGCCAGCAGCAACCTGCGATGGGGCCAGAGATTAGCCTGGCTGCCCGGAGACAGTTGGCATTTGTATTATAGCTTTGTATTGATTGCGTTTTGATCGTAGTGTGCTTTTAAGATGTATTTTAAGTTTAGAATGTTTTCAAATGTTTTGAGTTTAAGTGTAAGTTTAAGTTTACAAGTGTGCCAAATGTTTGTGTTTTGGTCCGAGGTCGAGGGACCTGACCACGCCTCCACCTAAACAGCAGGTCAGGGAGAGACCTGGCTGCATGTCCTTTTATGTTTTGCAGGAGAATACTGGAAAGTGTGAGGTTATGCACTTTGGCAGGAAAAATCATAGAGCAAGTTATTATCTTAATGGCAAGAAACTGGAAAGTACTGTAGTACAAAGGGATCTGGGGGTCCTGGTGCACGAAACTCAAAAAGTTAGTATGCAGGTGCAGCAAGTGATTAAGAAGGCCAATGGAATGTTGGCTTTTATTGCTAGGGGGTTGGAATATAAAAACAGGGAGGTATTGCTGCAGTTGTACAAGGTATTGGTGAGGCCGCACCTGGAATACTGCGTACAGTTTTGGTGTCCATACTTAAGAAAAGACATACTTGCTCTCGAGTCAGTACAAAGAAGGTTCACTCGGTTAATCCCGGGGATGAGGGGGTGGTCATATGAGGAGAGGTTGAGTAGATTGGGACTCTACTCATTGGAGTTCAGAAGAATGAGAGGCGATCTTATTGAAACATATAAGATTGTGAAGGGGCTTGATCGGGTGGATGCGGTGAGGATGTTCCCAATGATGGGTGAAACTAGAACTAGGGGGCATAATCTTAAAATAAGGGGCTGCTCATTCAAAACTGAGATGAGGAGAAACTTCTTCACTCAGAGGGTGGTAGGTTTGTGGAATTTGCTGCCCCAGAAAGCTGTGGAAGCTACATCATTAAATACATTTAAAACAGAAATAGATAGTTTCCTAGAAGTAAAGGGAATTAAGGGTTACGGGGAGCGGGCAGGAAATTGGACATGAGTCTGGGTTCGGAATGGTCATGGCCCTGTGGGTAGTGGAGCGGGCCCAGGGGCCGTGTAGCCTTGTTCTGCTCCTACTGTGTTCTAATTCTGTTAGATTTCAGGAGATGGTTTTATTCCTGTTCCTGGCTGGGGTGGAGATCGCCTTTACAGAAGGTAAGTACTGTAGAAAATATAGGGACAGAGTGATCTCCTGGAAGAATTTCGATCGCCTAGATGGGTCGGAGAGGAATTTCCCAGATTTTTTTCTCCCAAATTGGCCATTGGGTCTTTATCTGGTTTTTCGCCTCTCCCGGGAGATCACATGGGTTCGGGTGGATGCAGAGTGATAGAAGATTTGAGGTTAGGATCAGATCAGCCATGATCTTATTGAATGGTGGAGCAGGCTCGAGGGGCCGATTGGCCTACTCCTGCTCCTATTTCTTATGTTCTTATGTTCTTAATGGATGAAAACCAAGGAGCAGACCTGTTCGCCCAGCCCGAGCTGGGCATCGAATGAAGATATGGAGACAGAGTGTTGGGGATCACCTCGCCACTGGACGAATCCAGGAGACCCCGCAGCGATCTTCGGGAAAAAAATGGACAGGGTCCAGAGGAACTTGCCTGTTCCTCCTACGGGGAGGAGATGGCCCCAGCTGGGTGGGGCATGGCCCCCAACACAGCACTATCCTGACTGAAGTTCACTTGCGGGAGACCTCGCTGTTGAGGAGTCATGGTGGGGAAGTGCGGGCGCCTGGTCAGATAAGGACGCGTTCCCCGGGAGTGGGTGGTGATGGCCCGGGAAAGATTGGATAGGGGAGGGGGAGACCCAAGAGTCACGTGGGTGCGTTCGGGGAAGGGAGGAACTCACCCGGGGGCCCACGGGCAAAATTAGAGTGTAAGTGTGGCTGGGGAGGATGAGTGGGTGGCCGGATCTGGGATCCAAGGTTGAGTGTGGGGCCAGGGAAAGCCGCCACACAGGCACCCATCATTTTCTACAGCCAGTCGAGGGTAGACGGGAGGGGGAAAGACTGGGAGTCGCGATCCCATGCTCCCCGGTCTCGGTCTGTGCTAAGATATATTTTAAACATGAGGGGTACCCTGCCTCCACAAAGGGACAAGGGAACGGCTCGGGGCTGGTGGAGCGGACTGTTCGGGAAAATCCATTCTGTCTGTGTTTTTAAAGTTTAAGACCATTAAAGGGGGGGTGGAAGGAATATTTACTGCCCGGTTGGGAGGAGCATTACCCACTCGAGTTTCGCGACCCATCATTGGCACGGGATGGTCGTGGTTCTATTTCAGCATTTTGTTTAAAATGTTTAATGGAGTTGTTTTTTGTATTTTGTGTTACAGCCCCAAGTTGAGCAGAGGTGTAGGACCCTCCCTGTGCTTGGGATCATTTTGATTACATTGTGTAACTAAGATTGTAACATTTTGTAATAAGTTATAATGTAAAAAGTTTGTAAATTTGGATTACATTGTATCATTTTACAAGCGTATAGGGGTATGAGACCCCTTATTGAAAACTGATGTATCTGTAAGATGCCTACCATACCACGGTTTTGTTTTTCTCAAATTTTGAGGGGAATAGATGGGATGGGGATCAGTGGCAGATAGCTATTAGGTAAATACAGGGGATTGTTGTTTGTGAGGGGGTCAGAGAATTTTGCCCACTCCTTCGAGTCGATACTACAATCAAGTTTGAAGTATCAAAAGGTGGGAATGTAGGGGTTTCGCAAAATTCCCCTGAAAACAAGAGAAACATTGGTCCATATCGTGGATGAAGATTTATGTGTTTTGGATTGCCTCTGGGTCAGATCAATGTTTTAAAGCATGCTCAGAACCACGAAAGACTGCTGAGCTGGGCTGAGCTGGACTGCAACAGAACCGAGGAAATTCGTGGAAGTATTCACACACATTGAGAAAGAACATCTTGATTAAAATTTGTGCTTTTGAGCCCGATCAAACACAAAGGTTTACAGCTTGTAATGTGTTTGTGTGAAAGACCTGTCAATCAAACCAGGGAGGTCAGGAGTTGCCCACTTGACCCGAGGCCGATTATGGCTGGCTATGTTTAAACAAGCAATTCAGCAACCAATCACAGTCCTTTTGTTTGTGTACTGGAACTTTAGGCGGGAATTTTTCCAGACAGAACGGCAGCAGCACACAGCTATAAAGATAGCTACTGAGAAGCTATCGCTCTCTTTTTACTTCGCTGGACCACAGGTGAGCAGGGTGTTCTGACTCCTCAACAAGACAACCTAGCAAGGAGTTTGGGGTGGTGATTTAAGGGAATTGCTAAGATTGTTTAAATAACATTGTAGTCATTGTATCCCTCATTTTTGCCGTCTGTACCCCCTTGTTATATACTTTTACTGCATTTACTGTGTTCGTGTGGTATAGTTTATATTTGATTATGGTTTCTTTAGTTTAATAAATTTTGACTTGTCTCATATCCAAACCAATTGTCCGCTTTAACATCATTAATTATAAGTCCTCCAGTCACAACTGAAAGGTGGGGTAGCGATTCGGAACCGCTGTTAAAATTGGTTTACAGTGCAGCAGGCAAAAAGGCTGCTGGCCAGGTATGTTACCATAAACCAGTTAATAGATGCCCCCCCTACACCCCGAGGTTCGCAGTGCAGCGGGAGGCCGTTCAGCACATCAAATCAGCGCCAGCTCTCTCTCTCTCCACTGCAGCAATCCAAACCTGCCTCTGAGACTTCCAGTGCTGGGGTCGTAGTCATGTCCTCATCTCACAGCGCCTGAATGTTCCGCCTCACGATGGTCGGGCAGTTCCCAGTTCAGTCCCTGTCTTTTTCTTTGACATTTCATCACGAATGCTACGCAAAGCGTGGCAGGTAGATTGCCAGGAGGACTGTGCCAAGGCCCCGTTGCCATGGGAACACACTGGCTTGGTTAGGCATTGTAGGCCACACCTGTCCAAAATGGTCAATCAGCTGTCACTGTCCAAAACTAATCCCACTGCCCCGCTCTCTCCCCATAGCCCTGTATCAATCCCAAACTAATCCCACTGCCCTGCTCTCTCCCCATAGCCCTGTATCAATCCCAAACAAACCCCACTGCCCCGCTCTCTCCCCATAGCCCTGTATAAATCCCAAACTAATCCCACTGCCCTGCTCTCTCCCCATAGCCCTGTATCAATCCCAAACTAATCCCACTGCCCTGCTCTCTCCCCATAGCCCTGTATCAATCCCAAACAAACCCCACTGCCCCGCTCTCTCCCCATAGCCCTGTATAAATCCCAAACTAATCCCACTGCCCCGCTCTCTCCCCATAGCCCTGTATCAATCCCAAACTAATCCCACTGCCCCGCTCTCTCCCCATAGCCCTGTATCAATCCTAAACTAATCCCACTGCCCCGCTCTCTCCCCACAGCCCTGTATCAATCCCAAACTAAACCCACTGCCCCGCTCCCTCCCCATAGCCCTGGATCAATCCCAAACTAATCTCACTGTCCCTCTCTCTCCCCATAGCCCTGTATCAATCCCAAACTGACCCCACTGTCCCTCTCTCTCCCCATAGCCCTGTATCAATCCCAAATTATCCCACTGCCCCGCTCTCTCCCCACAGCCCTGTATCAATCCTAAACTTATCCCATTGCCCCGCTCTCTCCCTATAGCCCTGGATCAATCCCCAAACTAATCCCACTGCCCTGCTCTCTCCATAACCCTGTATCGATCCCAAACTCACCCTTGCCTCTGACTCAGACGGTTGTGGATTTAAGTCCCACTCCAGAGACTCGAGCATAATAATCTAGGCTGACACCCCAGGGCAGCACTGAGGGAGTGCTGCACTGTCGGAGGTGCCGTCTTTCGGCTGCAATGCTAAACTGAGGCCCCGTCTTCCCTCTCAGAAGGACGTCAAAGATCCCACGGCCACTATTTCGTAGAAGAGCAGGGAGTTATCCCCAGGTGTCCTGGCAAATATTCATCCCTCAATCAACATCACTAAAAGCAGATTATCTGGTCATTATCACATTGCTGTTTGTGGGAGCTTGCTGTGCGCAAATTGGCTGCCGCGTTTCCTACATTACAACAGTGACTGCAATCCAAAAAGTACCTCATTGGCTGTAAAGCGCTTTGGGATTTCCTGAGGCTGTGAAAGGCACTATAGAAATGCAAGTCTTTCTTTCTTTTACAGGCGACTTTGGGCCGATGGTTCCCAAAGCTCTCCACCCAATGGGGGCACTTTGGTTTGGTATTTGGTTGATGACATCACCCAGTGTCTTCCTATTGATGGTTTTGGAGAAGGTCAACCCAATCTCTGCCTCTTTCTTTATCATAGGCAACGGCCTATTAAAAGTCAACCATGTGCTCCCTTTTTAAAGGGTCGCAAACGATAAGGTCTGTAAATTAACATAAATTTGAAAGGAACCTTAACAAATCAAATTAAAATTTGGTTGCCGGGGGTGATGATGCACTCCATTCTCCGCGGCGCCCACCGGTCGCGGAAGGCCTCAAGCGTGCCAGTGGATACCGCGTACTCCATATCCAGGGCCACCCGGGCGCGAACGTGGCCGCGGAAGAGAGGCAGGCAATCGGGCAGCTCTTTCCCACCCTCTTTCCAGTTGCCTGTTGGACAGCCGAGGCGAAGACTCCCTTTCATCTTTTGTGTCGCCGCGAGATCACCGGGACAAGCTCCGGTTCATCCTGGATGCGTTCCGCTTCTTTGAGGATGCCAGGGACCTGGTAAGAGTTGGCCAGATGTTGGAAGGTAAGACGGTGAGCGTTGACGCTGAGTAACTCCTGGATGTGTCTCCTGCAGATCTTCATCAGTTGCCACCTGAGAGTGGCTGCAGCAGATCAAAGGCCAGATTCGGTCAACAAAGCCTGTTCCTTCCAGAAGCCAGCCAACCGGTGAGAGAAATCCACCCCCGAATGGTGGACCTCCTTGTTTTTGGCGCATGAATGCATTCTGACCGATGGCTTGCTTCCTTGTTTAGATGGTCCCTGGTGAACAAGTTGGACCTGTCCCTGGTGGAAGGATCCAATGAGGTTTGTGCCTGTTGTGATGGGGGCAACTGCAGGGGCGAGAGATTGCGATCTGGAGGAAGACCACACTCCAGGTGCAGGAGGGAGGTCCCATCTGAGCTTGGAATGTTGTGGTGGTGTTGGGTGTTGAGGGTGAAGATGGATGTTTTGTAACTGGATGGAACTAATTGTTGCAGAGTCTGAGCCTGTGTGGGAGAGTGAGGCCTCCCTTGGACCTCTGATCGTTCTGGATGTAGATCTGGACCTAGTTCATTCGGTGGAAAGTGAAGCTGTTGGAACTCGTGAGGATGTTCCGATTTCTTTTCGAGGTGAGTGTTGATTCTATGGAAACCCAATTCCAGTCCTGTGACTCTTGACTCCATATTGGCTTCTCATTCTCGGCAGGTGATGTGTCTTCTGAGCTGCTTCTGGTCGTGGCTGTGACGTTGGCAGCTGGGGTCCTGATCTCAGCCTCTCTGGTGGCCTTCCTACTGTCCAGGAAACACAACTGAATCCTCTCCCTCAATTGAGCTGCTTTATTTGTCAAAAAATGCTTCAATAAAATTGAAATGTGACTTGGTTGAGTTATAGTCTTTGGTGTTTGAACTTAAACTAAGGTGTCTAATTGACACTAGACTGGTTTTGGAGGCCGCTCTGTTTTCGGCAGTTGAAACTAGGTACTTGTTCCTGGAGTATTGTAGCCTTTAAAAGGATGGCACCTAGACTGGTACTGCACAGAAAGAGGCCATTCGGTCCATCGTGTGTGCACTGGCTCTTGGCAAGAGCTCTCCAATTAGTCCCACTCCCTCCTGCTCTTCCCCATATCCCTGCTGTTTTCACCCCTTAATTATTTATCCACTTCACCTTTCTTGAAAGTTAGCATTGAATCTGCTTCCAGCGCCCTTTCAGGCAGCGCATTCCAGATCACAACTTGCTCGGGGTCGAGGGTGTAGTGTATGTACTTTGCAGAAGGAACTATATTCTGCAGCCCCTGTATACTGCAGTACCAGTAGTGACCACCCCTGTATATAAGCCTGTGTAGTAACATTTGCATAGTAGTTCCAGGTTGCCTCCATTCAGTAAAGACCTGTTATAACCAACTCCTGCAGTCCGTGTCTCAATTATACACGGACATAATACTGGCGACGAGCAGATACGAACTTACCTACAGTCTGCGCCACCTCATGGGGATCCATCCCTGAAGCGAAGTTATCAGAGGTCGAGGCCAGAAGGAAGAAAGAAACAGAAGAAACGGGCGTCGACCGTGGGCATCGGCCTCTGAGTCAGCAGAGTTGAAGAATTGCAGGAGAGGCTGTCGAGAGCGGGGCTTGGTTATCCTGTCGATGGTGCTTCAGCTAATCGGGCTGGTGGCAGGTAGTACACTGATCCTTCCTGGGTTGCGGCGGTCTAGAGCTCGAGCGGATGGCTTTGCAACGGGGCCGAGCAGCGTTGTCGGGAAGAGGAGAGAGAGAGAGAGGGTGGAGCACACAGGGCGCGGCCGGTGCTATGAAGCCGGGCAGCGCACAGACCCGAGAAGAGGGAGGCAAGAGTCCGCAGGGTTGTTCCGATGACGGGGAAATAATAAAAATTAAACGCGTAGAAAGCCGCGAGGAGCTGCAGTTTGCCACGGGAACCGCGGAGAGCGGCGTTAGCAGCAGCGCGGGGGAAGTGCGCGAAGACCATAGGGCGTCGCCATCAAGGCATAAAATGCCAGCAACAGCGCTAGCAACAGCGGAGAAGACAGAAAGCGCGGAAGGCGCCATCTTAATCCAGCGGGGAAGAAGGCAAAGCGCGGGAGGCGCCATTTTGTTAAATCGGGGAAGAAGGCAAAGCGCGGGAGGCGCCATCTTAGATTTCCAAGATGCCGAAGACTGGCAATATCACTGCCTTCGATAATGCAATAGAAGACTGGACCACGTATGTGGAAAGAGTCGAGGTATATTGCGAGGCAAACGAAGTAGCCGATGAGAAAAAGGCATCGGTACTGCTAAACTTAATGGGCGCGAGAACGTACGGCCTATTGCGGGACCTGATTACTCCAGCCAAACCGAAGGCGAAGAGTTTTAACGAAATTGTTGCTAACCTACAGGAACACCTAAATCCTACACCGCTGCTGATAGCAGAAAGATTTAAATTCCACAGGAGAAATCAGCATAAAGATGAGAGCAATGCTGATTACCTTACGGAACTACGCAAGCTGTCAAAGCACTGCCAGTTCAGAGCAGGACTGGCAGATACCTTACGGGACAAATTTGTCTGTGGACTCCTGAGTGAAGGAACCCAGAAGAGGTTACTTTCAGAGAAAGAGCTGACGCTAGATAAGGCTTTCAGCGTGGCAGTATCGTACGAAGCAGCAGCAAGGGGAGCTGCAGAAATACAGCAAAAGCCACAGGAATACGGCACCCACGAAATGACACGGGAATTTGCAAAATGTTATCGCTGCGGCAGAACAAACCATGACCAGAAGGACTGCTGGTCCAAGGACAAAATATGCAGGCAATGCAGAAAGATGGGACACATTGCACGAGTTTGCAGGTCTGGGAAGAAGACCAACGACAACAAAAAGGCTACTAAGGAACCGTACAGGAAAGTACAAAAGATGACGGACAGTAGTTCCGAAGACCAGATGAGCGATAGTGAATCCGGGAACAAGAGACTAAGCTGTCTCAAACTTCACAACGTAATCGCAAAAGAGGATCACCGAACCATTTGGGTCACCCTCACGATAGCAGGGTCCCAAGTCAAAATGGAATTGGATACAGGATCAGCTCTATCCATCATGAATCGACGAGACTACGAGCGGCAATTCTCACACATACCCTTGAAAGAGACATCCATTGTCTTGAAGACGTATACGGGGCAAAAAGTATACCCCAGAGGAAAAATAAGGGTGCCTGTCGAATACAACGGCAAGGAAAGACAGAAATTGTATCTGTACATACTGCAAGATGGTGGACCACCGTTATTGGGACGTGAATGGATAAGAAAGATAAGTTTAGACTGGCACTCCATTCAGGCACTGACGGTGGCTGGTAAAAAGGATGACGACGTCACTCCTGGACGATTGTCAACAATCTTAGCTAACGCCAAAGAGGTATTTCAACAAGAACTGGGAGCTCTTAAAGACGTAACCGCCTCGATAAAAATAGAAGAGAATGCAATTCCCAAGTTTTTCAAAGCAAAACCGGTACCATATGCAATTCGCCCAGCCGTCGAGGCAGAGCTGGAGAATCTGGAGAATGCAGGCGTGTTATCTAAGGTAGACTGGAGCGAGTGGGCGACACCCATCGTTCCTGTCATGAAGAAAACGTTAAACAATAAGTCTGAGGAGCCAAGGAAGGTTCGCATCTGTGGGGACTTCAAGGTGACGGTGAACCCAGTCCTTCACACAGTACAATATCCTCTTCCAAGGATAGAAGATATCTTCGCCTCACTATCTGGAGGTAAGCGTTTTACAAAAATTGACCTAGCACAAGCATATTTGCAGATGGAGGTTGAAGAATCCTCTAGGAAGTATCTCACGATAAACATTCACAAAGGTCTTTACCAGTATAATCGACTGGTATTCGGAGTAGCATCAGCTCCGGCGATATGGCAAAGAGCAATGGAACAAGTCCTGCAAGGGATTCCAGGGACTCAGTGTTACTTGGAAGACATCCTAGTGACAGGTGAAGATGACAGTGAACACCTTGCCAACCTAGAGCAGGTGCTCACTAGACTACGTGAACATGGGCTACGGGCCAATCGCCCCAAGTGTGAGTTTTTTAAGAAACAGATATCGTATTGTGGCCATGTGATTGATGAAGAGGGGTTACATAAGTCCCCTGACAAAATTGAAGCGGTAGTTAAGGCTCCAGCGCCTGAAAATGTGTCGCAACTGAGGTCATACCTTGGATTGGTGAATTACTATCATAAGTTTTTGCCGAATTTGTCCACAATTCTGCACCCACTGAACGCCCTACTACAAACGGGAGTAGCATGGAAATGGAGTGATGAATGTAAGCGGGCCTTTCAGAAGAGTAAGGACCTAATCACTTCAAGAGAAGTATTGGCTCACTACAACCCATCACTACCGATAAGACTGGCGTGTGATGCGTCTCCCTACGGCATTGGGGCGGTACTGTCACATAAATTCCTTGATGGTTCAGAGAGGCCGATAGCTTTTGCGTCACGCTCATTAACTTCAGCCGAGCGTAACTACGCCCAGATTAACAGAGAGGCCCTCAGCCTGGTGTGGGGGGTGAAGAAGTTCAATCACTACCTGCACGGTCAGAAATTTACTCTACTTACTGATCATCAACCCCTTGTCTCCATTTTCAACCCTCAGAAGGGCGTACCGATAATGACAGCACAACGGCTACAGAGGTGGTCCCTTTTCCTAGGGGCACACCAATATGACATCGAGTACAAAGGAACTAAACAGCATGGGAATGCTGATGGATTGTCGCGCCTACCGTTGCCGACGGTGGAAGAAGAACTTGCAGTGGAGCCAGTGGAGATATTCCACTCGACCATAGTCAAATGTCTCCCTGTGACGAATGCAAACATAGAAAAGGAAACACGAAATGACCCGACATTCTCCTGGGTCTATGATTTAACGGTGAAGGGATGGCCAGCACATGGCGAACCACTGCTGCCAGCATTCTCGCCGAGAAGAGAACAGCAGTCAGTGTGCAGAGTAACCTTGATGTGTGGATCCAGAGTAGTAATTCCACCCAAATTGAAGGATAGAGTGCTCAATGAGCTTCATGAGGGTCATCTGGGAGGGGTAAAAATGAAGAACTTAGCCAGAGCATTTGTGTGGTGGCCAAGAATCAATAGAGAAATCGAAGAGATGACCAAGAGCTGTACAGGATGCCAGAAGGTCCAAAACGCCCCACCACAAGTGTGGTAAACCACTGTTATTGTTATTCACTGTTGTTGTTGTTGCTGCACACTGTTGTACCTATGCATGCCTCAACATGTCTCGGCTGGCTCCACCCACAGGCCCAGGTATAAAGGTGATTGACCTGCAGCCCCCTGCCTTCTTGGAACCCAGTCAACCACGAGAGGCATGCTCTGTTCTTTGCTAATAAAAGCCTTTAGTTACTCTCCTAACTCTCCGTCTTTTATGAGTAATTGATAGCGCATCAATTTTATTAGCAAAAACAAAATGTCGACAAATGCTGAACAGCAGGCTGCTGCACCAAACGCAGAACAGCAGGCTGCTGCACCAAACGCTGAGCAGCAGGAGCTGCTGCGAGCCCTCAGACCAACATGCCTGGACCTAGACCCCCAAGAAGCGGGTTCGGCTACCAAATTCGCGCATTGGCTGCGTTGCTTCGAGGCCTACCTGCAAGCCTCAACTGTGACCCTGGACGAAAACAAGTTGGAAATCCTGGCCTCAAAGGTGAGCCACCAAGTTTATACAATAATCCAGGACGCGACGACCTACGCGGCGGCTATCGGTCTGCTAAAAGGGCAATACGCACGCCCGGTAAATACGGTCTATGCCCGGCACCTCTTAAGATCCCGCAGACAGCAGCCCGGGGAATCGGTGGAGGCCTTCCTACGGGCACTACGGATACTCGGCCGAGACTGCGATTGCAAAGAAGTACCAGCCGCAGCACACACGGAGGGACTGATCCGAGATGCTTTCGTTGCGGGTCTAAGGTCCGACTACTCCCGGCAGAGACTGTTGGAAAAGGGAGAAATGGACCTGAGAAAGGCAGTGTCCCTCGCGCTCTCGCTCGACGCGGCCCACAGGAATATGGACGCCTTCTCCCCTAACCGCTCCGCAACGTGGACGCCACAACCTTGGGTCATGGGACCGCCACCTTCAACTGCTGCTGCGATGTCCAAGGCACAGAAATGTTATTTTTGTGGCCAGGCAAAACACCCCAGAGCACGCTGCCCGGCGAGAAACGCTACCTGCTCCGGCTGCGGGAAGAAAGGACACTATGTCAGCGCCTGCAAAGGTAAAACCGCTAACGCCAGCAGCGCCGCGTGCGAACCGTGGGGGCAGCCATCTTGTCCGCCATCTTGGGCTCCCCCAGCCGCGTGGGGATCGGGACCATGGGCGCCGCCATTTTGTCCGCCATCTCGGACGTCCCCAACTTTAACCACGGGGGACCCGGACTCAACCACCGCCTCATCTGACGACCACATCGACTCGCTCGACCATACGCTGGCCTCCGTGACGCTGGACCAATCTCTCCCTCATCAACTGTCCAGGTCCATGATGGACATTACGGTAAACGGCCGCGCCACTACCTGCCTTTTTGACAGCGGGAGCACGGAAAGCTTTATCCACCCCGACACGGTGCGCAGTTACTCTCTCCCGGTCCTGCCGACGCGACATCGGATCTCTTTGGCTTCCAAAGCCCAGTCAGCGGACGTCGGTGGCTACTGTGTAGTGACCCTTTCAGTAAGGGGCACAGAATACAAAAATTTTAAACTCCTGGTCCTGCCCCATCTTTGCGCTGCCGTTCTACTGGGGTTGGATTTTCAGTGCCACCTTAAGAGTGTCACATTAGCGTACGACGGACCCCTTCCCCCACTCACAGTCTGCAGCCAGCAGCTTTTAAATCGCCCGGCGCGCACCATTTGCAGCCTCTCCACCCTTAAAGTCCCCCCCCCCTCCTTGTTCGCTAACCTCACCCGCGACTGTAAGCCCATCGCTACCAAAAGCAGGCGTTACAGTGCCGGGGATAGGAGCTTCATTAAATCCGAGGTAGCAAGACTCCTGAAGGAAGGGATTATTGAAAGTAGCAGCAGCCCATGGCGAGCACAAGTGGTGGTAGTGAAGACTGGCGAAAAACAGCGCCTAGTTATTGACTACAGCCAGACGATCAATCGCTACACCCAGCTAGATGCATACCCACTCCCCCGCATATCTGACATGGTCAATCAGATAGCACAATACCGGGTGTTCTTGACGATTGATCTGAAGTCGGCATACCACCAGCTCCCCATCAGGGCTGAGGACCGCCAGTACACAGCTTTTGAAGCTGACGGTCGTCACTACCACTTCCTCAGAGTTCCCTTCGGCGTCACCAACGGGGTTTCAGTCTTCCAACGGGAGATGGACCGGATGGTTGACCAGAACGCGCTCCAGGCCACTTTCCCCTATCTAGACAACGTCACCATCTGCGGCCGCGACCAGCAGGACCATGATGTTAATCTAGAGAAATTCCTCCGTACGGCCCAGCGGCTGAACCTAACATACAACAAGGACAAATGTATGTTTCGTACCAAGCGCCTTGCCATTCTTGGCTGTGTAGTGGAGAACGGAGTCATCGGCCCCGACCCCGACAGGATGCGCCCCCTTATGGAGCTCCCCCTCCCCCACTGCCAAAAAGCACTGAAGAGATGCCTAGGGTTTTTCTCGTACTATGCTCAGTGGGTGCCCAACTATGCGGACAAAGCCAGACCCCTCATCAAGTCCACCTCCTTCCCCCTGACAGCAGAGGCCTGTGCAGCCTTCACTCTCATAAAAGGAGATATTGCGAAGGCCACAATGCACGCAGTGGATGAGTCCATCCCTTTCCAAGTGGAGAGCGACGCATCCGACATTGCCCTAGCTGCAACCCTTAACCAGGCGGGGAGACCCGTGGCCTTTTTCTCAAGGACCCTCCAGGGCCCCGAGATTCGACACTCCTCTGTCGAAAAGGAGGCCCAGGCCATTGTGGAAGCTGTGCGACATTGGAGGCATTACCTGGCCGGAAAACGATTTACCCTGCTCACTGACCAGCATTCAGTAGCTTTTATGTTTAATAATAAGCAGAGGGGCAAAATCAAGAACGACAAGATCTTGAGGTGGAGAATCGAACTCTCCACCTACAATTACGATATCTTGTACCGGCCCGGGAAACTCAATGAGCTCCCAGATGCCCTATCACGTGGTACATGCGCCAACGCGCAGGTCGATAGACTGAAGACCCTCCACAATGACCTCTGCCACCCGGGGGTCACCAGGTTTTTTCACTTCATCAAATCCCGTAACCTGTCCTACTCCATCGAGGAGGTCAGGACCATGACCAGGAACTGCCAAATCTGTGCCGAGTGCAAACCGCATTTTTATAGGCCAGACAGAGCAAGCCTGATCAAAGCCACGCGCCCCTTTGAACGGCTGAGTGTCGATTTTAAAGGGCCCCTCCCCTCCTTCGACCGCAATGTGTACTTCCTCAACATAATTGATGAGTGCTCCCGTTTCCCGTTTGCCATCCCTTGCTCAGACATGACCAGTACCACGGTCATTAAATGTCTGAATGACCTCTTCGCCTTGTTCGGTTTCCCTAGCTATATTCATAGCGACAGGGGCTCATCCTTTATGAGCGACGAACTCCGGCAGTACCTGCTCTCGAGAGGTATCGCTACAAGCAGGACCACCAGCTACAACCCCCGGGGGAATGGCCAGGTGGAAAGGGAGAATGCGACGGTCTGGAAGGCAGTCCTTTTAAACTTGAAATCTAAGGGCCTTCCGACCTCTCGCTGGCAGGAAGTCCTCCCTGCGGCGCTCCATTCCATTCGGTCACTGCTCTGTACAGCCACCAATGCTACCCCTCACGAGAGAATGTTCTCCTTCCCCAGGAAGTCCACATCGGGGATCTCGTTACCGACATGGCTGACTTCTCCAGGACCCGTCCTACTGCGGAAGCACGTGAGGTCCCATAAGACGGACCCCCTGGTCGAGAGGGTGAGCCTCCTCCATGCCAACCCTCAGTATGCTTACGTGGTGTACCCGGACGGGCGGGAGGACACAGTCTCCATACGAGACCTCGCACCTTCGGGTGCTCCCGAAACACCTCCCTCGCCACCCACCGCTACCCACGCCTACCCCCAGTACGCTTACGTAGCGTACCCGGATGGGCGGGAGGACACAGCCCCCACACGAGATCTCGCACCTTTGGGTGCCCCTGAAACACTACCATTGCCATCCACCACTACCCACAACCCAACCCCGCTAGACGGCATGCCGCAGCCCCAGGACCCGTCATTGACCACCCAACCACTCAATGAGACGCCAGATTCAACGTTGGATGCTGCACCATCACCGCCGTCACCACGACGATCAGGACGGCATACAAAGCCACCTGATAGACTTACTTACACGAACCTTTAGTACACTTCACCCCGCCGGACTCAATTTTAAACAAGGGGTGAATGTGGTAAACCACTGTTATTGTTATTCACTGTTGTTGTTGTTGCTGCACACTGTTGTACCTATGCATGCCTCAACATGTCTCGGCTGGCTCCACCCACAGGCCCAGGTATAAAGGTGATTGACCTGCAGCCCCCTGCCTTCTTGGAACCCAGTCAACCACGAGAGGCATGCTCTGTTCTTTGCTAATAAAAGCCTTTAGTTACTCTCCTAACTCTCCGTCTTTTATGAGTAATTGATAGCGCATCAACAAGCCCCTCTACATCCATGGGAATGGCCCTCATCTCCATGGCAAAGGGTGCACATTGATTTTGCTGGTCCATTTATGGACTCGATGTTTTTAATTGCAGTGGATGCACATTCAAAGTGGCCAGAGGTAATAAAAATGTCCTCAACCACCACAGAAAAAATTATCACAGTCTTACGAACCATATTCGCCAGGAATGGGCTGCCTGAACAGGTTTGCTCCGACAATGGACCACAGTTTGTGTCTGAAGAGGTCCAGAGGTTCTAAAAGAACAATGGTGTTAAGCATTACACATCCGCCCCATATCATCCGGCCACTAATGGATTGGCCGAGAGGTTCGTTCAAACATTCAAGAAGGCTATCAAGGCAATGTGTAATGAAGATATACCCCTACAGCACAAGGTGGATAACTTCTTGTTTGCCTACCGGAATGCGACACATGCGGTTACCAACCAAACTCCAGCCATGATGTTCTTCAATCGAAGACTACGATGCCGCTTGGATTTGGTTAAGCCAAACATCAGAAGAGATGTGGAGAACAGGCAGTTTCAGAATATGAATGACAGGCCGACCAGGAGTTTTAAGATAGGTCAACCAGTTTTGGCCCGGGACTACCGCACAGAGAAATGGCAGCCAGGAACGATCTGTACACGGCAAGGACCTCTAATGTATACCGTGGACGTTGGAGAGAGCATTGTAAGACGCCATGCTGACCAGATTCTAGAGTCACTGGGAAACGTCAACTCCACACCACGATCTGATACACCTGGCGATGAAACCGAAGTACCAATTGCATCTACCTCAGAATCGGTGATATTGGAAGCAGACGAACCAAACAACGACGTTGATCCCGACTCAACGTTGCCAGAAGAACCTGATACCCCAAAGAGGCGTTATTCAGACAGAATCAGGAAGCCTCCTCAAAGACTGAACTTATAATTGCTTAACTTCAACTAATGTATCTAGCAACTGTAATTGTAAATATGTTATTTCATTGTTAATTGAATGTTATGTACTGTTTAGCTAAAAGGGGAGGAATTGTAGTGTATGTACTTTGCAGAAGGAACTATATTCTGCAGCCCCTGTATACTGCAGTACCAGTAGTGACCACCCCTGTATATAAGCCTGTGTAGTAACATTTGCATAGTAGTTCCAGGTTGCCTCCATTCAGTAAAGACCTGTTATAACCAACTCCTGCAGTCCGTGTCTCAATTATACACGGACATAATAGAGGGAGTAGACCAAAGCAGCATCTCCTTAATTGGCCATCTTGCTCCATGTCCACTGGCGGTAGGTGTGTCTTGGCCTGGTACTGTCACTCTGCTGGCTCTGTTCCACATTTAACATCCCTTATTGATGTAACGTACTCCCCACCACCCAAACTGTTAGTTACACAAGGCGGGGTCAGTGAAGGCAAACAGATGTTTGGTAAAACCATTGTTTTATTGAATGCTGCCATCTTGTGCCTTCAGCATTCTAGGCCCCCAAGCTCTGGCATTACCCCTCTCTGCACCTTAAGATGCTCCTTAAAACCTTCCTCTTTGACCAAGAGTTTATTCACCTGTCCTGAAGCAGTCTTTGGCTCTGTCAATTTTGTCTGCTTACACTTCTGTGAAGCACCTTGGGATGGTTGCTACGTTAATGGCGCTACATAAATGCACCCTGTCCACAGCTGTTCCTCTGGGAGCTGTAGAAGGAATGTTATTTCTCCAAGTTGGTGTGACTGCTTGTTGGTCAGTAGGTTGTGTTGGATGAAGGTTTGTATACAGGCAAACTCGCTCACTTGCTCTCTCCATATCATCATCTACATTTACCTGAGCAGGAGGAGGCCATTCAGCCCCACGTGCCTGTACCACAGTACAATTAGAGCATAGCTGGTCTGTGTCTTAAATTTCTTTCTTCCCCATCCCCAAGAGGAAATGGTTTTCTGTCTATCTACCCTCTCCATTCCTTTAATCATCCTGCATTAGACCACCCCTTAATCTTCTACACTGAAGTGAATACAAGCCTAGTCCGTGCAACCTATCCTCGTAATTTAACCCTTTTAGCCTCGGTATCATTCTGGTGAATCTTCGCTGCACCCACTCCAAGGCCAATATATCCTTCCTGAGGTGCGTTGCCCAGGACTGAACGTGGCGCTCCCGATGGGATCTGACCAGAGCTCTGTACAACTGAAGCATAACTTCCACCCCTTTGTATTCAAGATAAAGACCATCATTCTATTAGCATTTTAAAAATGTTTTTGCACCTGTGCAATAACTTTGATCTCTGTATATAGACCCCTAAATCTCTCTCCTCTCTGTGCCATTGTTATATCCGAGTAGTAAGGTCCAATAACTACGATAAGTGAGACTTCAGGAACTCAAAACTTTACTTTTAATTACACAGAATAAGGAGAGAACAGAGCTCTTACAAGCTACAGGCATGCACTTCTAATTCTACTGCACAATGCAAACATGGAGGATGCTATGAGTCATTCTACCCACAAGGCCACATTACCTAAATACTTGTGTAGCAGGGCTTACCTTAAAACACTGGTAAATGAGCCCTTTACTTTGTCTCCATCTGGTGGATAACTTAAGCATTACATCCGAGATTACTATAGCCATCTAACTTGGTGTCCTCAACAAACTCTTCCTTCATCTAAGTCCTCTATAAATAGTGAAAAGCCATGGCCCCAGTACAGATCACTAGGGGGAGACTGCTGTTCACATCCTACCAATTGGAGAATGTAGACATTATGCTGACTCACTGCCTCCTCGCTCTGCCTCCTAACCACTTCCCTACCCAACAAAGTAATTTTGAGCTGTAGTCCAGCAATTAGCGCACAGCACGCTCCCTCAAGCAGCAGTGAGGTAAATGACCAGATAATCTGTTTTGAAGTCAGTTGAGAGAGAAATATTGGCCAGGACACCAGGGAGAACTCCCCTGATTGTCCGTGTGTCAGTAGGATCTTTTACTTCCACCAGAGAGGGTAGATGGGGCCTCCATTGAACGTCCCATCCAAAAGTGCAGTACTCCCTCTGTACTGGGAGAGTCGGGCTGAAGCCTCTGGAGTGGGACTTGAACCCACAACTTTCTGACCCAGAGGTGAGAGTGCTGCCCGCTGAGGCAAAGTCGCTGCCTGACTCCATGATCTCCTCTACCAAAGCATTTTTAAAGGCACTGCCTCTTGTGGTACTGAGGCCAACGGAGCAGAAGATCCCAGGTTCGATGCCGCTTGGAGTGAGCCACTCTTGGCTAGGGAGCAGTGTGGGCAAATACAGTTAACTCAGTGCCCTGGGGTAGGGAGGGGGCAAGTCAGCCCAAGATTCCTGCTCTGGATCACCATCCGGACACGTCCCCTACCCCGCTGGAAAATGCAGGTTAGGGTTAGGACAGGATTCGTATTTATGATGCTGTCTTTCTCCCTTCACCCACCCACACTCCCTCTGCCCCTCCTGCACCCACCCCCTCACTCTGCCACACCCCAACCCCTTCCCATCCACTCTCTTTCCACCACTCCCCAACCTCGCCCTCTGCCCTTCACCCCCCACCCACATTCCGTGTCTCACTCAATCTCTGACCCATTAGCCATGCCCCATCCACTCTCCCTCTGCCACTCCAACCCCTTCTCCACCCACTCTCCACATGTCACACTCAATCCCTCCACCACCCACACTCAGTCATTCTCAATCCCTCCCCCATTACCTGTACCCTACCCACTCTTCCTCCCCCACCCCATCCACTCTCCCTTCCCCCATGCCCCACCTACTCTCCCTCCCCCATTCACTCTCCCTATCCCCTCCCCCACCATGGTCAAATGTAGTGAGAACAATCATTGGCTGGGCTCGCACAAGAACAATAACCAATCAGGGTGAGGTACCTCAGTCAGAATCAGTGTCTTCAGGAGAGGAAAACATTGGAGTGGAGAAGGGGGGGGAAAAACCCAAATTAAAACAGATTGAACTCTCCCCTTCGGCCTCTGGGAGTTGAGGTATGAATTCAACCCAGGCTGATGAAATGGAAGTGTTCTCTTTCTCTCTGCTGGCTTTAACGGTCTTGGGTGAAATAAGTTTGAGGATAGCCTCAACTCTCTTCACCAACCCCCCTCCCCGGACCCGCAGCACAAAACTAACTCGTAACCAAGCGATAAAAGTAGCGCTAAAATGGCTGCTCTCCCAGCTCACGAGGGGTGACTGGTGCGCGATGGGGCAATGCCACACTGGGGTTGGGGGCTCTTGACCTTGAGGTCAGGGGTTAGGGGTCATTGTTGAGGGTCAGCATTCCCCGACGTTCTAAAGTTGCAGGGACTTGGTGTGGGAGAGTGTGGTGGAAAAAACCATCCCTGTCCTAGATATCGTATTACCAACCCTCCAGGATTGGCCTGGAGTCTCCTGGAATGAATGATTAATCTCCAGCACGCTGCCGCCAGTGGGAAAATCGCAAATAAATTGTGGTTTTTTTTTCGTTTCCTTTGCGCGCTTCTGTTTTTATTAACAATAAAAAATATTGGAGAAGGGATCAGAAGGCAGTTTGACAGAGTCAAGACTCACCCAATCGGGTAAGGAAGGGTCTGTCCGCTCTCCAATGAGGGGTGGGGACCCGCGAGGATGGACGTGTCGGGTGACCGGTTTGGGGGGGGGGCGGTTGGGGTGTCGTGATGAATCCTCCAGGAATACGTCCAATCAGAGTTAACGGCCCGCCCTCACAGTCTGAACTCACCGACTGGGTTACCGCCTCTGCACCTTATCCATTCAGACAATAGTTTTATCGATCAGACTAGTCCCTCGCTCGTGGTGCTGCTCGTGGGGAGTCCAGCAGCTCTCTCTCTCTCGATCCCTACAGAGGCCCTGCGGCCGCCTCAACACAACAGAGGCCCGACTCGTCGGCCGTGGCTCTGTGGGGAGCACTCGCGCCTGCCTCTGAGTCAGAAGGTCGTGGGTTCAAGTCCCACTCCAGAGGCTTGAGCACAAACACAAGAAACAAGAGCAGGAGTCCGCCAATCGGCCCCTCGAGCCTGCTCCGCCATTCAATAAGATCATGGCTGATCCAATCTTGGCCTCAACACCACTTTCCCGCTCTCTCCCCGCACCCCTCGACTCCCCTGTAGTTCAAATGTCTGTCAATCTCCGCCTTGAATATATTCACTGACTCCGTCTCCACAGCTCTCTGGGGCAGAGAATTCCAAAGATTCACCACCCTCTGAGAGAAGAAAGTCCTCCTCATCTCTGCCTTAAATGGGTGACCCCTTATCCTGAAACTATGCCCCCTAGTTCTAGGGGAAACATCCTCTCAGCATCTACCCTGTCAATCCCCCTCAGAATCTTCTATGTTTCAATAAGATCACCTCTCATTCTTTTAAACTCCAATGAGTATCGGCCCAACCTGCTCAACCTTTTGTCGTACGTCAACCCCTTCATCCCAGGAATCAACCTAGTGAACCTTCTCTGCACTGCCTCCAATGCAAGTATGTCATAGTCATAGAGTTATACAGCACAGAAAGAGGCCCTTCAGCCCATCGTGTCTGCGCCGGCCATCAAGCCCTGTCTATTCTAATCCCATTTTCCAGCACTTGGTCCGTAGCTATGGCGTTTCAAGTGCTCATCTAAATGCTTCTTGAATGTTGTGAGGGTTCCTGCCTCTACCACCCTTTCAGGCAGTGAGTTCCAGATTCCAACCGCCCTCTGGGTGAAAAAGTTTTTCCTCAAATCCCCTCTAAACCTCCTGCCCCTTACCTTGAAACTATGCCCCCTGGTTATTGACCCCTCTACTAAAGGGAAAAGTTCCTTTCTATCTACCCTATCTATGCCCCTCATAATTTTGTACACCTCAATCAGGTCCCCCCCTCAGCCTTCTCTGCTCTAAGGAAAACAACCCCAGCCTGTCCAGTCTCTCTTCATAGCTGAAACGCTCCAGCCCTGGTAACATCCTGGTGAATCTCCTCTGCACCCTCTCAAATGCAATCACATCCTTCCTATAGTGTGGCGACCAGAACTGCACACAGTATTCCAGCTGTGGCCTAACTAGCATTTTGTACAGCTCCATCATAACCTCCCTGCTCTTATACTCTATGCCTCGGCTAATGAAGGCAAGTATCCCATATGCCTTTTTAACCACCTTATCTACCTGTCCTGCTGCCTTCAGGGATCTATGTACATGCACACCAAGTTCCCTCTGATCCTCTGTCCTTCCTAGAGTCCTACCATTCATTGTGTATTCCCTTGCCTTGTTTGCCCTCCCAAAATGCATCACCTCACACTTTTCAGGGTTAAATTCCATTTGCCACTGTTCTGCCCATCTGACCAACCCGTCTACATCTTCCTGTAGCCTGAGGCTTCCCTCCTCGCTATTTACCACTCCTCCAATTTTCGTGTCATCTGTGAACTTACTGATCATACCTCCTACATTCATATCTAAATCATTAATGTACACTACAAACAGCAAGGGGCCCAGCACCGATCCCTGCAGTACACCACTGGACACAGGCTTCCAGTCACAAAAACAACCTTCGACCATCACCCTCTGCCTCCTGCCACTAAGTCAATTTTGGATCCAATGTGCCAAATTGCCCTGGATCCCATGGGCTCTTACCTTCTTGACCGGTCTCCCATGTAGGACTTTGTCAAAAGCCTTACTAAAGTCCATGGAGACCACATCAACTGCACTACCCTTATCCACACACCTAGTCACCCCCTCGAAAAATTCAATCAAATTGGTCAGACATGATCTCCCCCTGACAAAGCCATGCTGACTATCCCTGATTAATCCTTCCTTAAATATGGAGACCAAAACTGTACGCAGTACGCCAGGCCAACACTCCCAGTGCAGTGCTGAGGGAGTGCCGTGCTGGCAGAGGTGCCGTTGTTCGGACGAGACGTTAAACCGAGGGCCCGGCCTGTGATTCCTACATTGCAACTATTTAAAAGTGCTTCATTGGCTGTAAATCGCTTTGGGACGTCCTGAGGTGGTGAAAGGCGTTATATTAACGCGAGCTCTTTCTTTCTTTTCATTCGGCGGAGAAATGGGTTTTCCATTTGGCCGCAGTGTAACCGCAATAAAACACGGCGCATCAAGGGACACCCTCCAACGGGGCCGCCCCCCTCCACCTGAGCACAGCCTCTGCCGAACCCAAACCACACGTCCCCGAGGGAGACCCCCAATAAACCAGAACTAGCTTCCTCCACATCTCCCTGCCAAGCTGATCAACGACACTCCACAGCACTCTGTAGTGTATGTGCCTTTAAGTCAGAACTACTTTTTACAGCTCCTGTATACTGTAGTACCGGCAGTGACCACACCGGTATATAGGCTGTGCGCATGCCTCTGTACCCCAGTCTAGAGATTACCCTCCTCCAGTAAAGACCTGTTATTTGTTAATGTACAGCATCCGTGTGATTATTTATCCACTGAACCACGGATCTAACAGTGGCGACGAGTGTCGATTCGAATCTACCTGCAACATAAAAAAAAAATAGTCGAGTCCAGGAACACTGGCGTCGACCGCGAGCAACCGCCCAGCAGTCAGGCAGAGATCCAACTTCGCTGGGGAGGCTGTGGAGAGCCGGGCTTGGTTCCCCAGCCACAACGAGCAGTAAGAGACGGACGACAGGTCCAGAGCAGACCCTTCCCGAGCAGCGGCAGCTGGAGCCAACCGACAGCAGAGAGAGAGCCGAGCAGCGTCGATGGGCTAAGAAAGAGGGTGAAGAGAGCAGGGCGCAGCCGGGGGTTGATCACCGAGCGGCGTCGAGGAAAAATACTGCAAACCGGAGAGAGAGAGGGTAAGAAACAGCCGGGTTCTAGACTGAGCGGCGTCGAAAAATATCAAGAGAAGAATGCGCAGAGCACAGCCAGGGATCACGGGCTGATATGGGTCCGCGGGGCGAAGCAAGGGGAGACGCCATTGAGCCGCGGAGAAGCAGGGAGAGCACGGGAGGCACCATTGAGCCGCGTAGAAGAAGGAAGAGCGCGGGAGATGCCATTTTGCAAAGCCGCAGCGGAGAAGACGGGCGAGCGCGGGAAGGAAGGAAAGCGCGGGAGACGCCATTTTGTGCCAGCGGAGAAGAAGGGGAAGCGCGGGAGGTGCCATTGGGGATAGTTAACGCACAACCAAGGATGCCAAAGAGTGGCAGTATCTCTACGTTCGACAATGAAGTCGAAGATTGGGCGACATATGTGGAACGTATTGAGGTGTACTGCAGGGCGAATGAAGTGCCAGATGCTAATAAAGCACTGGTTCTGTTAAATTCCATGGGTGCAAAAACTTATGGGTTACTGCGAAATCTAATAACCCAGAGAAGCCGGTAAACAAGAATTTTGAAAGCATAGTAGAAATCCTACAGGACCACTTAAACCCCACACCGCTGCTGATAGCAGAACAATTTAAGTTCCATAAAAGGAACCAACACAAAGACGAAAGCAATGCTGAGTACCTAACGGAACTGCGCAAGCTATCGAAATACTGCCAGTTTGGAGCGGGACTAGCAGACACGTTAAGGGACAAGTTTGTGTGTGGGCTACAAATTGAAGGAACCCAGAAACGGCTTCTATCAGAAAAGGACCTTACGCTGGACAAAGCTTTCAGTATGGCAGTATCACACGAAGCAGCCGCAAGGGGCGCTGCAGAGATACAACGGAGACCACAAGAATATGGCACCAACGAAATGACCTATGGAACAGGGAAGTGCTATCGCTGTGGCAGAACAACACATAACCAGAAAGACTGTTGGTTCAAGGTCCAAGTGTGCAGACAGTGTGGGAAAGCAGGACACATAGCAAGAGTCTGCAGGTCTGGGAAGAAAACCAACAGTAAGAAATCTCCACAGGAGAAGTACAAAAAGGTACACCAGGTGATGGACAGTGGTTCAGATGAACAGAAAAGTGACACAGGCTCCGGAAGCAAGGAGCTGGGTTGTCTGAAACTACATAATGTAACCGAAATGGAGGATCACCAGACTATCTGGGTTACACTCAAGATAGACGGAGTCCAAGTGGAAATGGAATTGGACACAGGGTCAGCTCTAACTGTCATAAATCAAAGAGACTACAAGCGGCTATTTTCACACATACCCTTGAAAGCTACAGAGATTGTCTTGAAGACGTATACGGGGCAAAAAGTCTACCCCAAAGGGAAAATAAGGGTGAAAGTGACATATAAAGGTCAGGAAATACCTAAAATGGATATATATGTATTGCCAAATGGAGGACCACCACTGCTAGGATGTGACTGGATCCGGAAGATACAATTACATTGGCATTCCATACAGGCACTGAAGGTTGAGGCCAAAAAGGATGACGACGTCACACCTGGACGACTGTCAAAAATGCTAACTGACGCAAAAGAAGTGTTCCAGGAGGGACTAGGAACACTAAAAGGAATAACAGCAACAATTAAAATAGAGGAAAATGCAAGCCCAAAGTTTCTGAAGGCCAGACCAGTGCCTTATGTGATCAGACCAGCGGTTGAAGCAGAGCTGGAAGGGTTGGAACGTTCAGGAGTACTGTCCAAAGTGGACTGGAGTGAGTGGGCTACACCCATCGTTCCTGTAATGAAGAGGTCGTTGAGTAATACGCCTGGGGAACCAAAGAAGGTCCGCATCTGTGGGGATTTTAAGGTGACAGTGAACCCAGTCCTTCACACGGTGCAATATCCGCTTCCACGAATTGAGGATATTTTCGCCTCGCTATCTGGTGGTAAACGCTTCACCAAAATTGATCTAGCCCAGGCGTACTTGCAAATGGAGGTAGAAGAAGCTTCGAAACATTACCTTACGATCAACACCCATAAAGGTCTCTATCAATACAACCGGCTGGTGTTTGGAGTAGCCTCGGCTCCGGCTATCTGGCAAAGGGCGATGGATCAGGTCCTGCAAGGGATTCCAGGGACCCAGTGTTATTTGGATGACATCTTGGTCACGGGCGAAAATGACGGTGATCACCTCGCTAACTTGGAGAAGGTGCTCGCCAGATTAAAGGAATATGGGCTACGAGCTAATCGCCACAAGTGCGAGTTTTTCCAGAAGCAGATCTCGTATTGCGGCCACGTCATCGATGAAGAGGGGTTACATAAGTCCCCTGACAAGATTGAGGCAGTAGTCAAGGCTCCAGCACCGAAAAATGTGTCACAACTGAGGTCGTTCCTCGGGCTGGTAAACTATTACCACAAGTTCTTACCAAATTTGTCTACGGTATTACACCCGCTGAACACCCTACTGCAAACAGGGGTACCATGGAAGTGGGATGACGAACGTAGACGAGCTTTCCAGAAGTGTAAAGAATTGATCACATCAAAAGAGGTGTTGGCCCATTTCAACCCAGCACTACCAATTCGTTTGGCATGTGATGCATCACCCTATGGCATTGGAGCGGTGCTGTCGCACAAATTCCCAGACGGGTTGGAGAGGCCAGTAGCCTTTGCGTCTCGGTCACTAACCTCAGCCGAGCGCAACTACGCCCAGATTGACAGGGAGGCCCTCAGCCTAGTATGGGGAGTAAAAAAATTCAACCACTATCTGCATGGGCAGAAGTTCACCTTGCTGACTGACCACCAACCACTTGTCTCCATCTTTAATCCTAAGAAGGGCGTGCCAGTAATGACTGCACAGCAGTTACAAAGATGGTCCCTGTTTCTAGGGGCGAATCAATATGAAATAGAATATAAAGGCACGAAACAGCATGGGAACGCTGATGGGCTATCGTGCCTGCCACTGCCTACTGTGGAGGAAGCACCAGCAGTGGACCCTATCGAGATATTTTATTCATCGATAATTGAACGATTGCCAGTAACAAACGCGGCTATAGAGAAGGAGACCCGCAATGATCCAACGCTGTCGCGGGTATATGAATTGACGGTGAGGGGATGGCCAACACATGGCGACTCACTGTTGCCAGCATTCTCATCCAGAAGAGAGTGCGGCATCGGCAGCAGGTGGAGGCGGAGCAGCACGGCAGAGCGACTACAAGAGGCCCCAGAGGCTCAGGTAGGCCTCAGTGTGGCATCGGCAGCGGGTGGAGGCGGAGCAGCGCGGCAGAGTGACTACAAAAGACCCCAGATGCTCAGGTAGGCCTCAGTGCGGCATCGGCAGCGGGTGGAGGCGGAGCAGCGTGGCAGAGCGACTACAAGAGGCCCCAGAGGCTCAGGTAGGCCTCAGTGCGGCATCGGCAGCGGGTGGAGGCGGAGCAGCGTGGCAGAGCGACTACAAAAGGCCCCAGATGCTCAGGTAGGCCTCAGTGCGGCATCGGCAGCGGGTGGAGGCGGAGCAGCGCGGCAGAGCGACTACAAAAGGCCCCAGAGGCTCAGGTAGGCCTCAGTGCGGCATTGGCAGCGGGTGGAGGCGGAGCAGCGCGGCAGAGCGACTACAAGAGGCCCCAGAGGCTCAGGTAGGCCTCAGTGCGGCATCGGCAGCGGGTGGAGGCGGAGCAGCGTGGCAGAGTGACTACAAGAGGCCCCAGAGGCTCAGGCAGGCCTCAGTGCGGCATCGGCAGCGGG
The DNA here is from genome assembly GCF_052327205.1 of Somniosus microcephalus. NCBI lineage: Eukaryota > Metazoa > Chordata > Chondrichthyes > Squaliformes > Somniosidae > Somniosus > Somniosus microcephalus. The sequence goes on from NW_028225182.1 coordinate 36,458,291, forward strand.
TGGAGGCGGAGCAGCGCGGCAGAGCGACTACAAAAGGCCCCAGAGGCTCAGGTAGGCCTCAGTGCAGCATCGGCAGCGGGTGGAGGCGGAGCAGCGCGGCAGAGCGACTACAAGAGGCCCCAGAGGCTCAGGTAGGCCTCAGTGCGGCATCGGCAGCGGGTGGAGGCGGAGCAGCGCGGCAGAGCGACTACAAAAGGCCTCAGTGCGGCATCGGCAGCGGGTGGAGGCGGAGCAGCATGGCAGAGCGACTACAAAAGGCCCCAGATGCTCAGGTAGGCGCACCAATCTCCAATCTCAGGAAAGGAGAGAGGTAAAAAGTATTCAAGGTGTGACGTCACCACAAAACAGGTAGGTGATTGGTTGGAGTATTTCTCTCGTTTTAAAACTTTTAGTCTGTGGTTTATAGTTTTTAATGTTGCTGTGGTGTACCAAGGCCTTTCTGGTGCAGAGTGACTGTTGGTAAACCATTTAACTGGTGTAACTAGAGGGATTGATTTAACTTAAATCCTATTAATTAAAGGGGATACTAGCCTCTAAAATCGGGCAGAGGGTGTCCATAACTAACAATAAAAAATTTAATTAATTAAATAGAATGGAGCAGGTGATGTGTTACTGTTGCGAGATGTGGGAGCCGGTGAACCCCATTGAGGCTCACGGTGATTACGTCTGTGACAAGTGTCTGCTGCTACAGGAACTCCAGCTCCGTGTTGATGAGCTGGAGTCTGAGCTTCAGACACTGCGACACATCAGGGAGGGGGAGAAGTACCTGAACTCTGTGTATCAGGAGGTGGTCACACCTATGAAGTTAAGTAATTCAGATGCAGCCCCTGGTCAGGGACAGGACGGTGTGACTACGAGTGAGGCAGGTACGGGGATCCAGGAGGTAGAGCTGGAGGAGCCGCAGCCCTTGCTCTTGACCAACTGGTTCGAGGTTCTTGCTCCCTGTGGGGACAGGAGCAGGGACTGCAGGGAGGATGAGCAACCTGGCCACAGCACCATGGAACGGGGGGCCATTCAAGAGGGGGGAGCAAATAGAAATGTTATAGTGGTAGGGGATAGTATTATTAGGGGGATAGATAGAGTTCTCTGCAGCCGAGAGCGAGAGTCCCGAAGGCTGTGTTGCCTACCCGGTGCCAGGGTTAAGGACATCTCCTTTGGGCTGGAAAGAAACTTGCAGTGGGAGGGGGTGGATCCAGTTGTCGTGGTCCATGTTGGTACAAACGACATAGATAGGACTAGGAAGCCGGTTCTGTTAAAGGAGTATGAGCAGCTAGGTGTCAAATTAAAAAACAGAACCTCAAGGGTAATAATCTCTGGATTATTACCTGAGCCACGAGCGAATTTGGCTAGGACAAATAAAATTAGAGAGTTAAATGCGTGGCTCAAAGACTGGTGTGGGAGAAATGGGTTTTGCTTCCTGGGACACTGGCACCAGTACTGGGGCAGGAGGGAGCTGTTCCGTTGGGACAGGCTTCACTTGGCCAGTGCTGGGACTACAGTCCTGGCGGATCATATAACTAGGGCTGTAGAGAGGGCTTTAAACTAACTAGTGGGGGGGAGGTTCCTAGAGAGCAAATAATAAAAATGACAACAGAGAAGGTCATAGACTTAGGTAGCAGTGGGGAAATTAAAAACCAGAGTGTGTCAGGAAGGGGCAGAAGTTATGGAGTAAAAGGTAAAGTAATAAAAAGGGCAAAAGCAGGAACTAAGTGTCACAAAACATATTTGAAAGTTCTCTATCTGAATGCACGTAGCATTCGTAACAAAATAGGCGAGTTAATGGCACAAATAACCACATATGCGTATGATCTTGTGGCCATTACAGAAACATGGCTGCAGGGTGACAATGCCTGGGAATTAAACATACCAGGTTATTTAACGATCAGGAAGGACAGGCAGGAAGGAAGGGGAGGTGGGGTGGCTATGTTAATAAAGGAAGGAATCACTGTAATACAGAGAAATGATATTGGGTCATAAGATCAGGATAATGAAACAGTTTGGGTGGAGGTAAGGAATAATAAGGGGAAAAAAACACTAGTGGGCGTAGTCTATAGGCCTCCGAACAGTTGCAACTCTGTTGGACGGAGTATCAATCAGGAAATAGTTGAGGCTTGTAATAAGGGAACATCTATAATTATGGGGGATTTTAACTATCATATTAATTGGACAAATCAAATTGGGCAGGGCTGCCTTGAGGATGAGTTCATTGAGTGTATTAGGGATGGGTTTCTTGAGCAGTATGTAACTGAACCGACCAGGGGGCAAGCAACCTTAGATCTGGTCCTGTGTAACGAGACAGGATTAATTAAAAATGTCCTAGTAAAGGATCCCCTTGGAATGAGTGACCATAACATGGTTGAATTCCATATTCAATTAGAGGGTGAGAAGGTTGGATCTCAAACAAGCGTGCTAAGCTTGAATAAAGGAGACTATGAAGGTATGAGAGCGGAATTGAGTAGAGTGGATTGGGAAAATAGATTAAAGGGTAAGACGATACATGATCAGTGGTGTACATTTAAGGAGTTATTTTACAACTTCCAAAAAATATATATTCCACTGAGAAGAAAAGGGTGTAAAAGAAAAGACAGCCATCCGTGGCTAAGTAAAGAAATTAAGGATAGTATTCGACTAAAAACAAGGGCCTATAAGGTAGCCAAATCTAGTGGGAGGATAGAGGATTGGGAAAACTTTAAAAGACAGCAAAAAATAACAAAAAGATTGATTAAGAAAGGGAAGATAGATTATGAAAGTAAATTAGCAAAAAATATAAAAACAGATAGTAAGAGTTTTTATAGTTATATAAAAAGAAAAAGGGTGGCTAAAGTAAATGTTGGTCCCTTAGAGGATGAGACTGGGAAATTAATGGTGGGAAATATGGAGATGGCAAAAACACTGAATGAATATTTTGTATCAGTCTTTACAGCAGAGGACACTAAGAATATCCCAACACTGGACAAACAGGGGGCTATAGGGGGGGAGGAGCTAAACACGATCAAAATCACTAATGAAGTGATACTCGGTAAAATAATGGGACTCAAGGCAGATAAATCACCTGGACCTGATGGCTTACATCCTAGGGTCTTGAGGGAAGTGGCGGTAGGGATTGTGGATGCTTTGGTAATAATTTTCCAAAACTCCCTGGACTCGGCAATTGTCCCGGCAGACTGGAAAACTGCTAATGTAACACCCTTATTTAAAAAGGGCAGTAGACAGAAGGCCGGAAACTATAGACCGGTTAGCCTAACATCTGTGGTAGGTAAAATATTGGAGTCCATTATTAAGGAGACAGTAACAGGACATTTGGATAATCATAATTTAATAGGACAAAGTCAGCATGGTTTTATGAAGGGGAAGTCATGTTTGACAAATTTGCTGGAGTTCTTTGAGGAAGTAACATATTGGGTGGATAAAGGGGAACCAGTGGACGTGGTGTATTTAGACTTCCAAAAGGCATTTGACAAGGTGCCACACAAAAGATTATTGCTTAAGATAAAAAATCACGGGATTGGGGGTAATATTCTGGCATGGATAGAGGATTGGCTATCTAACAGAAGGCAGAGAGTTGGGATAAATGGTTCATTCTCGGACTGGCAATCAGTAACTAGTGGTGTTCCACAGGGTTCAGTGCTGGGTCCCCAACTCTTTACAATCTATATTAACGATTTGGAGGAGGGGACCGAGTGTAACATATCAAAGTTTGCAGATGATACTAAGATGGGAGGGAAAGTAGTGAGTGAGGAGGACATAAAAAACCTGCAAGGGGACATATACAGGCTAAGTAAGTGGGCAGAGATTTGGCAGATGGAATGCAATACTGGAAAGTGTGAGGTTATGCACTTTGGCAGGAAAAATCGTAGAGCAAGTTATTATCTTAATGGCAAGAAACTGGAAAGTACTGAAGTACAAAGGGATCTGGGAGTCCTGGTGCACGAAACTCAAAAGGTTAGTATGCAGGTGCAGCAAGTGAAGGCCAATGGAATGTTGGCTTTCATTGCTAGGGGGATAGAATATAAAAATAGGGAGGTATTGCTTCAGTTGTACAAGGTATTGGTGAGACCGCACCTGGAATACTGCATACAGTTTTGGTGTCCATACTTAAGAAAAGACATACTTGCTCTCGAGTCAGTACAAAGAAGGTTCACTCGGTTAATCCCGGGGATGAGGGGATGGACATATGAGGAGAGGTTGAGTAGATTGGGACTCTACTCATTGGAGTTCAGAAGAATGAGAGGCGATCTTATTGAAACATATAAGATTGTGAAGGGGTTGGATCGGGTGGATGCGGGGAGGATGTTCCCGATGATGGGTGAAATTAGAACTAGGGGGCATAGTCTTAGAATAAGGGGCTGCTCTTTCAAAACTGAGATGAGGAGGAACTACTTCACTCAGAGGGTGGTAGGTCCATGGAATATGCTACCCCAAAAAGCTGTAGAAGCTACATCATTACATAAATTTCAAACAGAAATAGACAGTTTCCGAGAAGTAAAGGGAATTAAGGGTTACGGGGAGCGGGCAGGAATTTGGACATGAGTCTAGGTTCGGATCGGTCATGGCCCTGTTAGCGGAGCGGACCCAGGGGCCGTGTAGCCTGATCCTGCTCCTATTTCGTGTGTCTAATTCTGTTAGATTCAGGAGATGGTTCAGTGATAGTGGATTGGCGGTTAGGATCAGATCAGCCATGATCTTATTGAATGGCGGAGCAGGCTCGAGGGGCCGATTGGCCTACTCCTGCTCCTATTTCTTATGTTCTTATGTTCTTATGTAAGAGAACAGCTGTCAGTATGCCAGGGGACAGTGATGTGTGGATCCAGAGTGGTGATTCCACCCGTTAAGGGAGAGAGTGCTAAATGAGCTACATGAAGTTCATCTGGGGGGAGTGAAAATGAAAAGCCTTGCTAGGGCTTATGTGTGGTGGCCGGGAATCGATCAACAAATCGAAAACATAACCAAGAGCTGCTCAGGATGCCAGAAGGTCTAAAATGCACCACCACATGCCCCTCTACACCCATGGGAGTGGCCCTCCTCTCCATGGCAACGGGTGCACATTGATTTCGCTGGTCCATTCATGGACTCAATGTTCTTAATAGCAGTGGATGCTCACTCGAAATGGCCTGAGGTGATAAAAATGTCCTCAACCACTACAGAGAAAACGATTGCAGTCCTACGGACCATATTTGCCAGGAACGGCTTGCCAGAGCAGATTTGCTCTGATAATGGACCACAGTTTGTGTCCGAAGAGTTTCAGAAATTTATGAGAAGGAATGGGGTCAGGCATTACACATCCGCCCCGTATCATCCAGCCACAAATGGATTGGCTGAGAGGTTCGTACAAACCTTTAAAAAGGCGATAAAGGCCATGTGCAACGATGAAATTCCACTACAGCATAAGGTGGACAATTTCCTATTAGCCTACAGAAATGCGACACATGCAGTCATCAACCAGACCCCGGCCATGATGTTCTTTAACCGAAGGTTGAGATCTCGTCTGGATTTGCTCAGACCAAATGCGCGAAGAAATGTTGAGGATAAACAATTCCAGCACATCAATGAGAAGCCGACAAGGAGCTTCAATGTAGGACAACCAGTCTTGGCCCGTGACTACCGAACAGAGAAATGGCAACCCGGAACGATATGCACAAGGCAGGGGCCATTAATGTACACAGTGGATGTCGGGGAGAACATTGTGAGGTGCCACGTCGATCAGATCTTAGCGTCACAGGAATGAGTCAACCCCATGTCTCGAGTACCTGGGGATGAACCCGACATACCGGTAGCATCTACCTCCGAACCAGTAGCAGTGGAAACCGATGAACTAACCGACGAAAAGGGGCCAGAATCGCCTCCGCACCAAGAACAAGAACCTCAGGAAAGGCGCTATCCCGAAAGGATCAGGAAGCCGCCCCAAAGACTGAATCTATAAATGGACTATTGTTGTTTAATGTACATGTTAAAGTGTTAATTGTTATTTGAATATTATGGGGGTATTAATCTAAAAAGGGAGGAATTGTAATGTATGTGCCTTTAAGTCAGAACTACTTTTTACAGCTCCTGTTGATGCGCTATCAATTACCCAAAAGACTGAGGTTAAGCGAGTAACTAACAGGCTTTTATTAACAAGAGAATGAAGGTGTGCCTCGAGTGGTCGACCAGTCCAGAATACAGAGGGACTGTGGAGCAGTCACCTTTATACCTGGATTTGTGGGAGGAGTCAGCCGAGGCATGTACAGACATGTACACAGTGGAATACAAACACCCATACAGGCAGGTATAACAGTGGTTTACCACATTCACCCCTTGTTTAAAAATGAGTCCGGCGGGGTGAAGTGTATTAAAAGTTTGTGTATTGGAGTCTCTCCGGAGGTCTTGTCTGCTGCTGTGATCGATGTGGCGACGGCAGGGGTAGTGAAGCTTCCGGCGTCGAGTCCCGCGTAGGCTGGGGCACTGGTGTGTAGTCCTCGTGGGTGTCGAGCGGGTCGCGGGGCCCAGGCGTGCTGTCTGCTGGGGATGGATATTGGATCGTGGGGGGGGGTGGTAGTGGGTAGTGGGTTACTGGGGCCCCCGAGGGTGCGAGGTCTCGTATGGAGACTGTGTCCTCCCGCCCGTCCGGGTACGCAATGTAAGCATACTGGGGGTTGGCGTGGAGGAGGTCGACCCTCTTGACCAGGGGGTCCGTTTTATGGGTCCTCACGTGTCTTCTCAGTAGGACCGGCCCTGGGGACGTCAGCCATGGCGGTAGCGATGTCCCCGATGTGGACTTCCTTGGGAAGACAAACATTTTCTCATGAGGGGTGGCATTAGTGGCAGTGCAGAGCAGTGACCGAATAGAGTGGAGTGCATCGGGGAGCACATCCTGCCAGCGGGAGGTCGGAAGGCCCCTAGACTTTAAGGCTAGCAGGGCGGCCTTCCAAACTGTCGCATTCTCTCTTTCCACCTGTCCGTTCCCCCGGGGGTTGTAACTGGTGGTCCTGCTTGTGGCAATACCCCTAGCGAGCAGGTACTGGCGGAGTTCGTCGCTCATAAACGCTATGGATATAGCTGGGGAAACCGAACAGGGTGAAGTGGTCGTTCAGACATTTAATGACCGTGGCACTGGTCATGTCCGGGCAGGGGATGGCGAACGGGAAACGGGAGTCCTCATCAATAATGTTGAGGAAGTACACATTGCGGTCGGAGGAGGGGAGAGGCCCTTTAAAATCAACGCTCAGGCGCTCGAAGGGGCGAGTGGCTTTTATCAGGTGAGCCCTGTCTGGTCTATAAAAGTGCGGTTTGCACTCAGCGCAGACTTGCCAGTTCCTGGTCATGGTCCTGACCTCCTCAATGGAGTAAGGCAGGTTGCGGGCCTTGATGAAGTGGAAGAACCTGGTGACCCCCGGGTGGCAGAGGTCATTGTGGAGGGCCCGCAGTCTATCGATCTGCGCGCTGGCGCAGGTGCCACGCGATAGAGCATCCGGGGGTTCATTGAGCTTCCCGGGCCGGTACAAGATCTCATAATTGTAGGTGGAAAGTTCGATTCTCCACCTCAAGATCTTGTCGTTTTTGATTTTGCCCCTCTGCTTGTTGTTAAACATAAAAGCAACTGAACGCTGGTCAGTGAGCAGGGTAAATCGTTTTCCGGCCAGGTAGTGCCTCCAATGACGCACAGCCTCCACAATAGCCTGGGCCTCCTTCTCAACAGCGGAGTGTCTGGTCTCCGGGCCCTGGAGGGTTCGTGAAAAGAAGGCCACGGGTCTCCCCGCCTGATTAAGGGTAGCAGCCAGGGCAAAGTCGGACGCATCGCTTTCCAACTGGAAGGGGATGGATTCGTCCACTGCGTGCATGGTGGCTTTGGCAATGTCTTCCTTGATACGGTGGAAGGCTAAGCGGGCCTCTGCCGTCAAGGGAAAAGAGGTGGACTTGATCAGCGGACGGGCCTTGTCCGCATAGTAGGGGACCCACTGGGCGTAATAGGAGAAAAACCCTAGGCACCTCTTCAGGGCCTTGAGGCAGCGGGGCAGTGGGAGTTCCATAAGGGGACGCATCCGGTCGGGGTCGGGACCGATGACTCCGTGTTCCACAACACAGCCAAGGATGGCGAGGCGGGTTGTGCGGAATATGCACTTCTCCTTGTTATACGTCAGGTTCAGGAGTTGGGCGGTGCAGAGGAATTTTTCGAGGTTTGCGTCATGGTCCTGCAAGTCATGGCCGCAGATGGTCACATTGTCCAGATATGGGAAAGTGGCCTGCAATGCATTTTGATCGACCATCCGGTCCATCTCCCTTTGGAAGACGGAGACCCCGTTGGTGACGCCAAAGGCATCCCTAAGGAAGTGATAGAGGCGGCCGTTTGCCTCAAAGGCAGTATACTGGCGGTCCTCAGGGTGGATAGGAAGCTGGTGGTACGCTGATTTCAGGTCAATGGTCGAGAAGACGCGGTACTGCGCGATCTGGTTGACCATATCAGCTATGCGGGGGAGTGGGTAGGCGTCCAGCAGGGTGTAGCGATTTATTGTCTGGCTGTAGTCGATGACCAGGCGCTGCTTCTCGCCGGTCTTAACGACCACAACCTGGGCTCGCCAGCGGCTGGTGCTGCCCTCAATAATCCCCTCCTTCAGGAGCCGCTCCACTTCGGTTTTAATGAAAACCCTGTCCCCAGCACTGTATCGCCTGCTCTTTGTGGCGATGGGCTTACAGTTGGGGGTGAGGTTAGCAAACAGTGGGGCGGGGGGTGACTCTGAGTGTGGAGAGGTTGCACCTGGTGTGCGGCGGGCAGTTTGGAAGCTGCTGGCTGCGGACTGTGAGTGGGGGGAGGGGTCCACCGTACGCCATCGTAACACTTTTAAGGTGGCACTGAAAATCTAACCCCAGTAGAACGGCAGCGCAGAGGTGGGGCAGGACCAGAAGTTTAAAATTATCGTACACAGTCCCGCCTACTAAGAGTGTCACCACGCAGTAGCCGCCAATGTCCGCCGACTGGGACTCGGAGGCCATAGAAATCCGCTGGTGCGCAGGCAGGACTGGGAGAGAGCAACGCCGCACTGTGTCGGGGTGGATGAAGCTCTCCGTGCTCCCAGAGTCAAAAAGGCAGGTTGTTTCGTGACCATTTACCTTAATGTCCATTGTGGACCGGGCCAGTTGGTGCCGTCTCGCTTGGTCCAGCGTAACGGAGGCCAGCGTAGGTGTCAGTGTGTCGCTGCGGGTATCAGATGAGGCGGTGTTGGGGGCCTGCTGCGTCCCGGCTGGCATCCAAGATGGCGGCATCCACGATCCCCATGTGGCTGGAGGCGTCCAAAATGGCTGCTGTTCCGGTGGTTCGCACATGGCTGGGGAGGCCCAAGATGGCGGCCCGCACGGCCCACACGTGGCGCTGCTGGGGTTCGGGGTGGCTTTGGCCCTGCAGATGCTGGCGTAGTGTCCCTTCTTCCCGCAGCCCGAGCAGATCGCATTTTTCGCCGGGCAGCGCGCTCTGGGGTGTTTGGCCTGGCCACAGAAGTAGCATTTCTGGCCTTGGGACACTGCTGCCTGGCCTTGGGACACTGCTGCGGTAGTTGGGCCGTTGCTGGGATGTGGCTGGGGTGGCACGGCGCTATGAGACGGTCCTACCGTGTCCCAGGCTGTCGTTCCCTGCGGCGTCCACGGTGCGGAGGAGTAGGCATCCATACCCCGGTAGGCTGCGTCCAATGATAGTGCGAGTTCAGAGGCCTTGTTGAGTTCGAGGTCACTCTGCTCCAACAGTCGCTGTCGGGTGTAATTGGACCTGTGGCCCACTACAAAAGCGTCCCGGATAAGTTCCTCTGTGTACACGGCGGCCTTTACATCCTCACAACCACAGGCCCAGCCAAGCACAGACAGTGCCTGAAGGTATTCCTCGGTCGATTCCCCAGGTTGTTGTTTACGACTCCCCAGAAGGTGCCTGGCGTACACCTCGTTCACTGGGCGCGTGTACTGGTCCTTGAGGAACTTGAGAGCAGCCGTGTACGAGGTCGCGTCCTGGATGACCGAGTACGCTCGGTGGTTCACTTTGGAGGTCAGGACATCCAGTTTGTCCTCATCCGATTTGACTGTTGCAGCGGAGGCGATCAGGAATTTTTCAAAGCACCTAAGTCAGTGAGCAAACTTGGTGGATGCGTCCACCTCCCGATGGTCTAAGTCCAGGCATGCTGGTGTGAGGATCTTCTCCATTATAAAAAATCTTGTTAATAAAATTGATGCGCTATCAATTACCCAAAAGACTGAGGTTAAGCGAGTAACTAACAGGCTTTTATTAACAAGAGAATGAATGTGTGCCTCGAGTGGTCGACCAGTCCAGAATACAGAGGGACTGTGGAGCAGTCACCTTTATACCTGGACTTGTGGGAGGAGTCAGCCGAGGCATGTACAGACATGTACACAGTGGAATACAAACACCCATACAGGCAGGTATAACAGTGGTTTACCACACCTGTATACTGTAGTACCGGCAGTGACCACACCGGCTGTGCGCATGCCTCTGTACCCCAGTCTAGAGATTACCCTCCTCCAGTAAAGACCTGTTATCTCCCCATCAATAACCCAGTCTCTGTATGAAGACCTTCCTGGAAACTCACCAATTAGTAAGATTGTTGGAAAGATAGCCATTAACAGGTCCAGTCAGCGGGCGGTCAATGGGGTCGTTCGGCCCGATTGCGTGCCTCTCTTTTTTATTTATTTATTTTTTAATTTAAAATTTCCACATTTTATTTACAGTTAATGACATTACAGAGCTCAGGTCTCGGCTCTTTGTACAAACTCACAAGCCATCATTGCCTACAAGGCAGGGGTCCCAGTCTCTTCAAGTTGGTGATGTGATCTCCAAGCTTCTTGGTCGTCTTCACTTGTTCATCCGGATAGTGGGTCTCCATGAATTCACACAGATGAGGGTCGGCGCTCCCAGTGGAGGGTTTATGCAGATCCGGCAGACTCTGGTTGACATTCTTCTCCATCTGCAGGGCTCTCTGCATCGCCGAGCGGAGCCTCCCGCTCTCCCGGCCGAACAAATGAACTGTAAGGGAGCTTAAAATACTGAAATTAATTTTAAGACATATCAAATTAAACTAAAATCACACCGGCCGCAGTGATGATGCACTCCAGTCCCCGCGGCGCCCACCGGTTTCGGAAGGCCTCGAGCGTGCCAGCGGACACCGCGTGCTCCATCTCCAGGGCCACCCGGGCGCGAACATGGTCGCGGAAGAGGCAGGCAATCAGGCTCAACGACCCCCTCGACCACCCGCTGCCTGGACCTGTTAATGGCCACTTTGGCCAGGCCCAGGAGCAGTCCCATGAGGAGGTCCTCCGACCCGCCCGCTCCCCTCCGCACCGGGTGACCGAAGATCGGGAGCGTGGGACTGAAGTGCAGCCAAAAATCGAGGAGCAGCCCCTTCAAATAATGGAACAGGGGCTGCAACCTCTCACACTCTATATAGACATGGAACACTGACTCCTCTAGGCCGCAGAAAAGGCAGGCGGCCTGGGAGCCCGTGAACCTGCTTAAAAACTTGTTGCACGGGACTGCTCTGCGCAACACCCTCCAGGCCAAGTCCCCAATAGAACAAGGGAGGACTCCCGCATAGAGAGCCCTCCAATGGGGACCTCCGCCGGACAGCAAGATGGCACGCCAAGGCGTGTCCGGACGACAGGCGAAGATGGCAAAGTGGAGAGTGTGCAGGAGCAGCCCGTACAGGAAACCCCTCCGCGCAGAACTAAAAGGCACGGAGCGCATTTCCCCGAGACGGCTCAAGTTGTGAGGCGCCTTGCCTGCCTCTCTTCCGCGGCTATGTTCGCGCCCGGGTGGCCCTGGAGATGGAGCACAGGGTGTCCGCCGGCACACTTGAGGCCTTCCAAGACCGGTGCGCGCCAAGGGAACTGGAGTGAATCATCACTCCGGTCAATGTAATTATAATTTAATTTGATAAGTTTTATTTAAAGTTCTGTTAATTTACAGTTAATTTGGTTCAATAAAAGAGGACCCTGGCCAATACAATTTTTATTTAATTTGTTAAGTTTTATTTAAAGTTTTATTAATTTACAGTTGATTTGTTTAATCAAAAGAATAATCACCCAAACAAAAAGAGAGTGTCCACACCTGGTCCAATTGGTTCCAGGTGACTGCAGGCTGTGTGTATAAAAGGGGAGCAGTGTGCTCCAGCACAGGTCACACTGGAGCTGCAGTAGTTGGTATTATGGGGCAACTGGTGAAGAATTTGGTTCCTCTGTTGGTTTTGGTCAGAGTTGTTTGTTGCTCTGATACTAGGGACTTCCCATGGAGCATCGAGAAGGCCTCTCGTGTCCCTCCTGGGTCTCCCTTTGGCTCCGGTTTCAGTGTGTCTGAGGGGCGCAGTGTGTCTCCACTGCAGACTGTGATGGTGCAGTGTGGAGAGCACAACCTGCTGGTCAGGGTACAGATGGATTTATTTGGAAATGTAGGGGGCGGCGTGTGAGCCCAGTCAGTTATGCCTCTGACTGTTTTGTGAGTGGTTCAAATCACTCCCACGCCCCTGGGCTCTTGACACCGGACTTAGGTATAAGGCGGCGGTACAGAAAAGACTCGAGTAGACAGGTAGTTGGATGTAAACAAAAACCAAGATTTTATTGAAGAGGAAAAACTTGATACAATCTTATGGAAAAATTACTAGTGTACACTTCTACAGGCAAAATTACAGAAGAATAATAACTATATACTTGTGATGAAATATGCCATTCATCAGGCACTGTATTCCCTGTGTTTAGTTTAGTTTCAGTTTCATTCCCTTACCTGTATTGTAACGAATGTTTGTCTTTCCCCGGAAATCCACCTCAGGCGTATCCATGCCGTCATGGCTCTCCACCCCAGGTCCGGTATTTGTACGAAGGCATGTGAGGGGCCACAAGATGGACCCCCTCGTGGAGTCAGTGCACCTACTCCACGCCAACCCCCAATACGCGTATGTCCGGCACGCCGACGGAAGGGAGGACACCGTGTCCATAAAAGACGTCGCCCCAGCCGGTAACGACAACAACCACGACAACAACAGCAACAACGATCACAGCAATTCTTACCCACCCACTATCCTTTCACCACCCCCGGAAGAACATCGACCAACGGTGCCCCCACCAACTACCCCTTCAACAACCCTGGCGGCGCCCCCGGCAGAGACCCAGGAGGCCACCGGGGACACCCAGCCGACACCCGCGGCACCACAACAGCTACATCGGTCACAGAGGACTATCAAACCCCCGAACAGACTAAATCTGTAGAAGGGGTGAATGTGATGAAATATGCCATTCATCAGGCACTGTATTCCCTGTGTTTAGTTTAGTTTCAGTTTCATTCCCTTACCTGTATTGTATTGTATTGTGTGTAGGGCTCCACCCATACCTGGCCCCTACTTAAGCAAGCCCCAGCGTGTCTCACAGCAGTACAGCAGATTTCTGGATGAGAGACACTTCTCCAATGTGTATTACTTTCTGAGTTAATAAAAGCCTTGCTTTGCTCCGTTAACGTCGAGTCTCGGATTCATTGAGGCACATCAATACTTATACAGGGAATGGGGAACACACGGCACATCAAGAGAAAACAACTATCTTAACAATCCCCTTATCCTTATCCCACCCCCTATACCTAACTAGGTTAAGCTATGAGGGGTCAGAACTTCATGCTCACCAATCAAAAGGTTTGTTGGACTCAAAACAGCGGTGGGGTTCGGGGTTCGCTCTTGGTGCTCTCTGGAGCCTGCCGTCGTCACGTGGTGTCCGAGCGCTGCAAGGGCGTTGTCCAGGTTCGAGTACCCCAAAGTTAAAGTCTCTGTTTGGGTACTTTACCTTGCAGGGAAGATTCTTCGTCGCCAGCCGCCAGTTTGCGTTGGTGTACAGATATTCGAAGGTCGGCCGAGGCTGAAGGCCCCGATAATTTGAAGCCTCCCCTCAGTTCGTCTCCTCAGTTGGTCCTCTTCAGCTGGTCTTCCTCAGGTGGCCTTCCCTCCGGTGGTCTTCCCTCCTCCCCTCATCGCGTCCCGCCTCGCCTGGCCTGAATTGTCCATGTCCGCCCGACCCGGTGCCGGGGCGATTCCAGATGGAGTGGGGAAAAGGCATGGGCAAAGGCCAGGGGGTAAGCGCAGGACGGGGAAAGAGTGGCAGCCACGAGGGCGAGGGGCCGAAGAGCAGAGAGAGCAGCACCACCAGCAGACAGAGAGCACACCGATTGCTACCTTCAATTATACCTTTTTCGAAAACCCTTATCTGCGCGCCAAATCAGGTTAGTTCTTTGTCTTAATCTTGGCGGGCTATTTTTAAATAATGGTAGCAATCCATACTAACTGTTTTTAGATGGCCGGTAATCGCATCTACCAGCCCGATAATTGACTTGTATTGTCATGAAAGTTCCTTGATGGGCCTGTCCAGCCTCGATGGCTCTGTTAATCTGTTTCTGATAATATATGTAGACTGCTTGATGGCCTTAACTATAGGCCTAAAACTGAATTTAGATTTGTCTCCAATTCGGTCTAATGCATAATTCAGAGTCCTGTCTGGTTTCAAAATACAAAGTCTCTCTTCACAGAAACTGCAGCTTTGGTTTCGATCCACAAGCTGTCTGCGTTGCAGAGTCCATTTTAAAATCCCACAGGCTTTCTGCCACGAGGCACGGACGCCATCTTGGGTACCCTTTTTGATTTTAAATGTCCACGCAGGGTCCTGTTTATTAATAACAGCCTTTGGGGAAATGCAGAAATTTTGCAAATCTTACATTCCGCCCTGTGATACTAAAACTTGCTTGAAGTATCATACATTTAAGGTGAGCAAAATTTTTCTGACCCTCCATAGTCAACCTTCCCCTGTAGTTATCTATCTAATATACCCACGACACATGCAATTCCCATTCCGCGAAAATGTAGTGTACATCAGCATACAGAGAGTAAAATTACAGACTTTACACACACATCCAAGCATGGAAGAGGCCCAACACCCCTGCACCACTTGGTACACATATCTTTATTAAACCGCGTCGCAAAAAAACAAAAGAAAAACCTTTAATTAAAAATAACAAACACAAAGAAACGACAATGTTCTCCACCCTGTATACCGGGGCGGGTTGGGCTGTCCTACCCATGACCGGCATCCTAACTACTACTCCCATGATCATGTGGTTGGACCGCCCACAATCCACGGGGACTGGATAGGCTTCGGAGGCTAGCCGGAGTTGGCATGGGCTCAATGCATTCTCAAAAGGGTGGAGGGCTGCGAGGTGCTTGTTGCTAATCCGGGAGGGGACCAAACCCTGTTTTAAATCCTCCAGATTACTGTGGCCCTCGCCCAGTAACCACGCCCCGTATAACACGCACACCTCATTCTGCACAGCCTGGTCAGAAGCATTTCTGTCCTCCCTTATGAGAGCATTTACCGTCTTTGCGTGCTTTTCCAACTCGGCTATGATCTCCTTTAAACGGACCGTCATGGCCTGGTCCTCATGCAACTCCGAGCCCACTACCTTGTTCTCATCCAGCAATATCCTTTTTAACTGTGCTTTTAAACCGTTTATCTGGGTCTGCAGCTTTATGTCATCCAGACTGTTGGTGACAGAGGACCCAGTAAAAACATAATTCCATACTCCCCTTCTTTGCCTCCTTGCGTTACCCAAAAACTCTCGGTGTGTGGTGTAGAGTTCGGTCTTGTCCACATGGGCAAAATCGAACTCATAAAATTTCTTGAACATGTCCTTTAATAGGGCCTGGTATAACTGCTCTGTTTCTTTGGGGCACCACTCCGGTAAATGTACCTCCGCGAGATTTTAAATCACGGGGGCTACCGCGTAGTGTACCCCCTGGTACAGCATGTGATCGCTGGGGACTAGTACCAACCCAATCCCTGGTCCCTTGGTGGCGGTGGGGCAATCTTCCCTGGATAACCTCGCTGCCTGCGCCGTGGGCGGGGGCTTACGGGGGTAGGTTACCAGCTCAGTGGCGTTGACTGGGATCTGGGAATATGGGACCACACACACCTTTCGGCTGGCATCCCACCTCATCCCCTTCCCGGTATCGTGCCACTACTGCTGGAACATAATGGATATGCCTGCGGGGCAGACCTTCTCTGACCCCCACATACAGATGTAAATCCCTTGATCCGGTTCCCACCACTTGTCCCAACACACGCTTAGTCCTCCATGGGTCCGATGGGTGTTGTTTCCCAACCGTTCCCACTCGACTTCGGGGTTCCTCATGTCCTTGCTCAACTTTCTGAACCCAAACTTAAGCTAAATGATTACACTTTACTTAAAACTTAAATTTAAACTAAAACTATATACATCCGCCGCCCGTCTCCGGGCGGCCAAGCTAATCCCTGGTCGGACTGCGGCTCGCCGTTACCCCCGGCGTGACCGCACCACCCTTCACTGTTGGTCCCTCGCAGCCCGTGGCTGCTGGCTGAGGACCTGTGTCCTTGGAACTCTCCCTGACTCGAGAGGCAGCCCTTGGTAACTGGAGGGCTGGTGTCCATGGCTTTCTCGGCTGGGGCGTCCGTGGGGACCTTCTAGGGGCTTTGACGGGTGGGGCTTTCTTGGCCGCTGGGCCTTTTACCTGAACCACTGCTCCCCCAGGCTTGACCCCTCCCGAACCCGGGCTGGGGGCAGGTAACTTTTCGCAGCCTGCTGCCGCGAGCTGAGAGTCTCCGCCCCCAGGTCCCATGGCTGGGTCCGGGCGGGGTTTTCGACCTCAGGTCCCTCCCTCTCTACACCTGGGTTAGGGGCGGGATTTTCGCCCTCAGGTCCCTCCCCCTCGTCTGGATCCCAGAAGAGTGGGGGAGTGTCCCAATCGATGGGCCGGATGGCCCCTCCCTTCAAGCAAGCCACAGCGCCTGCCTGTGCAGTCTGTGAACTCGCTCCTGCTGCAGGCTGAGGATCTTTATCCTCAGACCTTTTTCCAACTGGCTGTTTTCCCCTTTCAGGTGTAAACAGCTTACACTGGTTGATATAACCAGCGGCCTGTTTTAAAACCTGTGCTGAAGGCTTGCCCGCTGCCCCGAACGGACCTTCTAGGGGCTCCCCTTTCTCCTTCCTCACTGGGACGGTCTTACAGACGGGATCTTGGGCCCGGACCCGCTTTAGGTCCGGGGCCAAAACTACCCCCCGTGTGCCTCCCTTGTCCCGGGCGGCGGCTTCTGGACCTGCCCGATAGGGGTCCCGGGACTCTCCTTCCCCAGCCTTACCTCTGGCCCTTTCTCCAGCGCGCACGGTCAGACCGAGGAATTTCGCCTCCTGCTGGCCGATCTGCGCCTTCTTGGGATTTACCTTGAAACCCTTCTGTCCTAACAGCTCCAGCAGTTCGGCCAATAGCGGGCCATGCTCCTCCTTCGAATCAGTGAACAGGAGCAGGTCATCCACATATTGAACCAACTGTCTGGGCTGGCTAAAATCCTTCAAACTGTCAGCCATGCACTGGTGGAAAATGCTGGGGCTGTTGTGGAAGCCCTGTGGCAAACAGCTCCACGTGTACTGTTGCCCTTTAAACGTAAAGGCAAACTTGTACTGATCCTCCCTCCTTACAGGGATGGACCAAAACCCATTTGAAATAACCAGCACCGTGAAAGTGGTCGCGGATGCTGGAATACTCCCGATGAGGTCAGCAACTGCTGCTACTGTGGGTGCGCAGGCTGGGATGTTGCTATTGAGCACCCGATAGTCCACCGTGGCCCTCCAGGAATTGTCCGGCTTTCTGACCGGCCACAACGGAGAATTCACGTGGGTAGCTATCGGTCTCAGAACTCCCTGCTGTACTAACGAGGACATGGCTGCTTCCATGTCCGACTCTGCTTCCCTGGGGAAGTTATACTGTTTCTGTGGTCGGGCCATGGGGTCCCCGTCTACGCTGACCTCAAACCCTGTGACCCTCCCGCAGTCGTGTTTTTGAGTGGCAAATGTGGCCAGGTGGGCCTGCACAAATGCCTGGAACTCTGGTGGGGTATTGCTGACCATGAGCTAGAGGTTATAATCCTCAAACTAACAGAGTGAGGGGAGAGGGTCAAACTAACAATGAGGGGAGAGGGTCAAACTAACAGAGTGAGGGGAGAGGGTCAAACTAACGGAGTGAGGAGAGAGGGTCAAACTAACGGAGTGAGGGGAGGGTCAAACTAACGGAGTGAGGGGAGAGGATCAAACTAACGGAGTGAGGGGAGAGGGTCAAAGTAACGGAGTGAGGGGAGAGGGTCAAACTAAAGGAGTGAGGGGAGAGGGTCAAACTAACGGAGTGAGGGAAGAGGGTTAAACTAACAGAGTGAGGGGAGAGGGTCAAACTAACGGAGTGAGGGGAGAGGGTCAAACTAACGGAGGGGAGAGGGTCAAAGTAACGGAGTGAGGGGAGAGGGTCAAACTAAAGGAGTGAGGGGAGAGGGTCAAACTAACGGAGTGAGGGGAGAGGGGCAAACTAACGGAGTGAAGGGAGAGTGTCAAACTAACGGAGTGAGGGGAGAGGGTCAAACTACCGGAGTGAGGGGAGAGTGTCAAACTAACGGAGTGAGGGGAGAGGGTCAAATTAACGCAGTGAGGGGAGAGGATCAAACTAACGGAGTGAGGGGAGAGGGTCAAACTAACAGAGTGAGGGGAGAGTGTCAAACTAACGGAGTGAGGGGAGAGGGTCAAACTAACGGAGTGAGGGGAGAGTGTCAAACTAACGGAGTGAGGGGAGAGGGTCAAACTAAAGGAGTGAGGGGAGAGGGTCAAACTAACGGAGTGAGGGGAGAGGGTCAAACTAACAGAGTGAGGGGAGAGGGTCAAACTAAGAGTGAGGGGAGAGGGTCAAACTAACAGAGTGAGGGGAGAGGATCAAACTAACGGAGTGAGGGGAGAGGGTCAAACTAACGGAGTGAGGGGAGAGGGTCAAAGTAACGGAGTGAGGGGAGAGGGTCAAACTAAAGGAGTTAGGGGAGAGGGTCAAACTAACGGAGTGAGGGGAGAGGGTCAAACTAACGGAGTGAGGGGAGGGGGTCAAACTAACGGAGTGAGGGGAGAGGGTCAAACTAACGGAGTGAGGGGAGAGGGTCAAACTAACAGAGTGAGGGGAGAGGGTCAAACTAACAGAGTGAGGAGAGAGGGTCAAATGAACAGAGTGAGGGGAGAGGGTCAAACTAACGGAGTGAGGTGAGAGGGTCAAACTAACAGAGTGAGGGGAGAGGGTCAAACTAACGGAGTGAGGGGAGAGGGTCAAACTAACGGAGTGAGGGGAGAGGGTCAAACTAACGGAGTGAGGGGAGAGGGTCAAACTAACGGAGTGAGGGGGGAGGGTCAAACTAACCGAGTGAGGGGAGAGGGTCAAACTAAAGGAGTGAGGGGAGAGGGTCAAACAAACAGAGTGAGGGGAGAGGGTCAAACTAACGGAGTGAGGGGAGAGGGTCAAACTAACGGAGTGAGGGGAGAGGGTCAAACTAACAGAGTGAGGGGAGAGGGTCAAACTAATGGAGTGAGGGGAGAGGGTCAAACTAACAGAGTGAGGGGAGAGGGTCAAACTAACGGAGTGAGGGGAGAGGGTCAAACTAACAGTGAGGGGAGAGGGTCAAACTAACAGAGGGGAGGGTCGAACTAACAGAGTGAGGGGAGAGGGTCAAACTAACGGAGTGAGGGGAGGGGGTCAAACTAACAGAGAGAGGGGAGAGGGTCAAACTAACAGAGTGAGGGGGGAGGGTCAAACTAACAGAGTGAGGGGAGAGGGTCAAACTAACGGAGTGAGGGGAGAGGGTCAAACTAACGGAGTGAGGGGAGAGGGTCAAACTAACGGAGTGAGGGGAGAGGGTCAAACTAACGGAGTGAGGGGAGAGGGTCAAACTAACAGAGTGAGGGGAGAGGGTCAAACTAACGGAGTGAGGGGAGAGGGTCAAACTAACGGAGTGAGGGGAGAGGATCAAACTAACGGAGTGAGGGGAGAGGGTCAAACTAACCGAGTGAGGGGAGAGGGTCAAACTAACGGAGTGAGGGGAGAGGGTCAAACTAACAGAGTGAGGGGAGAGGGTCAAACTAACAGAGTGAGGGGAGAGGGTCAAACTAACAGAGTGAGGGAAGAGGGTCAAACTAACAGAGAGAGGGGAGAGGGTCAAACTAACAGAGTGAGGGGAGAGGGTCAAACTAACAGAGTGAGGGAAGAGGGTCAAACTAACAGTGAGGGGAGAGGGTCAAACTAACAGAGTGAGGGGAGAGGGTCAAACTAACGGAGTGAGGAGAGAGGGTCAAACTAACGGAGTGAGGGGAGGGTCAAACTAACGGAGTGAGGGGAGAGGATCAAACTAACGGAGTGAGGGGAGAGGGTCAAAGTAACGGAGTGAGGGGAGAGGGTCAAACTAACAGAGTGAGGGGAGAGGGTCAAACTAACGGAGTGAGGGGAGAGGGTCAAACTAACGGAGTGAGGGGAGAGGGTCAAACTAACAGAGTGAGGGGAGGGGGTCAAACTAACAGTGAGGGGAGAGGGTCAAACTAACGGAGTGAGGGGAGAGGATCAAACTAACGGAGTGAGGGGAGAGGGTCAAACTAACGGAGTGAGGGGAGAGGGTCAAAGTAACGGAGTGAGGGGAGAGGGTCAAACTAACGGAGTGAGGGGAGAGGGTCAAACTAACAGAGTGAGGGGAGAGGATCAAACTAACGGAGTGAGGGGAGAGGGTCAAACTAACAGAGTGAGGGGAGAGGGTCAAAGTAACGGAGTGAGGGGAGAGGGTCAAACTAACAGAGTGAGGGGAGGGGGTCAAACTAAAGGAGTGAGGGGAGAGAGTCAAACTAACGGACTGAGGGGAGAGGGTCAAACTAAAGGAGTGAGGGGAGAGGGTCAAACTAACGGAGTGAGGGGAGAGGGTCAAACTAACAGAGTGAGGGGGGAGGGTCAAACTAACAGAGTGAGGGGAGAGGGTCAAACTAACGGAGTGAGGGGAGAGGGTCAAACTAACAGAGTGAGGGGAGAGGGTCAACCTAACAGAGTGAGGGGAGAGGGTCAAACTAACAGAGGGGAGAGGGTCAAACTAACAGTGAGGGGAGAGGGTCAAACTAACAGTGAGGGGAGAGGGTCAAACTAACCAAGTGAGGGGAGAGGATCAAACTAACAGTGAGGGGAGAGGGTGAAACTAACGGAGTGAGGGGAGAGGGTCAAACTAACAGAGTGAGGGAGAGGGTCAAACTAACCGAGTGAGGGGAGAGGATCAAACTAACAGTGAGGGGAGAGGGTCAAACTAACGGAGTGAGGGGAGAGGGTCAAACTAACGGAGTGAGGGGAGAGGGTCAAACTAACAGAGTGAGGGAGAGGGTCAAACTAACAGAGTGAGGGGAGGGTCAAACTAACGGAGTGAGGGGAGAGGGTCAAACTAACGGAGTGAGGGGAGAGGGTCAAACTAACGGAGTGAGGGGAGACGGTCAAACTAACGGAGTGAGGGGAGAGGGTCAAACTAACAGAGTGAGGGAGAGGGTCAAACTAACAGAGTGAGGGGAGGGTCAAACTAACGGAGTGAGGGGAGAGGGTCAAACTAACGGAGTGAGGGGAGAGGGTCAAACTAACGGAGTGAGGGGAGACGGTCAAACTAACGGAGTGAGGGGAGAGGGCCAAACTAACGGAGTGAGGGGAGAGGGTCAAACTAACGGAGTGAGGGGAGAGGGTCAAACTAACGGAGTGAGGGGAGACGGTCAAACTAACGGAGTGAGGGGAGAGGGTCAAACTAACGGAGTGAGGGGAGACGGTCAAACTAACGGAGTGAGGGAGAGGGCCAAACTAACGGAGTGAGGGGAGAGGGTCAAATTAACGGGGTGAGGGGAGAGGGTCAAACTAACGGAGTGAGGGGAGGGTTAAACTCGGCCTGTCGCTTGGGGAGACGGTGAGAGGGGGCGGGGCCTGTCGCTAGTGGAGACGGTGAGAGGGGGCGGTGCCTGTCGCTAGGGGAGACGTTGAGAGGGGGCGGGACCTGTCGCCGAGGCGACGCTGACACGCGGGCCCCGCCCTTCCGCTCTCACATTGGCCCAGGCTGGTTGAAGCGTCACAAAGCCCGCCCCGATCCCCACTCTCCCATTGGCTCAAGAGTTTCAGCGGTGGGCACCGCCTCCACCCTCGGACCGTCCCCATAGCAACAGCAGAACAACAGGAAGAGCGAAAGAAACAAAGATAGAAATGGTGAGAGAGAAAAAGGAGAAATACTGAGTGTGGGGGAAGCTGCTCGGGAAGGGGGTAGCTGCTGGGGGAGAGGGGGTAGCTGCTGGGGGAGAGGGGGTAGCTGCTGGGGGAGAGGGGGAAGCTGCTGTGGGAGGCGGGGAGCTGCTGGGGGAGAGGGAGGAGCTGCTGGGGGAGAGGGGGGAGCTGCTGGGGGAGAGGGGGGAGCTGCTGGGGGAGAGGGGGGAGCTGCTGGGGGAGGGGGGAGCTGCTGGGGGGGGGAGCTGCTGGGGGGGGAGCTGGCTGGTGGGGGGGGGAGCTGGCTGGTGGGGGGGGGAGCTGGCTGGGGGAGACGGGGGAGCTGCTGGGGGAGAGTGAGGAGTTGCTGGGGGAGGGGGTGGAGCTGCGGGGGGGAGTAGCTGGGGGAGGGGGTGGAGCTGCTGGGGGAGAGGGTGGAGCTGCTGGGGGAGGGGGGAGTTGCTGGGAGAGGGGGGGGGAGTTGCTGGGGGAGGGGGGAGCTGCTGGGGGAGAGGGGGAGCTGCTGGGGGGAGGGGGGAGTTGCTGGGGGAGGGGGGAGCTGCTGGGGGAGGGGGAAGCTGCTGGGGGAGAGGGTGGAGCTGCTGGGGGAGGGGGGGAGTTGCTGGGAGAGGGGGGAGTTGCTGGGGAGGGGGGGAGCTGCGGGGGAGCTGCTGGGGGAGAGGGGGGAGCTGCTGGGGGAGAGGGGGGAGCTGCTGGGGGAGGGGGGAGTTGCTGGGGGAGGGGGGAGTTGCTGGGGGAGGGGGGAGCTGCTGGGGGAGGGGGAAGCTGCTGGGGGAGAGGGGGGAGCTGCTGAGGAGGGTGGGAGTTGCTGGGGGGAGAGGGGGGAGCTGCTGGGGGAGAGGGGGGGAGCTGCTGGGGGAGAGGGGGGAGCTGCTGGGGGAGAGGGGGGAGCTGCTGGGGGAGAGGGGGGAACTGCTGGGGAGAGGGGGGAGCTGCTGGGGGAGGGTGATAGTTGCTGGGGGAGGAGGGGGGAGTTGCTGGGGGTGAGTGAGGAGCTGCTGGGGGAGGGGGGAGCTGCTGGGGGAGAGGGGGGAGTTGGGAGGGGGGAGCTGCTGGGGGAGAGGGGGGAGCTGGTGGGGGAGGGGGGAACCTACTGGTGCAGGGGGGTACCTGCTGGAGTGGGGGGGGGGACCTGCTGGGGGAGGGGTTACCTGCTGGAGTGGGGGGGGACCTGCTGGGGGAGGGGGGAAGCTGCTGGGAGAGGGGGTACCTGCTGGGAGAGCGGGTACCTGCTGGGGGAGAGGGGTAAGGGTGTGGGGAGGTGTTGAGGGAGCTGCTCTCTGAGAGAGTGCGAGATGGGGATGGGGTGTGGGGAGGTGCTGGTGTCTGGGGGAGGGCGAAATGGGGACGGGGTGTGGCGAGCTGCTGCTCTCTGGGGCTGGGCTGCGGGAGGGCGAGGTGGGGACGGGGTGTGGCGAGCTGCTGCTCTCTGGGGCTGGGCTGGCAATGGGAGGAGGCTGGTGTGGATCTCAAACACCAGCCTGGAGCGGTTGGGCCGACTGGCCTGTTTCTGTACTGTAAGTGCTGTCTGAAGCTGTGCTTGTGATGAGGTGCGTGCTGATTTCTCTCTGCTCTCTTTCAGTCGGCCTGCCCTGCGAGTTGTGGAGCTGAGACAGAGGGGGCCTCCTCCACCAGCCTGAGTCGCCCCCGGCGATACCGCACCAAGGCCACCAACTCTGACGTCGATGAGACTCTCTTTGGCAACCGCCGCCAGGTAGCCTCGACCGCCAGCCCGCGTACGAGTCCGCAACGATCCTCTCGAGAACGGGTCTGCTCCCTGCCCAGTTTGCCAGGACAGCGGGGTGTGGTGCCCAGCCCCACACACTCTGGCACAGCAAGATCGCAGGCTCCATAACCTGTGCTGAGTTAGGGGATCCCACACAGCTCCCAGTGTAGTACTCACCCCCATAAATCAATATCATCCTTTGTAAATCAATGTTAACCTTTATAAATCAATATAAGAACAGAAGAATTAGGAGCAGGAGTCGGCCATTCGGCCCCTCGAGCCTGCTCCGCCATTCAATGATATCATGGCTCATCTTCTACCTCATCTCCACTTTCCTGCACTATCCCCATATTCCTTGATTGCCCTAGAGTCCAAAATGAATATACTCAACGACTGAGTCTCCACAGCCCTCTGGGGTAGAGAATTCCAAAGATTCGCCACCCTCTGAGTGAAGAAATTCCTCCTCATCTCAGTCCTAAATGGCTGACCCCTTATCCTGAGACTGTGACCCCAGGTTCTAGACTCCCCAGCCAGGGGGGAAACATCCTCCCTGCATCTACCCTGTTAAGCCCTGTAAGAATTTTGTATGTTTCAATGAGATCACCTCTCATTCTTCTAAACGCCAGAGAATATAGGTCTAGTCTACTCAATCTCTCCTCATAGGACAATCCCCCCATCCCAGAAACCAGTCTGGTGAACCTTCGTTGCACTCCCTCTATGGCAAGTATATCCTTAGGTAAGACCAAAACTGTACGCAGTACTCCAGGTGTGGTCTCTCCAGGGCCCTATATATTTGCAGTAAGACATCTTGCGGGGGGAGGGGGGGAAATTCGGTTGCTTTGCGCCTCCCTAAGAGGGCGCTAATGGGACGGATAGCAACTAGCGCCCGGGCACGGCGATGTTTGCACCGCTCGCAAAATTGACCAGACATTTTGTGGCGGCACTAAACACTACCGCCACGATCTCCTGCGCCCACAGATCGTGACGTCAGTCGAGTGTGTAGCGCCCCGGACCGGATGTTGAGTGGCGCCTCCTACCTTACCGCCTGCCTCTAGCAACGACAGGTTGAGGGGAACGTTTTTTGCAGTTGGGAAGGGACTGGGGGAGCGCTATTTAAAGGGGACCGCTTCCTGCCTTTTTTAGTCGGTGATATTTTTGCACTACGCATACTGAGAGAGAGAGACTTCTGGAGCGATTCAACGCTGTGTGAAGGAGTTTTGGGTACTGAGCAACACTTTGCAGGTTCATTTTGATTTGTCCTTCCTTGCATCGATTTAGAAGAGACTGTGGGGGCTGCACTCTGAGCTCTTTCCCTGGGCCTCTCCATTGTTCTTTCCAGCAGATTTGATGTACAGGTCTCTCCAGGCCGAGATTCAAGGCTGCAATGAGCAGGGTGTGGATGTGAGAGCAAGATCGACCCTCCCCTTTAAGAACTGGCCGGCGCCAGTGTGTCTGTGTTCCATTGCTGACTGACATCACATGAGCTTCGCCAGCGCTCTGAGGTAGCGCCTCGCTCCTCGGCATTAGCGCCGCCTAGGCCATGGAGGGATTTGAAAACAAGTTTGAAAATGTTAAAATCGAGGCATTGCCGGACTGGGAGCCAGTGTAGGTCAGCGAGCACAGGGGGTGATGATGGGTGAACGGGACTCTGTGTGAGTTACGACACGGGGCAGCAGAGTTTATGGATGAGCTCAGGTTTACGGAGGATGGAATATGGGAGGCCGGCCAGGAGTGCGTTGGAAAAGCCGAATGTAGAGGGGACAAAGGCATGGACGAGGGTTTCAGCAGCAGATGATACCGACAATAGTCAGCAGAGCAGCTACGGAAAGGCATCGAGAGGTGCACGCAGTCACCAGAATAACGACCAACCATACCAATGAAAAATTGATAGAGATTTGCCCTTTCAGAAGTCAGACCCTGCACCCCAGCCCGATAAAGAGCTGGACCCATGCTCCGACCAAGTCCTGGGGAAAGTGCTGTCCATCGACCCGACCACCACCAAGGCCACGGAGAGTGTCCGACTCATCACCAAGGACCTCATCCGAGACCTGATGTAAGTGATCAGTGCTCACAGCGCGCACACACACAGATCTCTGTCTCTGTGTGTGTCTCTCTCTCTCTGTCTCTCTTTCCCTTTCTCACTCTCTCTCTCTGTCTCTCTCTCTCTCTGTCTCTGTCTGTCTCCCTCTCTCTTTCCCTCTCTCTTTCCCTCTCTCTTTCCCTCTCTGTCTCTCTCTCTCTGTCTCTCTCTCTCTGTCTCTCTCTCTCTGTCTCTCTCTCTCTGTCTCTCCCTCTCTGTCTCTCTCTCTTTCCCTGTCTGTTAAATCCGTGAATCTTGATGTATGGTGTCCTTCAAGAAATAGACAGAAACTGCAGAGGAACAATCAACAGGTGTTTACTGGATGAGGGTTACTCTAAAACTAACAGTACAGATCCCTACTCAGGGTTTATATACAGGTGTGGTCACTGCCGGTACTACAGTATACAGGAGCTGTAAAAAGTAGTTCTCCCCTTAAAGGTACATACACTACAATTCCTCCCCTTTTAGATTAACAGTACCATAATATTCATTTAACAATTAACACTTTTAACATGCAACATTAACTGAAAATAGTCCATTTATAAATTCAGTCTTTGGGGCGGCTTCCTGATCCTTTCTGGATAGCGCCTTTCCTGAGTGTCTTGCTCTTGGTGCGGAGGCGATTCTGGCCCCCTGTCGTCGGTTGGTTCATCAGCTTCCGATGCTACTGTTTCTGGGGTAGATGCTACCTGTATGTCGGGTTCATCACCAGGTGCGCGAGACATGGGGTTGACTCGTTCCTGTGACTCTAGGATCTGGTCGACATGGCGTCTCACAATGTTCTCCCCAACATCCACCGTGTACATTAGTGGCCCCTGCCGTGTACATATCGTTCCTGGTTGCCGTTTCTCTGTTCGGTAGTCGCGGGCCAAGACTGGTTGCCCTACATTGAAGCTCCTTGTCGGCTTCTCATTGATGTGCTGGAATTGCTTATTCTCAACATCTCTTCGTACATTTGGTCTGAGCAAATCCAGACGAGATCTCAACCTTCGGTTAAAGAACATCATGGCCGGGGTCTGGTTGGTGACTGCATGTGTCGCATTTCTGTAGGCTAACAGGAAATTGTCCACCTTATGCTGCAGTGGAATGTCGTCATCGCACATGGCCCTTACTGCCTTTTTAAAGGTTTGTACAAACCTCTCAGCCAATCCATTTGTGGCTGGATGATACGGGGCGGATGTGTAATGCCTGACCCCATTCCTTCTCATAAATTTCTGAAACTCTTCGGACACAAACTGTGGTCCGTTATCAGAGCAAATCTGCTCTGGCAAGCCGTTCCTGGCAAATATGGTCCGTAGGACTGCAATCGTTTTCTCCGTGGTGGTGGAGGACATTTTGATCACCTCAGGCCATTTTGAGTGTGCATCCACGGCTATTAAAAACATTGAGTCAATGGACCAGCAAAATCAATATGCACCCGTTGCCATGGAGAGGAGGGCCACTCCCATGGGTGTAGAGGGGCATGTGGTGGTGCATTTTGGACCTTCTGGCATCCTGAGCAGCTCTTTGTCAGGTCCTCGATTTGCTGCTCAATCCCCGGCCACCACACATAAGCCCTAGCAAGGCTTTTCATTTTCACCCCTCCCAGATGGCCTTCGTGAAGCTCATTGAGCACTCTCTCCCTTAACTTGGGTGGAATTACCACTCGGGATCCACACATCAAGGTCCCCTGGCATACTGACAGCTGTTCTCTTCTGGATGAGAATGTTGGCAACAGTGAGTCGCCATGTGTTGGCCATCCCTTCACCGTCAAGTCATATACCCGAGACAGTGTCTGGTCATTTCGGGTCTCCTTCTCTATATCAGCGTTAGTTACTGGCAAGCGTTCAATTATAGTCGAATAAAATATTTCGACAGGGTCCACTGCTGGTGCTTCCTCCGCCGTAGGCAGTGGCAGGCGTGATAGCCCATCAGCGTTTCCATGCTGTTTCGTGCCCTTATACTCTATTTCATATTGGTTCGCCCCTAGAAAAAGGGACCATCTTTGTAGCCGTTGTGCAGTCATCACCGGAACGCCAATCTTTGGATTAAAGATGGAGACAAGTGGTTGGTGGTCAGTCAGCAAGGTGAACTTCTGCCCGTGCAGATAGTGCTTGAACTTTTTCACTCCCCACACGAGGCTGAGGGCCTCCCTGTCAATCTGGGCGTAGTTACACTCGGCTGAGGTTAGTGACCGAGACGCAAAGGCTACTGGCCTCTCCAAGCCGTCCGGGAATTTGTGCGACAGCACCGCTCCAATACCATAGGGTGATGCATCACACGCCAACCGAATTGGTAGTGCTGGGTTGAAATGAGCCAACACCTCTTTTGATGTGATCAATTCTTTGCACTTCTGGAAAGCTCGTTTACATTTGTCATTCCACTTCCATGGTACCCCCGTTTGCAGTAGGGTGTTCAGTGGGTGTAGCACTGCAGACAAATTCGGCAAGAACTTATGGTAGTAGTTCACCAGCCCGAGGAACGACCTCAGTTGTGACACATTTTCCGGTGCTGGAGCCTTGACTACTGCCTCAATCTTTTCAGGGGACTTATGTAACCCCTCTTCATCAATAACGTGGCCACAATACGAGATCTGCTTCTGGAAAAACTCGCATTTGTGGCGATTAGCTCTGAGCCCATATTCCTTCAATCTAGTGAGCACCTGCTCCAGGTTGGCGAGGTGATCACTGTGATTTTCGCCCGTGACCAGGATGTCGTCCAAATAACACTGGGTCCCTGGAATCCCTTGCAGGACTTGATCCATTGCCCTTTGCCAAATAGCCGGAGCTGATGTTACCCCGAACACCAGCCAGTTGTATTGGTAGAGACCTTTATGAGTGTTGATCGTGAGGTACTGTTTCGAGGCTTCTTCTACCTCCATTTGCAGGTACGCCTGGGCCAGATCAATCTTAGTGAAGCGTTTGCCTCCAGATAGCGAGGCGAAAATATCTTCAATCCGCGGAAGCGGATATTGTACAGTGTGAAGGACTGGGTTCACTGTCACCTTAAAGTCCCCACGGATGCGAACCTTCTTTGGTTCCCCAGGCGTATTACTCAACGACCTCTTCATTACAGGAACGATGGGTGTAGCCCACTCGCTCCAGTCCACTTCGGACAGTACTCCAGAACGTTCCAAACCTTCCAGCTCTGCTTCGACAGTTGGGCGGATCGCATAAGGCACTGGTCTGGCCTTAAAAAACTTTGGGCTTGCATTTTCCTCTATTTTGATCGTCGCTGTTATGCCTTTTAGTGTTCCGAGTCCCTCCTGGAACACTTCTTGTGCGTCAGTTAGCATTTTTGACAGTCGTCCAGGTGTGACGCCGTCATCCTTCTTGGCATCTACAGTCAGTGCTTGTATGGAATGCCAATCTAGCTGTATCTTCCGGATCCATTCACGTCCTAGTAGTGGTGGTCCTCCATCTGGCAATACATATAGGTCCATTTTTGGTGTTTCCTTGCCGTTATATATAACGCTCACCCTTATTTTTCCTTTGGGGTAGACTTTTTGCCCCGTGTACGTCTTCAAGACAATCTTTGTATCTCTCAAGGGTATATGTGAGAATAGCTGCTTGTAGTCCCTTCGGTTTATGACTGTTAGGGCTGATCCTGTGTCCAATTCCATTTTCACTTGGACTCCGTCTATCTTGAGCGTGACCCAGATAGTTTGGTGATCCTCCAATTTGATTACATTATGTCGTTTCAGACAACCCAGCTCCTTGCTTCCGGAGTCTGTATCACTTTTCTGTTCGTCTGAACTACTCTCCGTCACCTTATGTACCTTTTTGTACTTCTCCTGTGGAGATTTCTTGCTGCTGGTTTCCTTTCCCGACCTGCAGACTCTTGCTATGTGTCCTACTTTTCCACACTGTCTGCACACTTGGTCCTTGAACCAACAATCCTTATGGTCGTGTGTTGTTCTGCCGCAGCGATAACACTTCACTGCTCCATATGACATTTCATTTGTGCCATATTCTTGGGGTCTCCGTTGTATCTCTGCAGCGCCCCGTGCGGCTGCTTCGTGTGATACTGCCATGCTGAAAGCCTTGTCCAGCGTAAGATCCTTTTCTGATAGAAGTCGTTTCTGGGTTCCTTCACTTTGAAGCCCACACACAAACTTGTCCTTTAAAGTATCTGCTAGTCCCGTTCCAAACTGGCAGTGTTTCGATAGCTTGCGCAGTTCCGTTAAATACTCAGCATTATTTTCGTCTTTATGCTGATTCCTTTTGTGAAACTTAAATCTTTCTGCTATCAGCAGCGGTGTGGGGTTTAAGTGGTCCTGTAGGAT